>NC_141161.1:105686405-105994001 GCF_053477565.2 Lygodium microphyllum
TTGGGTTGTTTGGCATAGATACCTTTGTAGCTAGAGATCTAGCTTTGATGGATTTTGCAAGATTAGAGAATTAAGGAATGCCTTGCGACTGAGTGCATCGGCAACTACATTTTCCTTTCTAGGTCGATATTTGATTTCAAAATCATACTCCTCCAACACTTCAATCCACCAACGTTGCCTCATGTTGAGCTTGTTCTGGGTAAAGATCCACTTGAGGCTTTTATGATCCGTCACTAGAGTAAACTTGTTACCCAACGAGTAGTGTCTCCAAATCTTTAGAGCATGAATGACAACTAAGAGTTTTAGATCATGGGTAGCATAATTCCTCTCATGACTCTTCACTTTCCTTGAAGAGTATGCTATAGGGTGACGCTAGCATCAGTTATTACCTCGAACTCCTTACTGAGATCCGGGAGTTTTAGTGTGGGTGCTGATACCAAACTTTGCTTTAATCTATCAAAGCTAGATTTTTTGGTAGTTGACCATGCAATGGATGTTTGCTTCTTCAATAAGTCTGTCAGAGGTGTTGATGCCAGGAGGCATATTCCACGGTGGATTCCGTGAGGTTTTACGGTGGATTCCGTAAACTTAGATGACCGGGGCTCATACGCAAAGAGGATTCTTTGTGCGAGAAGTTGATGGGGACGCCTGTCCTTTTCGGGCGTTTCATTAATTTAGTGTGTACATGGGTGATTCCATAGCGGGTGATTCCGCAAAATTCATATTAAATTAATAAACGTTTATGAGTTTAGAGTGCGCACTCGTAATAAATTAAGGTTAGGATTTATTTCTAACCAGTTGATTTATTTATGTAGCTGAAGACTGCTAGGTATTCACTTTTGTCGGTTTAATTGTGTCATTTTACTAACGATTGTGAATGCTTCAGTTGATGTGTAGAGATAGCAGCAGTGGCGGAGGAAAGCATTGGAGTCTAGCGGGTTTTCGACCTTTCGACTATATTTTGATAGGCGCCACGCCTATATTTTGATTATGTCTATAGAGACATCGACTATTTATTATTATTTTGTATGTGCTTATGCGCCTGGATATGTTATTTTTATTTGAACATTGAGATTGGGCGTGCCAGACTCTTTGGGCACCGTCCATTAGCTTTATTTTCCTATTTTTGGTAGAAAGCAAACTCAAAAGCTAAAAGCTTGTCATATTTTTGTAATTGGGCTATTTTTGAGCAAAAAGATTGAAAATATATATTAAATACATGCTTTGTGAAGAGCTCACACAAGGCATGGGGGAGATTCAACCCAATTTGTCTCTTGTCTCATGTCGTGCTTGCTTTCACATTGATTTTTGTGCTAAAAAGTAGAGTGCTTTGTTCTTGGGGACCTTTGGGAATTCGCTACGTGAGCTACCTGCGTCCGATCTGCGCACCAATGGTATCAGAGCGGAGCAGAGATCAAGGGCTTCCAATCGCTACCAATCTCGGGCGAAGGCGGAGCTCCAGGAACAAACAACCTCTACAGTCAATCTCGTCGTGAACCGTCGATACAGGCAGACTTCTGGCGATCAAGAACCCCTGTTTCCACTCTCAGATCGCGAAGGACCACTCTCTGTCGGCGGAGGACCACTCAAACACTTCCTTCATGAAGTCGTGGAGTTACAGATAAGATCTTTCCTAATCAAGTTTAGTTTGAGCTTAAAGCTTAGTCTTAAGCTTAAGAAACTAAAAAAAAGTTTCAAATCGTCAATCGACTGGCAAGAAGATACCTCCGAAAAATCCGCGCGGAATCAAAAACGCCCCCCCCCCCCCACGATTGAAAAACGGCGGCCTGCTAGTCCACCAATTAAGCTCTTAAGCTTAATCACCAAGCCTAATTAAGCCAAATCACACAAATCTCTGCAAGTCACACAGATCTGACAAGTCAAAATACTCCGGGTCTCGCACTACAGAAGTCCAGTTCAGCAAGTCACTTGGAATCAAGTCCTGCAAGTTCTGCAAGTCAGCTAAGTTCAGCAAGTTCACAACCATGCAAGTCTGTTAAGTCTGCAACTCTGCAAGTCAGACTAAATCAGAACTGACTAACGCTTGAAACTCCTAGAAGACTTGTTCGTTTGCAAAAACTCTGAACTGGAAAGTTGTTCGCAGCAAGCTGTTTTACCTATCTGCAAGTTCATTGAAGTACTTTCAGCAAACGGAGATAGAAATATTTCAGAATTTCTGAAAATTGAAGAAGAATAATACTTATCGGATGTGTATTGACTACCGAGCATTAAACAAGATCACTGTAAAGAATAGGTATCCTATACCTAGAGTTGATGACCTTATGGACAAACTGCAAGGATCTTCTATATTTAGTAAAATTGACCTTAAATCTGGATATCATCAGGTGAGGCTAGATAGATCCGACATATTTAAGACTGCATTCAGGACACAGTTTGGCCATTACGAATTCTTAGTTATGCCATTCGGATTAACTAATGCACCTGCCACTTTCAGTAGAATGATGAACCGTATTTTTCTAAAATATCAGTATTGTGTGATTGTTTTCTTTGATGATATTTTAGTATTCAGTCAAAGTGAAAAAGAGCATTATGAGCATTTATCATTAGTTTTTCAATTACTGAAAGAAAATCAATTGTTTGCAAATCCTGACAAGAGTGAATTCTTTAAGACAGAAATAGAATATCTAGGTCATATTGTATCAAAAGAAGGAATAAAAGTTGATCCTAAGAAAATTGACGCAATATTGCATTGGCCTATTCCTAAAAATGTACATGAATTACGCTCATTCCTTGGTCTTGCTAGTTTCTATAGGAAGTTTGTACGTAATTTCTCATTACTTGCTTTACCACTGACCAAACTTCTTAAGAAAGGCATTGTTTATCAATGGACTGAAAACCAGCAGAAATCCTTTGATTTACTTAAACGTGCATTGACCAATGCCCCTGTCCTACAATTGCCTGACTTTAACAGACCATTCTTTTTAGTTGTGACTGATGCTAGCGGATCAGGAATAGGAGTCGTGTTAATGCAAGATAACCATCCAATAGCATATTCTAGTACTAAGTTGAAACCCTCTGAGCTCAAATATTCCACTTATGACAAGGAACTCTTAGCAGTTGTTCAAGCATTGAAACAATGGAAGCATTATTTAATGGGTTCAGAATTCATGATAAAGACTGACCAACAAAGCATTAGACATCTACTTAGCCAACCCCAAATTTCTGACCGTCATATCAAATGGGCTTCATTCATTCAAAGTTTCCATCCTATCATTCAATACCAACCTGGAAAAGAAAATGTAGTTGCTGATGCATTAAGTAGAAGACCTTCAATTCATAACATTTCTATCATATCTTTTGATTCTTTGATTGCTATGAAAGACACATATCACCAGGATATTACTTTTCATTCTGATTGGCAAAAATTAGTTCAAAATAATTTCATTCCTGTTGATTCATTGTCATATAATGATGGATTCATGTTCTTTGAAAAGAGACTGTGTGTTACTATTCCATTCCGATCATTTGTTTTGAATGAAATTCATTGTCCCCCATATCAAGGTCATAGAGGTATCATTTCTACATTACGCATGTTAACTGAAGATTTTTATTGGCCGCATATGGATGCAGATGTGTCTAATTTTGTTTCTGAATGTCTGATTTGTCAATGAATAAAGAGACATCATGGTAAACAGTATGGGTTATTAATGCCTTTATCTATTCCATCTAAACCTTGGGAACATATATCTATGGATTTCATTATTGGCTTACCAAATACTAAATCTAACCATGACATGATTTGGACAATTGTAGATAGATTTAGTAAGCAAGCATATTTCATTGCATGTAAGAAAACTTTAACAGCATCACAAGCAGCACAATTATTTTTGAAAACAGTTTTTACTAACCATGGATTGCCGAAAGTGATTATTTCAGATAGAGATTCTAGATTTTGTAATAATTTCTGGATTACACTGTTTGCAAATCTAGGCACAAAGATTGATTTCTCATCTGCATTTCATCCAGAAACAAATGGACAAACAGAAGCCACAAATAGCACTATTTTAGATCTTTTACGTGCATACACTATCTCTAAACCTCAGACATGGGATACTCATTTACATTTATTACAGTTTGCATATAACAATACACCGCACACATCTACAAAGAAAGCACCTTTTGAAGTTATTTATGGACATAGATTATCTACACCTGTTGCATCTTTGTCTAATAGAATACAAAGTGCCGATGATATTGCTGTTATGCATAACACTATTTTTGATGAGGTAAAGGATATGATTGCTAAAGCCCAACAATCATATACCAAACAAGCCAACAAGAAAAGACAAGCCATGAATTTCAAAGTAGATGATTATGTTTGGCTTAGAATAGAAAAGCGTAGACTGCAAAGTGTAGATAGACATCCAGTTGTCAAATTAGCCCCTAGATTCTACGGACCATTTAGAATCATTCATAAGATTAATGACAATGCATTCAAGTTAGAACTGCCATCTCATTGGAAAATTCATAATACCTTTCATATTAGTTTATTGAGACCATTTAGAGGACAATTACCTATCCACCCTGTCTATGAAAACCCACCTTTACTAGAAGAAGAGACTGAAATCCTTGAACCAGAAGCCATCATAGACACTGATTACATGACCACTAGAACTGGCCGAAGGTACTCTAGATATCTTGTGAAATTTAAGAACCATCCTGTAGAAGAAGCACAATGGATGCACGCTAGAGACTTAAATGCTTTCCCCACTCTGTTAGCTCCACATTGAGCTAATAGCAATTGAGGTCAATTGCTATCCCACCCCGGGGGTATGATGCCAGGAGGCATATTCCACGGTGGATTCCGTGAGGTTTTACGGTGGATTCCGTAAACTTAGATGACCGGGGCTCATACGCAAAGAGGATTCTTTGTGCGAGAAGTTGATGGGGACGCCTGTCCTTTTCGGGCGTTTCATTAATTTAGTGTGTACATGGGTGATTCCATAGCGGGTGATTCCGCAAAATGCATATTAAATTAATAAACGTTTATGAGTTTAGAGTGCGCACTCGTAATAAATTAAGGTTAGGATTTATTTCTAACCAGTTGATTTATTTATGTAGCTGAAGACTGCTAGGTATTCACTTTTGTCGGTTTAATTGTGTCATTTTACTAACGATTGTGAATGCTTCAGTTGATGTGTAGAGATAGCAGCAGTGGCGGAGGAAAGCATTGGAGTCTAGCGGGTTTTCGACCTTTCGACTATATTTTGATAGGCGCCACGCCTATATTTTGATTATGTCTATAGAGACATCGACTATTTATTATTATTTTGTATGCGCTTATGCGCCTGGATATGTTATTTTTATTTGAACATTGAGATTGGGCGTGCCAGACTCTTTGGGCACCGTCCATTAGCTTTATTTTCCTATTTTTGGTAGAAAGCAAACTCAAAAGCTAAAAGCTTGTCATATTTTTGTAATTGGGCTATTTTTGAGCAAAAAGATTGAAAATATATATTAAATACATGCTTTGTGAAGCGCTCACACAAGGCATGGGGGAGATTCAACCCAATTTGTCTCTTGTCTCATGTCGTGCTTGCTTTCACATTGATTTTTGTGCTAAAAAGTAGAGTGCTTTGTTCTTGGGGACCTTTGGGAATTCGCTACGTGAGCTACCTGCGTCCGATCTGCGCACCAGGTGTTGCAATTAAAGCATAGTTTTTTATGAAAATCCTATACCATACTATTAATCCAAGAAAACTGTGTATTTCTTTAACAGTTGTTGGTATTGGCCATTCTAGAACATCTCTGGATCCATTGAGATTCCTTTCATTAATACGATGAATCCCAAATATTCAATCTGACGCTTGAAGAACACTTCTTCATATTAACATAGAGCTTGTGTGCCCTCATTGTCTCAAGGACAATCCAAAGTTGGGGTTCATGATCTTCTTCCTGTTTAGAATAGACTAAAGTGTCATCGAAGAAGATGAGTACGAAGTCATCAAGAAATGGCCTAAAGATATCCTGCATTAACCTATTGAAGGTGGCAGGCGCATTCGTAAGCCTGAATGACATAACTAGAAACTCAAAGTGTCCATATCTTGTGTTCAAGGCCGTTTTTGGGATATCTTCTTCCTTGATCCTTAACTGATAGTAACCAGACCTGAGATCAATCTTGGAGAAGATCTTCACACTCTGAAGATGATCAAGAAGCTCATCTATTCTAGGAATAGGGTACTTGTTCCTGACAGTTGATTGATTCAACCCTCTGTAATCAATACACAGTCAAAGCATTTCATCTTTCTTTTTCTGGAACAATACTGGAGCTCCCCATGGTGAACTGCTAGGACAGATGTAGCCCCGATCTAGCACTTGCTTGAGTTGCTCCTTCAGCTCAATTTCTTTCGGGATGGACATCCTATAAGGTCTCTTTGCAATTGGTGCAGCTCCTAGCACTAGCTTGATCTCATGATCCACTTCTCTTTTGAGGCGGGAGTTCTGTCAGCTCTTCAGTAAATACGTCCGCGTACTCCTTTAGTGTCCTTTACTAGACTTCTGCTTCTGATCTAACTAATTGAGCTTAATCAAGTAGACAGGTAGTCCCTTTCTAACTCCCTTTATAATCCGAGATGCTTTGGCCAATTGAATTTTTGGCTTTCCAACCTCTCCTTGAGTTGTGACCAATTCCCCTTCAGAGTTCCGAAAGGAAATTTGGCCCTTCCCACAATGAATGTGGGTATCATTAGGTTTAAGCCAATCCATTCCGAGTAGATACTCATGGATACCTAGGTTCATGACTTTGAATTTGACCAAAGTCGTCTTTCCTCCCAGAAAGAATTTCACCTTAGTAGTTTACCTGGTACAAGTGACCTCAGGACCATTTGCTAATTCCATAAGCAAGGTAGGTGCTTCTATTGTGGCTATTCCTAATCTTCTTGCACAAGCTGGTGAGATAAAGGAATGTGTACTGCCACAATTAATCAATGTTTTGAAACCTTTACCTTGATAGTCTGATGGTGTTTGAATCACTGAAAACTGGTGATTCGGGCCTTTCTTTGTGACGAGCGGCATGGACTGTCGCCCTTTCAACATCTGCTTCCATGGTCGTGTCTTCTTCTTCACATATTTCCCTGTTGGCAACACAGGCGGTTCTCTCTCTGTCTCATATGGCCGCTCCCTGGCCACGGCCAGTTCCTTGGAAAGGTGCTTGGCAATGTCCTCCTCCAAGCTTGAGACATTGCCACTTGAAATGACCGGGCTCATTGTAGTGGAAACAACGGAGATTTTGGCCATTTCTTTGGGTAGGGACAAAGCTGTTGGCATTATTAGTCCTTGCTTTTTTTCTTTGTCCCCAATTCTGACCTTGAACTCTCTTCATTTGAGGCCTATATGCTCCTCTTTTCGGGTCATTATAAGACCAAGTTTTGTTACTTCTTGGCTTAGCGTGCACCTCCTGAAATATAGGTGCAGCTCGAATGAGCGCATCCTATAGATCCGTTGGGCGCATAGATTCGAGATGGATATTCACTGGTGGGTTTAGAATAGCACAAAATTTTGACACCTGCTCTGTCATGTCCATCTGTGGCGCATACTTAAGAAGTGAGACGAATTTCTAGTAGTATGCATCAAGAGTGAGTCCCAATTGTTTTAGCTCGTATAACTCATTCATTTTTTGCGTGCGATATGCAGGTGGTAAGTATCTTCCTTGCACAGCTTTCTTCAGCTTTTCCCAGGTAACGGATCCTTCCGCGATCCCTTGATCTCTACACCATTGCTTCCACCAAAGCCTGGCTTTGCCGGTGAGCTTCAGCTTGGCGAGCATAGCCTGGTTGGCAGGTACAGTACCGGCTGCTTCAAAGTAATCTTTCATAGACTCTATCCAAATCTCAGCATCCGCTTGGACAGTCCTACCTTTCCCGTCAAATTCTGGTGGCTTGATCTGCTTAAGAAAAAACTTCTTCTCCTGGATCACGGCAGTAGTTGATGTAGGGGCCGAACTGGGAATCTATACTACCTGGGGTTGTGCCTGAATAGAGGATTCTTAACGTTATAACTCACTAATCATTATGATTTATATTTTATACCCAATTCAGCTATCAACCAAGAAACCTAGCCACTTAACATTTTATCAATTCTCATCGACAAGACAGACATTGATAAAAAGAAGTCTTATTGCATTTATATGGGCATGGCCCTTTGGGAGTACAATATTTCCTAAGATGATAGAGCAATTGTTACATTCAGTTCGGGGAGAATAATGTTGTATTACATTTATCTACGAGAACTGGATAATAGAATGGTTTCGAGTCATGGATCCTCAAGAATCGGTAAGTCATCGGAAGATTAGGGTATCCCTTCCTTTGGAACCCATTCTTCTCTTAGCATCCCAACACCTTGATCCTGTCGGCGAGGATTACGCGGGTCACTTCCTCATATACATATGAGTTCAGCTCAACCTTGCGACCTTGAATATGTAAAGTTGAGTTTACGTGAGCCTCCACAAAAATGAGCAGCTTCACAATGTTCAGGTCTTCCAAAGACTTGATCCTCTTTAGGTTGGTTCGAAGGTATGCAAACCGGTGGGCAGCTATGTAGTAGATTCCTCAGTCACCCGTCCATCTCCGTTCCACATACAAAGGCGATGGATTATAAATACAATCTAGGATGTCCATCATATCGATCCTTTGTTGATAATCTCGGGAATGCATTGCGGTCATAAACATGACTCGAAACACTAAGAACCTGTTCTATGCTTCATAATTCTACAAGACAGCATCGAAAGTAAGGAAATGTTCTGAACATCAATATATGCTTTACTTCTTCTTATTAAGATTTCTTAAAAAACAAATCCTTTGTTGGTTCGCTCTGATACCAATTTTAACGTATCCACCATTTCCCTTCAGGACATGTCTTAGCAATCCATCATAAAGGAGATCTAGAAAGCTCCACTCAACATTCCCATGGAATGTTACGGGGTTTGCGATCTACGACTTTTCGTGTCTGCCACATAGCGGAAGTATTCTGGCCATTCAACTTAGGACCGACCTGAATCACGATTTTTCCCTATTGGTCATTTCCTATACGGCAACTAGCGTCGAACTATTTTACACAGAAACACCAGGGACCGAAGCGGATTCATGCTACACTTGGTTCAAGGAGAATGGGAAACGAGAGGGATGCAAAGCTCAACCTCTCTGCCATAAGGCATAGTCCCATTCCATTCCCCTAAAACAGCATAAATGGGACTTATTGTAACCTAGACTCTAGGTCAGCGCCCTTGCTATTCATTTCCTTTGAAATGATCTCCTTACTGTCCATTATGATTTGAGAAAATTTCCTAGCCAACCGGGACCACCCATCCGTAGGACGGATCCATGGCCACATCCACTGCACTTTCCTCAAGCTTTTTTAGTTGTTTAATTACCTACCACATTTAGTTGGACATGCATCAAGCAATTTCCTTAATTAGCCCATTAGGCACCGGTTTCTTCACGTAATCTTAGCACTTGACATAGAAAAACAGCGTCAAACAAGTTCCTTTTCAATAGGTTATCATATTTATATTTGGAATACATTCATAAAGTCTAGCCCATAGGCTTATCCATAATCTGCCCGAAGGTTGTTGAGCAATCCACAGGGATTACTAACCCAAGATTTTGTCCGTAGACTAGTATGCGGGCCTCAAGATCCAATCTCGAGTCACATTGGCCTCTTATGTAGGGCTCGAAAGGTGAGGGATTTACGGCCAGAGCCCCCCCTGGCACCCAAGTGTACTCCTGCTCCAAGTAGCGCTCAATGGAGAGACCTCATGCGGCAGGTTTGGTCCACCTTCCCAACCCGGCTAACAACCCCCTTGGTTAGGGCCAGGTAAACAGTCGAGGGTAACTGAGGCTGCCTCTCCCTTCAAGCCTTGGACCTGAAGCATTAGATATCTTTTCATCCTTTAGTTCCTTGAGAAAACAAAGCAAACTGTGCTCTCTAAATTGATACAAGCACAATCATTTCTAGTGGTCGTTATTTTGGCCAACTGCTAAGGAGTGAATCCTTCACTCCAAATGCATCCATCATTCGATTCGTGATCAATTGCGACTCGGCAAGATCCTCAAGGGTTTGTTTGTTAACCCCTACGTCCTTGGGTTAGGGCCCTATCCTATTAACCCAACTTAACCAATACCTTAAGTTCTATTAATAGTAAATATGTTACTCTAAATTATTGATTGGTCCTTTGCTTCCAAGCAAATATCTAATTGTCTTATCTTGGTCACTTTTTCCAAGAAATGTGCTATATCAGGATAACTACACATCCTCTTGGAAGATAAACTTGCACAAGAATCTACCAATCTCATTCCGTGGAATTGGCCATTCTCTTGTGATCAAACCACAAGATCATGCGACATTGCAACTTGTTGCACAAGTGTCGCATAACCCTTCTTATTCTTTAGAAGAACTTGGGGGGAAAAACTAGGGATAGGCTTATGGGGTATTTTTTATAAGAAGGCTATATAGGCTTCCTCTTCGAAGCTCGGGGGAAAAAAATTTGTCTTTTGGAGGGTTCAATAGGAAGGGACCTTTAAACCTGGCAAGGGATTGGGCTTGAGATGGATGCAATAGAAAAGGGCTTTAAATCCCGGGTTACAATGGACTTAATAGGATCTCCACGAAAAGGGACTTTTAAACCGGCTAATATGAACTTGTGGGAGTTATAATGGGAAGGGGGTTTAAAGGAAAACCGGTGGTAAAATGGCTTTATGGGAATCCACGGGAAGGGGGGCTTTAAGAAGCCCCCTTAGAAGCTTCGAAGCTTCTAAGAAGCTTTTGGGGGTGTGTGATGTAGGACCACATGGACGAGGAAGAAGGCCAATTAGTGGATGAGGGAAGAGCGGTGTCAGTAGTAGCTGGTCGTGGCATAGTGACAGGCGGCGTACTCTAGTATGGCGACTGACGGCTTGAACAAGCAACGACCACCACTCTCCCACCACGACGATCTCCAACAGCAACAACAAAGCCTCTCTCTTCCTCTTACACACGTCTACAATGGGCCTCCCACAGTCTGGGGCGAAATCTCCTTTCTCTCACACCTCTTACTCCCCACCAAAGACAGGTTTTTATAGGATAAGGGGGGGCGAGGGCTTCCTCCCCCATGTGGCCCCTGCATGCTATCCTCCCCTCCACCTCCTCAGTTTCCCATTATAGCCCATCCCCCTTCCCTTAGCCACGCTTTGGTTGGGGGAAGGTAATTTAAAAAATTTTACAATAAACCTATTATTATCCTCTTGACCTCCTCCGAAGAGGAAGTTCACCTGCAGTTATGCGGGTTTTTAAACCTCGGTCCCATTTTGTCAGTGGAGAGTCATGATACCTCGCGTACAGTTTAAAGATTGCACTGTCAGAAACTCCAATGCCAAATTTAACCTTTGCGTGAGTTTCACGCGAGTTGTGGAAAGTCGGACTAGTAATATTTTTTTAAACGGAAATATTACAAGGTCAATGCTCCAGACGACTTGGGTGAGACAAAGGGAGTGGTTCTGGGGAATGTTGCAGAGACATGGATGCAGTGATCCCACAATCAGGCTCGAGATACAAGTGCTACTCCTCGCTCTCGTGCACATTCAAGAGAGGGTGGCTCATGTGGTTGTTGTGGAGGTACCGATGCAGTGTCTCCATCTCGTCATTTTGGTGGATTTGTATCACTTGTGAGATTTTTCACACTTGTGGGGATGTTTACTCTAGTTAGTCCAACTTTCGCTCCGCAGGTGGCACCCCTATGGGTGCTACTCCGAGAGATACCACCCTCGTGGATGCACTAGATATACACGGTGTCACACTGCATAGGGTTGAAGATCACCACAGGCGTTTGGCAAGAGAAGAATGATGGGGGTTCAAGAGCTTAGACTCCAGAGATGGTAGAGATAAGAGAAGGGTTGAAGGTTTCAAGCCAAGTTCTTGAGTATAAGTAACAGCAGGGTGAAGGTAGATTCAAGGAGAGGAGTAGATGGAAGAGAAGGGATTCAAAGAGATTGAAGATGTAGAATAATACTTCAAAAAAGAATTAGAAAATATAGAAGAATACTAACAGAGATAAAGACTGTCAGTTTCTTTCAACATTATGAGAAAATAAAATTCTAATAGACAAAAACGTGTACAAAATAATGCCTTCCTCTATGCTGCTCAGATCACCAATCTAATCCTTCCAATGGCTTTGAAAGGGGGGTTAAATACTAGGACTCTTGACCAAAATCCTGCCAAATCACTCTTCATCATCTCCCACTTTTGGAGTGCTGTTCACTACTTGAAAACAGCGATCGCGCGTTGCGTGATTTCGCTAATCTCTCTTTTTACATAAAATACTCTCAATTTAGCAGAAAACTACATGCTTTCTTCTACATGTCATCCTAATCTAGAAGTTGTCTATAGTTTTGTAGATTTTTTTAATAAGAGATAATATCTAGAATATTAAAATTTGACCAAAATCTAATATTTTTGAATCATGGATACTAGCACTAATGTCTAAAATGGCATTGGTTCTCTAGATCTAAAAGGAAGCCACACTCTAGATTTTTTTACATGGTGTGTGCGTAGCGGCATGACAACGGGTCTCCTCGATATACCCAAGAGGGTAGTTTGCAAGTGGGAGAGAACACATCTTAGACATAATCCAGAGGGATATGGATATCTTGCAGATGATAGGACATGAGCTATCATATCATGAACGATGAGGGGAGGAGGGTGATGGCTCATATGAGAGAGTTGTGCCAACAAGTTTTTGGCACACTGTCTTGGATCATTGGAAGAACATACTCAAGGGGAGCAAGGACTATATAGTAACATCCTTCCATGAGGAGTTTCCAATACCCACTCTAGCAAGATAGATTTTCCACAGGCTGGATGATTGAGTGCATGTGTGCGTACATGTCACATAGATGATCGAATGTACACAAGGCACTTAAGAGTGGGGCATCAAAGCCCGAGTAGAAGGCTACGACTCAAGTGTAGATGACTCACATTGACTCAAGTAGGAGGCTACAGATTCTCCAAGACATTAAAGATAGTAGTGCGAGACAGCGAGGACATGACTGGAGGCAGGAGTGGTCCATCACCTTGGGAGTGGTGGCCATAGAACTTATCTAGAGGACTTTGTAAGTTTTTATTTTGTTCTTCTCACTTTTTTCTTTTTGCAATATCGCTTGTATTGACAATCATGTTTCTAACAGTTGTTTTTTTTTTCTTTGCAGCACTCCATTACAAACCATGATTCCACTGGCCTAGAGACTCGATATGCAGAGAGACATGGTTGATGGACCTAAAAACGGGCCGGCACTGGCTCATGCACTAGCCGGACCTCGTCACTATGTGCAAGACAACCCCCTCGGCCTCGCGGCCAGGAGCGTCTATCAAAATCTCTGCCTTCCTAAACATTGCGTTTGTAATACGTTGTAGTCCAACTGATCCTAACCCAATATTGCTCCTCAGAGGGAGTCCCTTTCACATAGCCAAAAGGCTCGAATCACATACACATGGGGTTCCTCCTACGGCTGAATGCCGTCAACCCTCTGCGACTCTCCTACACCTTGGGGATTGGCCCCTCGATGCGTCGCTCAACATTTAGACATTTCGCACAAACGTCGCTCAAGGTACCAAATAAACGTGTCCAGGAATGTACCATTGTCCTTACTTAATTTTCCCTTTAGGATCCCACGACTAGCCTACAGCATAGGAACCTCACACTCTCAACGGTGGGTCACAGGCCTACTGAAAACAATTGCTATGCGTATCCAGGAGCTAACTCTGATACTTTTAATTTCCTCTAAATGATCATGCAAAGAGGTGGATGCCTAGTGCTCAAACATTTTAAAAACCACCAGCGTGCAAGTGCAAAACATCTCTTTCATGCTTTTCTTTCTAACCGCTTTGTGCTTCGCTGCAACACCTAGCACCGAAGTGATCTTCGTGCTACTAGGTTTTAATTTTTATCATTATTATTCCGTCCTAGTTGCAATGCATATAAAATCAGCAAATTATTCCTCATGCTCAACGGCATTTAACCATTTTTCCACAACTCTACCCTTCCCCGTTGATAGTGCATCATTGCATTCATTTCTTTCAGGGTTTCCTTGCCATTTTTATGTGGAGAAAGGAAGGAAACACACACTACAACATATAAACAAGGCTGAACTGAAGCATAACTTCATGCCCCAGCCTTGCTATACATCAACAAACATAAATCCTATTTTTCTATATTTTTTGTAGCCCCAAATGTATTTTTCCCCTATTTTTCATGGTGTTTTTATCATTTTTCCCCATTTTCTTCATTTTCTTGTATTTTTTAAATTGCTGAAAATGAAAACCAGTTTGTGGGCTGTGGCCCTTAGTTCATTTGCAACAAAATTGAAAGATTAGTTGATGTGTATCGACGGTTTTCCCCATTTATATGCCCAAAACCCTTGTTTTTCCCCATTTTTCATGCATTTTCGGGTTTCTTGACATTATTTCGGGCCATGAAATCCATGTTTTTCATAATTTCTGGTTATAAACAGTAAGAACTCAGAAGAATCAGCAGCATAATCAAATCTTAGTCCATATGAACGGCATTCCATCAATCAAAAGCATAAAACACTAAATTTTCTTTGTAATTTTTTGGTTTACCGCTTAAACGCGTGTTTCGGGTTTTGTGTCCATGGCTGTAGATTTGGAAAACAGCAACACTTCATGTCCAGCAACATCCCAAATCACCATTCTCAGCCCGTGTAGCAATCCGGTCCATGCCGGACAAGTCTCCATCATTCTTTCTTCATTGCTCCTTCCCACACATGAACTGCCTCTTAGAAGAGAGAGAGGGAGGAGAGAGAAAGACTAGAATCAGAAATTTCAAACTAGGCCATCATTCCACGGGCGAAGGGCGGCGATAGAGTCCACAGACAGAGGGGAATGAAGCCCCATAATCCATTGGGGGGGTTGTTTGCAGCAGCCATGATGCCTCTCATCCATTCATGGCGCATTTTTCGGGCGCCATCTTCTTCCACGTTTTTTCATGCCTCTTCATTCTCTCTCCACGTTTTTTGCTTCATAAGGTGCATAAATTTTTTGGGGGGGGTCCAAACTCAAAAGGCATGCTCAAATTTGGCCTCCCAAGTGTCCACCTTTTCATATCTTGACCGTTTCCTTGGCCATTTTCCTGTCCGGACTCCGAATTGAGCTCTGAAAAATCCTGGGCGTCCGGCTTAGCATCCCGCATTGGCCAGTAGCTTGTGTCAACCCGCACAACTGTCTGAAAAATTATGAAAAATCAACAAGTGTCGCTCGGGCGCCTTTAAAGCACTTTGGCGCTTAAAATCGTCCTAGATCGAGCCGCCGCCTTTGACAGTGAATATTTTTCCCTTGATATTCATAATTTTTAGCTATTTTTAAGCACTTTCCGTCTCCTAAATTCCGCTCTCAATGGTCTCACTGCATTAATCCATAGATTGTATGCACATGATGGCCCAATAAGTCACTCATGTTTCTTGTCCGTAGTTACTAATTTTAATTAAAATGTATTATTTTATGATGGAATGATGTGTAATTGTTTTCTTTTTTGCACAAATCCTTTTCTTTTTTGGTCCTATGATTTATGTAGCCATTTTCTATGTAATATGTTATACAAGTGGTATCAGAGCTTCAGGCTTTGTTCCTTTTCCTCTTTCCCCTTTCTCTCTTTTCAAATCCCAAAAACCCTAGTTACTCAACTTACAGGTATAGGTACAACAAGAAGGACTGCAGTTAACTTTAGCTTTTTGAAGCAAGCAAGAGCTATGGTTGGAGACTCAGACATATCTAGAGATAAAATGGTTAAAGTAGCAAGTCGTCACTTCTTTTCATGCAAATTTTAGGAGTCCTAAGGCAAGTTGGGGGTTCAACAGTCTAGAGAAGGTAAAAAACCACACTTACTTTTTATTCCAGACTTCTCTCTCTTACCCATCAAGCTATTCCCTCAAGCTCCCATGGTGGACTGCCCTCAAATCCCTTCTTCGTGCTGCAACCAGCCCTCAACCTCAACATTCAGCCCTCCCACAAGCTTCCCAAGGCCATTTCCTACTTGGAAAACACCCTTGTGACTACCTTCAGCCCATTAGGAACAGCAGGCGGCAGTCCGCAAAATGCGGTGCATTTTGCGTTGAGCTTCCTGCCTCTTCCAGCACCCCTGTCCTCCTCCTCCTCCTACTTTGCCATCTCCCCAGCACTCTTGGGCACCGATTCAGCATACTCCTTCCCTTCCCCCTTGGCATTTTGACCTGGGAATCAACTCCCATGGTGGATAGCAGCTAGGACTGTTTGAAACAATTTGGGGTAGCCATGGATTCTTCAAATTGAAGCTTTCTCTGACCTGAAGAGCTCAACCCCACAAGCCCTTCAACCCATGACGGATTTCTCTTGCCCGGATGAAGACATTGATCTCAACATGTATGGGAGCTTTGCGGGCAGCCATGAAAGCTTCACTTGAAGCTTCCCATTCTTGAAGCTCAAGCTCAAGGATAAGCTTGGGAGCCTTCTTCATCAGTAGGAGCATTCAAATGCTGAAGCACTCTTCCACGGATGCCCAACCAACAATTTGACTTGATCAATTGAGCAAGTGGCATCATGATGATTTGTACTTCAATGGTCTTCCCAAGCAACTAAGAGGTATGCCATTCTAATCTTAATCTCTCAATTTAGCCACTTGCTGAGCTTAATCCATTGTTGGAGAGATTCAAGATTGCATACAAGCATCATACCTCTTCCTGAATTTCATTGTAATGGCTAACATTAACCCCCTACCTTGTCTTATGATCTTGGATGAATAATAGCCATTGTAAATTGGCTAAGTAGCAACCAGTGAGTCACTGGACTGCCAAGGTAACCCCTACCCTAAGCTTTATCATTCCTTGCATCTCATGAAAAGGCCCAATGTTTTCTTTCCAATGCATCTCATACTGATTGCTTATTAAAAATGTGTGCCATGTATACTCTGGCTGAGAAAAAAGGCCGATGCCAGGCGAGGTGGTAAGACAAAAGAGAGGTGACCCTCCCTTACCACTTAAGACCCTGAAGGGGTGCACCACCCGGCCCGGGGGAAACTTTGCCCACCTCCCGGTGATCGAAAGACCAATACTTGTTTGCAGGTGCAGGTACTTCCATGAGCTCCACTCCCTTGCCCCAATGATCTCTCTTGGATACCCCACAATGCTAGGTGCACCCATGTATGACACTTGAAGTATATGCAGTCAATGGAGATGTATGGCAGTGAATGTACTTATGCATGAATGGCAGCATTGATGGGTATGCAGTGATGCTCGAGATTATGTTCAGTATGCTCAAGATGCTATTAATGTGGCATATCAGGCCCCTTGATCTATGCTCTATCCATGTAAGCCATTGGTACTAAGGGATAGGCAGTGTTTTTGGTCACAGTCTTGTAGGACTGTCACAAAGACCCCATTGCAAAACATTGTCCTAAATTTGGGGGTAAACCCTATATCTCACCTTGAAGAGGGCTTCATCCCCTCAAGTTTGAATCAAAAATCTCCCCAATCCGAGCTTTGGTGTGAAAGTTATGACCGTTTTTGTGCACTAGGGTCACTATAGACAGGATGCATACCGCTCTAGGACAAGCACTGTAAACCCCTTACAGAACATTCTGATCATTTTTTGTCATAAATTTTAATAGCTCATCTCTAAGAGGCCGTTGTCCCCTCCAACTTGAGCCCAAAACCTCATCAATTGGAGTTTCCTACAAAGAGTTACACCCCTTTTACGGACAATAGGTCCTGTGGACTGCACCCGGATGGCTGGCTAGAAAGAAAAAAGCAAGGCCCAAGAGGAACTCTAGAGGGAGATTAGAGACTCCCGGACCTCCATGAATGAGGAACCCAAAACCTCATCAATCGGAGTTTCCTACAAACAGTTACACCCCTTTTACTAACAGCAGGTCCTGTGAACTACACCCGGATGGCTGGCCAGAAAGGCAAAAACAAGGCCCAAGAGGAACTCCAGAGGGAGATTAGAGACTCTCGGACCTCCATGAATGAGGAACCAAGCTCAGCGCAAGATTAACATGGTGACATACAAGAGGAAATGCCTGAAACGGACCCATATACTCTTCTCAATCACACCCTCTACCAACATGAGCCCTGTCATATGGAACACCACAATGATATGGTCACCAACCTCCGCCAAATGATGTCCAAGTTTGATGAAGCGATCAAGCACATGGCTATCTCAAACTCAAGGACTCAACAGACCTTGGAATAGCTCACTGCTCTTATTCTCAGTTAGTGACCGCTTCATCCCAAGAGAAGACCAATGACTCTAGACATGAGTCTAGACACCCTCCACATCAGGAACTGTTGCATGGCCCACAAGGTATACTTGGCACTAAGGGAATTTTCCCTTCTACCTATGAGATTGGGGAACCCTCTCATACACATGATGAGCCCCTATTCAATTCCCCCATCCACCATGCCGGTAATATTCACTTGAGGCCTTCTCCCACCTTGGGTCGAATTTCACTTGCTCTACCTAGGAGCCCCCATGCACCACATATGAATCAGCCCCATCAAGGACAATATGGTACAAATGGCTAGCCTAGAAATCATGGACAACATGGCTATAATGGATACCATATGTGCTGAATGCACCACAAGGGATGTATGGATAGTAGGGCATGTATGGCCACCACAGGATGCATGGACAACAAGGATTTCATGAGCAGCATGGCCCCTATGATTTGCGTGACAAGGTCATCCTAACAAAGTACAATGGGCAACCCTCCTCACAATCTGACTTTGGACATCCAAGTTGGAGTCCTACTTCAACATCTACCCCCACACTGATGATCAAAAAATACTTTTTTCTTCTCTCCATTTGGAAGGTTTTTCCCACACTTGATGGCACTATATCAATCGGGAGAATCAATAGTTCACTGATTGGGAAGATTTCAAAATGCATATGGTCCAAGTTTTTGTGTCCCCTATGGAAAAAGAACGGTTGGCAAGACAATGGTACACTCTTGACCAACATAACCTCACTGTACATGACTACACCAATCAATTCATGAACTTGACCATGTATGTGGAAAGCAGTAGTGATAATGCTAAATTGCACAAGTACATCTATGGGTTGGAACCGAGTCTATCGGGCGACTGATGTCATGGCCCACAAAACCACTACACTGTTTGATGCAATCGAACTAGCTAAGAGATATGCAAGAAAGTACTGTAATAATGAGAATTTTCAGCAAGGTGTTGGACCTCCGTGCATCCCTTCATGATCAGCCCCATAGGGAGGTGGTTTTCGAGGCACTTCTATGCCTAATAACAGCCTGAAAGTATCCACTTGCCCCGCCTTCCATGTTAAAAGAAAAATGGGCACTTTTGGGACGGCATCCAGCTCTACTGTTGAAAATAGGTATGCTGAAAATAAACAGTCCACTGTATCACCTTCCCATGGATCCAGTAGTCAACGGTTCATCTTCCTAGATGTTGTGAAGGAATGGAAAGAAAAGGGCTTATCATTTAAATGTGGAGACAAGTACACAGCTAATCATGCCTCCAAATGCCCATACAAGACAACTAAGGTCAAAGTTCATAGCATGTATGCCATGGAAGATTGGCACAATGAAGAGGATGACTTGGCCATTAACCAGACTGAACCCATGGAGGATGTTGATCATGAGCAGTTCTATGACCTGAGGATGGGTTTCCCTTTGACCTAGGCGGTGCTCCCTCACAGATACTTGATTTAACATCCCACCCACCTCCCACTTCCCTTTTCTCAATCTCCTTGGATGCTTGGATGAGTTTTTGCAGCCCCAGTACCCTTCTCATTCAAGGCAATATCAATAGAAAGAATGTTTTTATCCTTGTGGATAATGGAAGCACTCACAGTTTTGTCAATAAATTAGCCATTGATCGGTTGAGATGATGTACCCCTATGGAATTACACCACCCCTTGAAGGTCCAAGTAGCAAATGGAGAAGAGAAATTAGCACACATGTATGTCCTACAGTTCCCTTATGCCTGGCTCAAAATTATATGGCGTTGGTTGATCTGATTGCCCTAGATATGGGCCCCATTGACTGAAACAATTGGGGAAAATTTCTATGGACTTCTCTTAGCTTTACATGGAGTTTATGATGCATGGAGAGCCTATCCACCTAGAGGGAGTTCGAGATCATGCTGATTTTCAGCTCATTACAGCAAAGCAACTCAAACGTGAGTTTAAGAAATGCTCACAAATCTTTGTTTTGCAATTAAATAAGGACACTTCTGATCAACCCTCCGCAGTATCACGAGACTCTGCCTTACAGACCTTACTTGAGGAATACAATGACTTATTTCAAATGCTTACATCCCTCCCTCCCAAGAGATAAGTGGAACACCTACTTGACCTAGAGCCCCATTTCAAGCTAGTGAACAAAGCCCCCTATAGACTCTCCAAGTGTGAGCATGAAGAGGTTGCAAAGCAAATCAAGGAGTTGTTGGAGATGGGTTTCATTGAACCAAGTTCTTCCCCCTATGAATCCCCTATTCTCTTAGTCAAAAAGAAAGATGGCTCCTTTCGCATATGCATTGACTACAGAGATTTGAACAAAATTACAGTGAAGAACCGCTACCCCATACCACGGATTGATGATTTGCTGGATGAGTTAAAAGGGGCATGCTTTTTCACTAAGATTGACTTGCACCCCATACCATCAAATTCGTATGCGGGCAAGAAATGAGGTCAAAATGGTCTTCAGGACAGATCGTGGACTTTACGATTTTCTTGTGATGCCTTTTGGGTTGACTAACACCCCTGCCACCTTTCAAAGCCTCATGAACAAAATCCTACAGCCCTTTCTATTTAAGTTCATGTATGTCTTCTTTGATGACATCCTCATTTACAGCAAGTCATCTAGGGAGCACTTGACACACGTTCGGAGGGTGTTTGGCATATTGAGAGAGCATCAACTCTTTGCTAAGGAGAGAAAATGCATATTCATGTAGACATCTGTGGAGTACTTGGGACACATTGTGAGCAAAAATGGTATACAAGCTAACTCGAAAAAGGTGCAATGTGTTAAAGATTGGGCCAATCCTTCCACCACCACTTCTTTGCGTAGCTTCCTTGGTCTCTCTTCATTCTACAGACACTTCATCAAGCACTATGCCACCATTGCAGCACCTTTGACTGATTGCTTGAAAAAAGAGTCATTCTTTTGGGATGCCACTGCGGATCATAGCTTCAAGTTATAGTTAAAGGACGAGCTTACTTCAATCCCCATCCTTGTTTGCTATGACTTCTCTAAGCTATTTACCATTCATTGTGACGCTAGTGGCCAGGGTATTGGTGCAGTCTTGTTGCAAGAGCATGGTGTGACTGCATTTGAAAGCCATAAGCTTGATGAGAAGGAGATGCAAATGAATGTATATGACCAAGAGATGTTGGCCATCCTCCATGCCATCAAGAAATGGCACCACTATTTGTATGGCAGCCACTTCCAAGTAAAAAGCGATCACCGAGTCCTCCAATACTTCTTGACTGAGTCTACTTTGACTCCTAAGCAAAGGCGATGGGTGGCAACCTTACAGAACTATGACTTTGACATCTCACACATACGAGGAAAGGATAATATTGTGGCTGATTCTCTCTCTACAATGTGGGCATGCAGAGTGTCCTCTATCTCAGAATTGCACAGTGATTGGGCTGAAGGGCTCCAAGAGTCTTACTTGTTAGATGATCATTTCAGCCACACATTTAAGAAATTACAACATTGGGTTATGGCTGAAAGCTCCCAATATCAGCTCAAGCATGGCCTTATTTGGTCCCATGGCAAGATTTTCATCTCGCACACTTCCCCCTTCATGCAGAAGATCATGGAAGAAATGCATTCTTGCCCCACTACCGGTCACTTGGGTGTTTTGAAAACGTATGATAGGATTTCCAAGAGCTTTCATTGGAAAGGCTTATGGAGGGACGTTAAGGACTTTGTGACCAATTGTGTTCCATGCCAACAGAACAAGGATAGTACACTCAGTCCGTTGGCCTCTTACAGCCTCTCCCTATCCCTAAAGAGAAATGGACTCACATCACAATGGACTTTATCACTAGCCTTCCTGTGACTAAGAAAGGGTTGAAGAGTATCTATGTGGTAGTTGATTGCCTCATCAAAGCTGCCCCCTTTATCCCCACTAAGGTCCAATATACTACCTCTCAGGCGGCCACTTAGTTTATGGAAAATTTCTTCAAGCTACATGGCTTACCACAAGTCATAGTACATGATCAAGATGCAAAGTTTATGAGCAACTTCTGGTAGACAGTTTTTACTTCCATAGGGACCAAGCTTGCTTAATCCACTGTATACCACCCTCAGACTAATGGCCAAATTGAGAGAGTGAACAAATGGCTTCAGACATATTTGAGGCACTTTTGCCATGATGTACAACACAGTTGGGATATGTGGCTTCACTTGGCTGAGTTTGCATATAATAACTCTACAACTCTAGCATTGGAGTTTCCCCTTTTGAGGCCTTATATGAGTATAAGGTTCCCCTTCGTATAGTCTTATTTACTGATAAGATCAATCCTCAGAGTCAAGCTAAATTGGATTGCATGCAAGCTTTACTTCAACAATGTAAAATGAATCTTCAAAAGGCCCAAACACACATGAAACTCTATGTTGATGAAAAACAAAGGCATTTGGAACTCCAAGACGGGGAATTGGTCCTTAAATTGAAAGTGCCTAAGTCCCGCTACTCAACTCTCAAGGAGGGCAACAGTAAGAAGCTAGCCCATCACTTCTATGGCCCATACCGAATCCTTAAGAGAGTTGGTGACTTGGCCTACCGCTTAGAACTCCCCCCTTCCACCAAAATCCACAATGTGTTTCATGTCAATTAGCTGAAACCCTTTGTAGGTTCCTCAGTGGACTATGTGGAAGAACTTCCCCCCATAGATGCAGAGGGCATCACTCAATATGTCCCTAAAGCTATCATTGGGCAACAAGATAAGCACTTAAGATCCCTATCCATCAAAGAATATCTCATAAAATGGCAAGGCCTACCCTTGAAAGAAGCCTCTTGGCACCCAGCAACCATCCTCCATCAATTTACCTACCTCTGTGAACCCCAACGGCTAGAAGACTAGCCGGTTTGCCCACCTTCTGTCCGCAGACTACACACTATTTTAGAACAATTTTGTACTTACTCAAATCACATGCGTGTGCATTCTACATAGGCTAAAAGTACTCTTCATAAGCTCCATTTTGACATATAGTATGCTCTATTTGGAGCAGCCTATCAAAAGTTATGATTTGTTTACTTCAGCAGATTGGTTTCGGACTGCATGCTGTCCCTAGTCTCTCCACACCTAATCTTGATTATCAAGGGATCTGAGTAGTACTTTGCAAACCTCCCTTAGCCACCCATCACTCCCCTCTTTTTCTCCTTATTTTTTAGGGAAAAAACCTTTCGAGTGGGGATGGATTGTAACAAGTGGGATACACACCGACTAGGGTTTAAACACCCCGTCACATTGACTGGTGTATTTAAGGTGTAAGAGCCTCAGATTAGGGCAACCTGATATTATCAAGATCATACTCTTCACCTTCATCTCCACCTTCCATGGCTTCCTTCTTCCTTCTCTCCTCTTTTCTCTCTTTCTCTCTCTTCCTCTAGTCTTCTTCCTTCTTCTTCTTGTTCTCTTTCTCTCTCCTTAGCTCTCCATCTCTCTCCTCTCAGCTTCTTTCATTATAGTCTCACTTGCCTTAATTGATTTATCTCTCCAACAAAAAGATAAAGAAGGGGATTTTGGAGCCTTCCTCATCTCCTTACTCTAATTAGTGGTTCTCTATACCCAAGAAAAATGGGACATTGAGATTTATTCAAGATATGCAACTAGCTAATAAAATAACCACCATCAAGAGTTTGGGAGAATGTCCTATTATGGATGAGTTTGCAAAGGAATCTTCTAGTAGGTAAATATATTCTTTGGGTGACCTATAGCCTTGTTATGATCTGATTGTAGTTAGCAATTGAAAGTCTAGATCTTATCACCATGAAAATACCATTGAAATTAGTGTAGATGTGAACTTTACAAATACTTATCTTATAGCTTGACTCACAAAATGGATGGAATTCCAAATGGGGAAGAAGGATAATAAAGAAAAAGCACGAGCAAATGTAGATGGAGCATCATCTGAACTACTCAATTCAAATTCTCATGGCATTATATGTAAACCGGGTATTTCTAATAACTAATATGAAGTTGGAGAACCATTCCAAAAGGAATGAATATTATTTTGAAAATAAAAATGTATAAATGTTCATGAGCAAAGAGGATCAATTTTCACATTAAGAATTCATTAATCTTTTGAAAGAAACTTCTCACAAGTAATAGTGACCAAATGGTAGCATGATTTTGTGCACAAATCGGATATTGGATGCCTACATAGTGAGCACCGGAAGGTCCCCCCAAGAAGAAAATAACTCTACTTAAGCTCAAAAAGCAAGAAGATAGATTTGCACGACATGAAAAAAAGAGACCAATTGGATACAATCTACCCCCATACCTTGTGTGAGTGCTTCACAAGGCATGTATTTATAAATTTATTCATCTCAAAGCCAAAAAATAGCCCAATTTTACAATAAGCATGCTTTAGCTTTTGTGTTTGCTTGTGTCCAAATAAAGAATAAAGCGGTTGGACGGCCCAAAAGTCGGATTATACCCAAATACAATGTCCAATAATGAAATATTTAAACCACGCACCCATGCGCATACAAAATAATAAATATTTATCAAGCACTTCAATAAATAAGTGTGCCTAAATAAATGTTAGCACCATGCCTTTAATGATAAGATGCATGCCCATAAAAAATGATAATGTCTTCTAGGTAATTTGAATACACACTATTGCCCAATGCTTCCCAACGCCACCAGTGCTGCCTACTCTACACATCAATTGAAGTTTTTACAATTGTTAGAAAATACTAAAATTAAATCGACAAAAGTGAATACCTAGTAGTCTTTCGCTACAAAATAAATAAATAGGTTGAAACTCTATCCTAATCTTAGTTTAATGCAAGTGCACTATAAACTCATAAATGTCCATTAATTTAAATATATATTTTGTAGAATCTCCTACTATGGAATCACCTACATGCACATTAAATTAACATGACACCCGAAAAGGACATGCATCCCCTTCAACTTCTCGCACAAGGAATCCACCTTTTGTAGGAGCCCTGGCAAATAAATATAGTTTTACAGAATCACCTCGCGAAATCCAACGTGAAATAAAAAACTCACGAAATCCACCAAGGTCTCAGGGAATCCACCATGGAATATGCCTCTTAGCATCATACTCCCAGGGTGGGATAACATTTTTTCTTAATTGCTATTAGCCCAATGTGGAGCGAGTAGTGATGAGTAAGCCTATTCAACAGGATGATTTTTAAACTTAACCAAATATCTATAGTATCTACGACCCGTTCTAGTGGTCATAAAGTCAGTGTCTAGAATAGTTTTAGATTCAAGGATTTCAGTTTTTTCTTCAAACAAAGAAGGGTTTTCATAGATAGGGTAAACAAGTAATTGGCCTCTAAAAGGTCGTAACAAACTGAAATGAAAAGTATTGTGGATTTTCCAGTGTTGGGGTTCTAATTTAAATGCATTGTCATTGATTTTGTGAATGATCTTGAAAGGTCCATAAAATCTGGGCGCTAACTTAACAACAGGGTGTTTCTCAACACTTTATAATCTTCTCTTTTCAATGTGTAACCAAACATAATCATCAACTTTGAAACTCATAGCTTTTCTTTTGTTGTTAGCTTGTTTAGTATAATGATTGGTGGGCTTTCGCAATCATGTCTTTGACTTTAGAAAAAATAGTAGCATGCATATTGGCAATATCACCAATATCTTTAACTTTGTTTAATAATGATGTAATAGGTGTGGGCAATCTATGTCCATAAATGATTTCAAAATGTGCTTTCTGTGTAGTTGTATGTGGTGTATTATTGTATGCAAATTGAAATAAATGCAAATAGGTATCCCATGTTTGTAGTTTTGAAATTGTGTATGTACGCAAAAGATCTAAAATTGTACTACTAGTAGCTTCTGTTTACCTATTAGTTTCAAGATGAAATGCAGATGAGAAATCAATATTTGTACTTAAATTAGCAAAAAAAGTGGTCCAAAAATCATTGCAAAATCTAGAATCATGATCTAAAATAATAACTTTTGGTAAACCATGGTTAGCGAAAACAGTTCTCAAAAACAATTGTGCAGCTTGAGATGTAGTTATTGTTTTCTTGCATGGAATGAAATATGCTTGCTTGCTAAATTGATCTACAATGATCCAAATCATATCATGATTAGCTTGGGTATTAGGCAAAAAATTTATAAAATCCATTGAAATATGTTTCCACGGTCGTTCAAGATTTGATAAAGGCATTAACAAACCATATTGCTTACCATGGTGTCGCTTAACTCTTTGACAAATTAAACACTCAGATACAAAGTTAGAAACATCAGATTTCATATGTGGCCAATAAAAATCTTCAACCAATGTACACAAAGTAGAAATAATACCTATATGGCCTTAATGGGCGACAATGAAACTCTTGCAACAAAAATGATCTAAATGGAACAATTACACACAACCTTTTCTCATAAAACATAAATCCATCAGAATAAGACAATGAATCTATTCAAATCCAGTTATTAGCAACTAATCTAGTCTAATCAGCTTGGAAATTGGGGTCTTGGTCATAGGTATCTTTCATAGGAATAAGGGAATCAAAAGATATAATGGAGATATTATGGATACTCGGTCTTCTACTTAAGGCATCAGCAACAACATTCTCTTTTCCAAATCAAAAAACCTTTGCTAGTTATCAGAACAATGATATAAAATATCTTTCTTTAACAAATTTTTCAAAGGCAATATAAGCAATGAAAAATTTCTCACAAATTTTCTGTAAAAGCTAGCAAGACCTAATAAAGAACGTAATTCATGCACATTTTTACGAATCGGCCAATTCAAAATTGCTTCTATCTTTTTAGGATCAACTTTAATACCATTAGAAGAAATAATATGTCCTAAATATTCAATGTGGGCTTGAAAAATTTCACTCTTTTCAAGGTTAGTATATAATTGATTATCTTTCAATAATTTAAAATCCAAATATAAATATTCATAATGCTCATTCTCATTCCTACTAAAAACCAATATGTCATCAAAGAAAACAACTACACAATATTGATGCTTCAAAAAAATGCAATTCATCATACGACTAAATATGGCTAGTATATTAGTCAAACCAAAAGGCATAACAAGGAATTCATAATGACCAAATGAAGTTCTAAATGCAGTTTTGAAAATATCAAGTGTATCCAATTGTACTTAATGATATCCAGATTTGAGATCTATCTTGCTAAATATTGTGGCCCCTTGTAGTTTATCCATGAGGTTGTCTACCCTAGGGATCGGATATCTATTCTTAACAGGGATCTTATTTAGGGAAGGATAATCAATGCACATCTTGTAGGTATTATTTTTCTTCTTGACTAATAGGATAGGTGCACCAAAAGGAGAACTATTGGGCCTAATGACGTAATGTGTCCTCCTGTCTACTTGTAGGACATGTCTTAGTAGCCCATCGGGAAGAGAGTCTAGAAAGCAACTCCCGGCACTCCCAAGGAATGTCATGGGGTTTGCGATCTAGGTCTTCCTGAGTTTACCATGAAGCGGAAGCATTTCGGCCATTCCCACTTAGGACCGACCTGAATCAGGGTTTCCCTAATGATCAAGTTCCTTAGAGGTAGCTAGCATCGAGCCCTAGAGGAACTACTTTGAGCAGAAACATCAAGGTCCAAGCGGATTTATACTACTCTTGGTTCAAGGAGAATGGGAAACGAGAGGGATACGAAGCTCGACCTCTCTGCCCATAAGGCATAGACCCATTTTGTTCCCCTAAATTAGAATAAATCGCGAATCTAGCTCTATAGATTCTAGGTCATTGTTATCTCACTGTCAATTCCTTTGAGAAAAGTTCCCGGCCAATCGAGACCGGCCTTCTGTAGGACGGACCTAGAGTCATGTCCACTACACTTTTGTCCAGTTGCTTTAGTTATCTAATTACCTACCATATTTAGTTTGACAAGCAAAAACATCTTCCTTAATTAACCAATTAACCACCGGTTCCTTCATGTAACTTAAGCACTGACACAGAAAAACAATGTCAAGCAAGTTCTTTTTTTCAACATTTGATCTTTATTTATCAATATTTGGAATACATCAAATAAACATGCCCGAAGGCTATTCTAGCAATCCTCAGGGATCCCTATTCCAAGTTCCACCCGTTGACTAGTATGCAAGCCTCCAGATCCCATCTCGAGTCACGTCGGCCTCTTGTGTAGGATCTGGAGGCAAGGGATTTACGGCCAGAGCCTCCCCTGGCACCTAAATGTCCTCCTACTCCAAGTAGCACCTACAGAGAGACCTCTCGTGGCGGGTTTGGTCCACGTACCTAGTGCGGCTAACAACCCCCTTGGATAGGGTCAGACAGACAATCGAAGGTAACCGAAACTGCCTCTCCCTCCAGGCACTCAACCTGAAGCATTAGTTGTTTTTCCTGAATTAGTTCCTTGAGCAAAGAAGTACAAACAATGCATCTAAATGTACAATCACGAATATTCCAGTGGTCGTTTGTATGGCCAACTACTAAGGTGTGAATCCTTCTCTCCAAATACATCCAGCATTCGATCTGGGATCAATCGTGACTTGGCAAGATTCCAAGGGCTTCATAAGCTCAGTTGCTTGTTTACCCTCTTTTCTTGGGTTAGGGTTTATACCTTGTTGACCCAAATTGGCAATACCTTAGGTTTCCTTGTATTAAGATCAACAAATCCTAGGTAACCTCATCGCCCTAACTTGGTTGGTCAACTGCTTTCTTGGCAAATTTGTAACTTCCCTAGCTTTGCAAATAATTCCAAGGAAGAGTGATATAGCAGGATGATTACTCATCCTCTAGAAAATTAGACTTGTACTTAGAACTCGTCAAACTTGGTCTAAGGAGTGGTAATACTATTTCATGATTTAGACATAAGACCATATGACATTGCAGCTTGTTGCACGAGACAAGTGTCAGCACCTAGCTTGTGGGATTATTTTCTCACCACACGGTATTCCTTGGTTAAGAATACCTTGATCAAGATGTAGGGTTTTGGAGTCCTATTGACTCAATCCAAAACCCTAACTCTACTAGGCCAATAAACGTTTTGGCCTTAGGACTAATGATTCTTCTGGGTAACCCATGCAGTTTGAATATTTCCTTGATGAATAACCTTGTGATGTGGAGGCTTTATAGTTTGTCTTAACAGGGATAAGATGTGCAACCCTGGTAAGCATATCCACCATGACCATGATGGAGTTGTATCCTCCTTGAACTTGGGGTAGGCCAACAACAAAGTCCATACTAATGAATTCCCATTTCATTTGGGGAATGTCAAGTGGTTGTAATTTTCCTGGCATTTTGGCATGTTCAGCCTCAAGACAAACATTCTGTGACATATTTGAGAACGCCACCTTTGAGCCTATCCCAATAATAGCTCTTCCTGACCGCGTTAAGGGTCTTGGCATAGCTAGGGTGTCCTAAGAAAGGGGAGTCATGGGCTTCCCAAAGTATCTTCTACTTGAGTGATTGGCTTGCTGGGATACATAATCTTGTTCTATAGTAGACAAGTCCACTATTGAGAGAGAATTCTTGATACTTTGTTTGTAGCTTCAAGTCTTGATCCTTGATGGGGATCTCCCTTAGCAATTTCTAATAGGTTGGGTCATGGCATGCCTCTTCTCTAGCTAGCTCAAGAATTGGGTTTTTTGGCATGGATACCTTTGTGGCTAAAGATCTTGCTGTTGATGGATCTTGCAAAATTAGAGAATTCAGAAATGCCTTGCGACTGAGTGCATCGACAACTACATTCTCCTGCCCATGTCGGTATTTGTTTTCAAAGTCATATTCTCCCAATACTTCAATCCATCGACGTTGCCTCATATTGAGCTCATTATGGGTGAAAATCCATTTAAGACTTTTGTGGACTGTCACTAAGGTGAACTTGTTACCCAGCAAGTAGTGTCTCCAAAGTTTGAGAGCATGGATAACACCTACCAGCTCTAGATCGTGGGTAGCATAATTCCTTTCATGGCTCTTTAGTTTCCTTGAAGCGTATGCTACAGGATGACCTTCTTGCATGAGCACACATCCTAAGGCAAGTGCGCTAGCATCAATTATCACTTCAAACTTCTTACTGAGATCAGGGAGTTTCAGGATGGGTGCTGATACCAAGCTTTGCTTTGGTTTGTCAAAGCGGGTCTGTTCAGCAGGTGACCATACAATTGATACTTGCTTCTTTAGTAGATCAGTCAAAGGTGCTGCAATCAAAGCATAGTTTTTGATAAAGATCATGTACCATCCTGTCAATCCAAGAAAACTACATATTTCTTTGACAGATGTAGGTGTTGGCCACTCCAGAACATCTCTGACCTTGGTCAGATCTATCGAAATTCCTTCTGTTGATACAATGAATCCCAGATATTCAATCTGTCACTTGAAAAATACACACTTTTTCTTCTTGGCATAAAGCTTGTGTGCTCTCATTGTTTCGAGGACAGTGCGAAGCTGGGGTTCATGATCTTTTTCCTGCTTAGAGTAAACTAGGATATCGTCAAAGAAGACGAGTACAAAGTCATCAAGATAGGGCCTAAGATATCCTGCATTAACCTGTTGAAGGTAGCAGGAGCATTTGTCAGCCCGAATGACATGACTAGGAATTCAAAGTGTCCAAACCTTGTGCTGAATGCCGTCTTTGGGATATATTATTCCTTAATCCTTATCTTATAATATCTAGACCTGAGATCTATCTTAGAGGAGATCTTTGCACCTTGATGACGATCAAGAAGTTCATCTATTCTTGGAATGGGGTATTTGTTTTTAATGGTCGATTGATTCAACCCTCTGTAATCAATGCATAGCCGAAGTGTTCCATCTTTCTTTTTCTAGAATAGCACTGGAGCTCCCCATGGAGAACTACTAGGACGGATGTAGCCTTGGTCTAACAGTTGCTTGAGTTGCTCCTTCGGCTCAATTGCTTCTGGGATGGACATCCTTTATGGTCTCTTTGCGATTTATGCAGCTCCTAGCACCAGCTTGATTTCGTGATCGACTTCTCTTTGAGGAGGAAGTTATGTCAACTCTTCAGGAAAAATGTCTGTGTATTCCTTTAACCATGAAGGTTCTTCCCTAGATTCCTGATCCTGATCCTGATCTAGCTTATTTAGCTTAATCAAATAAACAAGTTGCCCCTTTCGAACTCCTTTTATTATGCAAGTTACTTTGGCCAGTTGAATTTTTGGCTTCCCAGTCTCTCCTTGAGTTGTGACTAGTTTCCCTTCAGAATTTCGGAAGGAGACCTAGCCCTTTCCACAATGAATGTGGGCATCATTGGGTATTAGCCAATCCATACCAAGCAAACATTCGTGGACACCTAGGTTCATTACTCGAAATCTGACCGAAGTTGACTTTCCACCCAGTAGGAATTTCACCTTAGCAGTTTTCTTGGTACAAGAGACCTCACGACCATTTGCTAATTCCACAAGGTAGGTGCATCTTTTGTGGCTATTCTTAATCTTCTTGCACAGACTGGTGAAATAAAGGAATGTGTACTGCCACAATCAATCAAGGTTTTGAAGCTTTTACTTTGGTAATCCGAAGGAGATTGAATCACCGAGAATTGGCGATTTGGGCCTTTCTTGTGAAGAGTGGTGTGAACTGTTGCCCTCTCAATGTCAGCTTCCATGGATGGGTCTTCTTGATCACCTAGCTCCTTGTTGGCAACACTGGAGGTTCTCCCTTTGGCCCTGACGGTGGCTCCTTGGCCATGGGTGGCTCCTTGGAATGGCCCTTGACGTTGTCCTCTGCTAAGCTTGGGACACTGCCTTTTAAAGTGACCAGGCTCATTGCAGTGGAAGCAACGGAGATTACGGCCATTACCTTGTGTAGAAACGAAATTGTTGACAGTGTTGGCCCTAGCTTTCTTCCTTTGTCCCTGGTTTTGGCCCTGCTCCCTCTTGGCCTAAGACCTAAAAATTTCATTGTTCTCATCGTTGTAAGACCAAGTCCTATTATTCCTTGACTTGGTCTATACCTCCTGTATTATGGATGCAACTCAAATGAGCGCGTCCTATAGGTCCGTTGGGCACATTGATTCTAGGCGGATGTTTATGGATGGGTTTAATCTGGCACAAAACTTTGACACCTATTGTGTCATATCCATTTGTGGCGCATACTTTAAGAGAGAGATGAACTTTGGATAATATGCATCCAGGGATAGTGCAAGTTTCTTTAATTCATAGAATTCGTTCATCTTCTATGTGCGGTAGGCAGGTGGCAGATATCTCCCTTGCACAGATTTTTTAAGCTTCTCCCAAGTACCTGACCCTTCCGTGATCCCTTGGTCTCTGCACCATTCTTACTTCTCCAGTAAGCGTTAGTTTGGTGAGCATAACTTGGTTAGCGGGTGCAGTACCTGTTGCTTTGAAGTAATCCTCCATGGATTCGATCCAAACCTCCGCGTGAGTTTGGACGGTCCTTCCCTTACCATCGAATTCAGGTGGCTTGATTTGTTTGAGAATGAACTTCTTCTCTTGAATTACAGCTGTACTTGGTGTAGGGTCGGACTAGGAATCTACACTTGAGGTTGTGCCTGGGCAATAAGATTCTTTACGTTACATTACATGCCCAATTCAGCTTTTATCCAAGTGACCTAATCACTTAACTCCTTTACCAACACTTATAGCCATGACAGACATTGATAAAAAGTCTATTTCATCCATGTGGGCATAGCCCTTCCGAGTATAATTATTTTTGGGAAGGTAGAACAACCTGATTGGCACATCAGTTTGGGAAAAAGAGGATTGTGTTATATTCGACTATGGAAATTGAGTAATAATATGGAGAGGGGTCATGGATTTTCAAGAATTGATAGGTCATAGGAAGCTTGGGGTATCCCTTCCTTTAATACCCGTTCTTCTCATAATGTCCCAACACCTTGATTTTATTGGCAGGGATTATTCAAGTCACTTCCTTGTACACATACTTGTTCTGCTTGACCTTCCGACCACCAATATGTAGGGTTGTGTTTGCATGAGCCTCGACAAAGATGAACAACTTCACGATCTATAAATCCTCCATCAACTTAATTCTCTTCAAGTTGGTCTGAAGGTACGTAAGTTAGTGGGCCGCTATGTAATATATTTCTGATTCACCGGTCCATCTCCGTTCCACATACAAGGGTGAAGGATTGTAGATACGGTCTAGAATATTCATCATGCCTAGCCTCTGTCCATAATCTGAAGCACACATTGCAGTCATAAACATAACCTGGAACACCAAGAATTTGTTCCATGCTTCGCGACTCTGCAGGCTAGCTTCCATAAGTAAGTAAGGAAATGTTCTTATCAGCAACATTGCTCTACTTCCCCACATTAAGTTTCCTTGTAAATATTAGATTCCATTGGTTTGCTCTGATATCAACTGTAACGTGTCCTCATGTCTACTTGTAGGATACATCTTAGCACCCCATCGGGAAGAGAGTCTAGAAAGTGTCGCCCGGCACTCCCAAGGAATGTCAAGGGGTTTTTGATCTAGGTCCTCCCTAGTTTGCCACAAAGCGAAAGCATTCCGGCCATTCCCACTTAGGACCAACCTGAATCACGGTGACCCAAATTGACAATACCTTAGGTTTCCTTATATTAAGATCAATAAATCCTAGGCAACCTCTTCGCCCTAACTTGGTTGGTCAACTACTTTCTTGGCAAATTCGTAACTTCCCTAGCTTGGCAGATAAGTCCAAGGAAGAGTGATATATCAGGATGACTACTCATCCTCTAGAAAATTAGACTTGTACTAAGAACTCGCCAAACTTGGTCTAAGGAGTGGCCATACTATTTTGTGATTTAGACACAAGACCATACGATGTTGCAGCTTGTCATATGCTAACTAATCATGAATTTTATGTAGGCTACTAATTTACACAGATTACTTAATTGATCTAACCAACCCATGAATAAAGATGATCTTGTCTTTTAAATATGCAAATACTTTTTTCTAAATTTGCAAGTACTCTCTCCTAAAAGATGTAAGTAACTACAAGATAGGTGAGATGCATCATTCCATGCGAATTATGCAAATTCAAGACCATAGACCTTTTTGCAACTATAGGATCTATAGTGATCTTTTCTTTTTCTTGTCTTATGCGACGTTGATTTACATTCAGAACTATTCTTATAAACCCTATATTTAATGCATTGAATTCAAGCTTTAATATGAAGATGCATCCTTTCCCAAATTCAAACTTTGATAAAAGATCTCCATGCATGAGCGAATGCCATGAGTCCATAATTTATTTAACCCTTCCTTTAGCACTTAACCCAACCTAGAATGTCATTATCATCGCATGCAATTTGCAAAGTTCATAGATCCTTTCCATGCATTGCAACTATTCGGATATCATTTAATGGCCATCTATGATTATCTTATACACGAGTCACAACTAGGAATTTACTACGTAAGTGCATTATGTGTTTATGCCCTATCCTTTGCGTGATGCAACAAGGATGCCTTTGGACAAATCCATCTTTTAATTTAGGCAATATACGTCCAAAAATGAGACTACCCTTGACCATGGAAATGCAAGCACTGCAAGTGCTAGTCATACAACTGAACTTGTAAATCGAACAAGTATATATAGATTTTCCAATGCATTTTAGGTTGCCCTACGTGAATTTAAAACATGTTTTATGCATCTTTTCCATGCGGAAATATTTTTGGAACCTAGGCATTAAGAATTGGAGCATTGTCCACTCTTGTACTCGGGGTGGACGCGTGTGCTCCTCTCGACTTTTTCTTAGGAGCCATTGACAAATTTTTTATTTTAGTGACTGCACCATATAGGTTCACAAAGTCATTAGAGGGAGCCGTTGTTGCGGAGGAGCTTCTTGTGACCATTCCAAGTGGTTTCGTTCTTTTTCCGAGTCTTTTTTACTTAAGCAAATAATGGTATATGTGTGTGTAAGGGGTACTTTCCTTTCGTTTGTTGGGGACTGATGATCAAGGCATGAAGTCCCAGGTTTAGGTTAGAATGTCTGAGGAAGTCTGAGGAAGGTTTGTGTAGTCATTGCACAAAGGTATTGTAAAACACTGGAAGACATGCTTTCAAAGGCAATCCTAGTGACCATGTTCTGTTGACTTGCTAGGCAATCGTTCTAGGAGTTCATGTTAGTTGTGAGAGCAGTTAGAGAAGCTTGCACTTAAAAAATGGAGGTGTGTAAAAAGGGATTCTAACCCCTCTAAAAATTGAAAAGGAAAGAAAAAAACATCCTTGCATAGTTGTTCATTGCCTTGCGAAAGCTTGGTAGGTTCTTCGAGCCAAGACAAGACCCGGGGCGACCTAGGGCCAATGCCTTGTCTTCTTAGGGGTCGCAACTACTTGAAAATAAAGAAAATAAAGGAAGGTTGGAGTGAAAATAAAAGTGAGCGTCAGAAAAGGATTAAGTGTTGCCTTGTGTAGGCTTGGTAGGTCCTTGGGTACTGAGATAGTGCCCAAGGTCGATGCCTTGTTCTCCTTGGGTCACTACACTCAGCTCCCTCCTTTTTATAAGCCCATGTATGGAAGAATTAAAGCTAAATAAAATTTTATTAAATAAAAATATTCATTTCTTAGGCTATAGGAGTCCTTGTCTAGGAGGAGCTCTTGGTTGTGTTGTCCTTAGTTAGATAGGTAGTTCAGACCACCACTAAGGACAACCTCTTTGATAGTCCTTTGTAGCTTGGCCATATTGGAGCAGCCGATTAGTGACTAGTTCTGGCCACTTATCAGATTATGCTAGGCATACTCTTGTGGATTTCATGCCTTGGTTTTGACAAGGGATAGGGTGAGAGCTGATATGGGTTTTATTAACTAATTTTTATCAGCTTGATGCTCTTTATGGTTTTGGATGTGCAGATCTGTTTGTGGGATTTGATGGGCTGAGTCCCCCTATCCCGTGGCCGCCAATGAGTGGTGGATTTTCCCTCAAAAACATGCTCAATTTTTTTTGAAAATTCCAAATTTCAAGGGAAAAATAAACCCCGTCGAAGGTGGCATACGGAATTATATCGATTTAAAGCAGCAAGCAGACGGCTGCCAAAAGTGCTTTAAAGACACACCAAGCGACTGTTGGAAAATTTTCATAATTTCTCGGGATGTTGGGTGAGACTTTTGGAAGTGCTAGATAGTGTGGGACCCTGAGACGGTCAGTTAGAAATTTTTAGCTCATTGAATGGATGCCGAATATGAGAATGGGGGTGCTTGAGACTGAGGCCAAGGGGGCCAAGTCTAAAAAGATTTAAGGAGGTGTAAAAGGGTGTAACCCTTGGGGGCTCCCCTTGGGGCCCCCCAAAATTTCATGAATGAGGGGAGGACCATTTTTTTCCATGGCATGAAGAAATGAAGACATCTTCTTGCAAGGCATTGAATTCGAGAGGGAGGGGGCTATGAAGTTTGAATGTAACCCACCAAACTAATCATACCAGTTATATGCTATATTTCTTTGCCCTCCATCACCACTCTCCACTTCTCCAATGGCTGCCCGGATTGACATAACCAAAGTTAGTCTTTATATCTCCTCCCTGTCTCTCCTCTTTATAGGATGTTCATTCGCACTACCTTGAAGGAGGAATCAAGAAGGAGATCATTAGGAGAAATATGAACTCTCTTTTTTGCCCCTTAAGGAGTGAATAAAGAAATATAGGCCTAACCAATGAGAGAGCTCGGATTCCAGATTCATGTAACATAAATCTTCTAGCCAAATCTTGGCCCAAATCTTTCCTCAGTAATAAAATAAGGAAAAATGTGGGGAATACAATGCTGACACTTCCTGGAAGTTTGTGACTCGAATTTTCATTTTCCTATTTTTTATGTTTTAATTTTCATTTCTCCCCTCTTTCTTAGGCGAAACTCAAATTTATCATATCTCTTTCCCTGCTTCTTCTTTCTTAACGAATTCTTACAGCCTCATTATTGTTTGCCCTGTGAAATTTCATTTCCTATACACAAACACAGAGTGAGTTTCACGTGTTTTATGAGAGCAGAGCTTGTTCTACCAAAGCCCTAATATTTTCTTCACAAAACTTTATAGGTATATTGTTCTCATCCATGAATGTTCTATGGTAAAGTTTTATCTCATTTGGACAAAACGTGTGCAAGTTATGTGCATTCTCCGACATGTAATTTCTTTTGTTTTGGTACTTTAGGAGTCTCTTATAGTGAAGAACAATGATCTTTTGAACACAATTTCTTCTTCAACATCTTATGGTTTCTTTGTAAACAATGCTACAGGTATGTTGTCTTGTTTTTTTACTACTCCATGATTAAATTTTATGTCATTTGGACAAAATGTATGCAAGCTATATGCATACAGAGTTTTCCTTTGTTTTTTTACTGCCAAAGTCTTTGAGGGTGGAGAACAATCATTTTTTAAAACCTTAGTTTCTTCAACATCTTTGGGCTTCTTTGCAAAGAGAGCCTGAGGTATATTGCAACTTTTTTCTGCTGCTCCATGGTTAAGTTTCAACTCATTTGGACAAAGCCTATGTAAGTTATATGTATGCTTTGACTCGCTATTTCTTTTGTTTTTGTACTATAAAAATTTGTTAGTGAAGGAACAATGGTCTTGTTATAAGTCAACTTCTTGTTCAACATCTCTAGGCTTCTTTGTGAAAAGAATTGTAGGTACAATGTTTTTTTTCAATTGCTCCATTTAAATTTCATTTAATGTGGAGATAACATTTGCAAATTATACATATGTTGATAGGTAACTTTTCTATTTGGTTATCATAGGTGTCTTCATGGAGGAAAAACATTAGTAACAAACTTGCAGTGGAGGTTTTCAATAGGAAAGATAGTGGCAGTGATTGGATTTGTGATAAGTACTATAAGTTGGATTGGACTTTGATGCACCCAAGTACTTGAGGGAGTTTCAAGGTCAGGCGTAAGGATGTTGTAAAACGTAGCAAACATTGGAAAGGTAAAATTTTAGGGTTCAAAAAAGTGTTCAATGGAACAAGTACAATAACAGAAGTGTTGATCCAACATGTTTATATGCATAAACAAATCTCTGTATACAACAAGAACTACATTGCAAATTATAAACAAAACAATAAGTTTTTAAATTTTATCATTGTTTATTATTTTGCATCAGAGTTGTTTTTAAAAATCTTTGTAGTGTTCTAATTCAATGTTGTTTTACTGACAACTCTATATCCATCAACTTTGCATGAATGGGAGAATGTGGAATGTTTAAGCGGAAAGATACATGTTTGGCATGAAGGCATAGGTTCTTTGATCTATGATAATAACTCTTCAAGTCAACTTGCAACTCAAAATATCTTGTTTTATAATTCATTGTATATAGTAGAAAGCCAAAGATTGCAACATGTCCCATTGTCGTCACTATCTAGTGGTGAATGGTTGATTGGTAGCTTGGATTTGTCAGGAGCATATAAGTCCAAGATAAAATATGACATCAATAGTGCTATGAAGCCCACTACAAGCTCCAAAGATGTGCATCTTAGTTGGTTTATTCCATTCTCATTGTTTTCATATTTGTTTGATTGATGTGATGTTTTAAAGAAAACAAAGATTACTTATCAATGCAATTTTCATCTGAGGAATGGCTGAGTCAAGTATTGGGTGAGTCTTGTCAAGCCAAAAGAACACATTTTGATGAGACGATTGAATGCAGGGTCAGCCAACCTCATCTCACATTCAAATAAATCTTTTTTGCTACTTTGAATGCCTTGATTTAATTGATATAGGTCTTGCTTAGATGAATTGTTGTGTTGTTCACATTTACTTACCATTATTTTTGTTTTTATTATAGGTATTTCATCACTAGACAAACTTTGTGGATTTTCTTTCGATATAGAAGATTGCAACTTTTGTGAGGAGAGTTGATGAGCTTGGATCAAGATACCGACGTGAGACACATACAACTCTCATAGATGTGGTTATCTTGTGGAATTGTCATAATCCTTTTGTGGTCAGCAAGTATCTCCTCCATGCCCTCGGGATATCGAATCGGTCGATGATGTGTACTACGTCGGAATTCAGCTTGCGCTTCCTCTTGATCTTGCCTAGTGATCTGGAACTTGGCAGGCCACCTCTCCACAGAGGCATGGTACAACATACAAAAGCGATTCACCTTCTCCTCCATTGAGGCATCCATTCTTTTTTCTATCCCATTTCCAACCACCACATCTCTAGTCAGAGTATCATCGTCCTTCAGTGAACATAGCATTTCGTTGTCTGGATCAACTATTGGTAGCCATTGTGAAATATGCACTAGCACCTCAGACACCAACCAACCTTTAGCCATGCCACCTTCTGACTGAGCTCGTTGTCGCACAAAGCCTTTTAGGGTTTTCATGAAGCACTCCAAGAAGAACATCCATTGCGTATGGACATGTCTAGTAATCTCCACTTCATCTACAAGATGCACAAGAAGGTGGATTTGTATCGTGAGCACGCTGGTGGGTAGGTATTTCTCAAAGAGATAGACCATCTCCACTGCTCCCCGCCTCACGGATTCAATAGAGGACATCTTAATCTCCTTCTGTGAGATCCATTGCACCAAAGTCGACAACCTATAAATGGCCCCATGTATTTTCGGAGTAAGACATCCTGTGATCACGATCGGTAGTACAAACTGCCACAAATGAAAAAGCATTACAAATAATGGCTACACTTCGAATAGCAAAATGCACACGCCAATTACAATCCATTCGTAGTACAAACCTGACATATCTTATGCCAATCATGGGATTTTAGCCCTGATAATTAGTTGTCTTTAGAAAATGAAGACCTGAGAAAACGCATCATATCCGTCAGAGTGCGGATAGAATTGACTACTTGCTTCACAATGTGCTCTTCTTTAATGAACAAAACCCAAGGAGCACGAGGTAGCTGCACGCGACCATCAGCACTTGAGTGCGGCGGCCAAAGCGCCTCCATCTTACCTACCTCCTTCAAATCCATTTGTGCCCCTATAGTATCTCTCTTTCCTGTGATGTGTTCCCATAGCAAGCTGCCCACATTCTTGAAAATATGCATGGGATTCAACAAGTGGTTGACCTGTAAGTGGGTCCAATATGGCAACTCGTAGAAAACTGAGAACTGCCGCATTTAGTTTTGATGTGATTTCGCGTGGACCATTTTCAGCTTGTACAAACTTGCGGCATTTATATGTATTGGAGGTCATCCAAGAAAACCTTCCCTGAGTTCATGATCCTTTCGCAAGAAAGTAGTGTGTCCTTGATATACCATCTTCTTTATGGTTCGTGACCTTCGGGAGTCTAATTGTGGCCCGCACAATGGACATGCATGATAACCTGAGGTAACCAGACCTGTTTCAATACCATCACCCAGTGAATACAAGCTTGAACGAGATAAAATATAGATATTACCAATGAGAATGGAGGCCTATTCACCTGAGCATTCTCTGAATCCCGGAAGGTCATGTATCGTCCACATGAGAATGGCTCGAATATTGGCTGACCGCCACCCATTCATATCTTGCATTCTGACCCCCTCCTCCCACAAAATCTTAAGCTCATCGACTAGTGGACGAAGATATATATCTATATTTTTGACTTTGTAGCGGCCAAGGACGAGTAAGCTAAGGATGAGATGTCCTTTCTTCGTAGAAAGCCATGGAGGGATATTGTAGTTGACAAGGACTATAGGCCACATACTGTAAGAAGTTGAGTGCAGACTGAATGGGTTCATGCCATTTGTTGGAATACGAAGCCTTGGCTCTCGGGCAAAGCCTGGGAAGGTAGAGTCAATGTGGCTCCATGTGCATGAATCCACTGATATTCATTGAACTCCATCCGTAGACCTATTCTGCACATGCCACGTTGTCAAGCTAGCCATGCCGGACGTATGAAACATGTGGCTTGTGCGGAGGATAAGCGAAAACTGTATGAGAACTTTTTGAGGGATGGTTTGCCCTTGCAAGTCCTGTCGATACCTATGAGCACCACACTTTAAACATGTTTCCATAGTCTCATATTCTCCTCGAAACAGTATGCAATCATTGATACATGCATGGATGTTGTTGTAGTCCATGCCAAGCTTTCGTAAAACATGTTGTACATCATCATAAGACTTAGGCATGGTATTTGGAGGTGGTAATATATGATATTTCAATAACCTGAAAAAAATCATAAACACCTTGAAAATTAAGCAAAAATATTTTTAATAATAGTGCAAAAAAAAAACGAAGCGTATGTACAAGGTACCTGAACAACTCGGTCACACTCGTATCGCTCCACCCGTATTTTGTAGTGTCTTTAGGCGAGATACTCGACACCCATCATATAATGGTATGGATGCTTCCTCTTTAAGCGGATCAGAAGTCTCGACATCCATGGGAATCAATGCATCAATCATTGCCTCCATCTCAGGCTCCAAGATTGTCGGTAGGTTTGGAAGGTTGCTTGTCTCCTTTGGCATTGATGGTATAGATTGGCCTTGCAAGTGGTGGATTGGCTCATGCATTCCATCCATCGCATGCCCACAAACTCTTCTAATTGGTCGCAAAGGGTCCACTCCTCCTTGGGACGAGATATCACCTCCCTGGATAGAAAATTTTCCAACGAGACCCAATCTTATTGTATATGGTATTCAATTAGATTGGAGTACAATGCATGATTGATATTAACTTTTCTTACCATTTTCTGAAAATTTGCAATTGTTTGATCAATGATCTCAGATTGAAACTTCCCAAATCGTCGTACGTGTTCTATTGACAATCAACGGTTTCTTCTAATTGCCAGCTTGTATTGAGAGCAAGGACATGGAACATTCTGATTAAGATACGCCTTGCGATCTTGAACAATAGGACCTTCATCATTTTCCATTTTGTCTACGTTACAACAAACAATTTATTTTTGTTATCATTCTTTTTTTTTCCTAAATTGTTATCCTCTCGTTCCATCTCTCTCTCTCATTTTCTATGTTACGACTACGACCACGACCACGACCATGACCACAATGACGACTAGGACCATGACTATGACCATGACCACGACTACAACCACGATCACAACCACCACGACCATGACCACGACCATGACCATGACCACAACCATGACTACGACTACGACTACGACCATGACTACGACTACGACTACGACTATGACCATGGCCATGATCACAACCATGACCACAACCATGACTACAACTACGACAACCACAACCACAACCCACGACCACTACCACAACTACAAGGACCATGACCATGACCACAACCACGACCATGACCACGACTACCACCACCACCATGACCATGACCACGACCACGACCACAACCACGACCACGACTACCATGACTATGACTACGACCACAACCACGACTATGACTATGACTATGACTACGACTACAACTATGACTACGACTACAACAAAGATGACCACGACCATGACTATGGGTAGGTTGCACTCATTAAGAATAGGATTGGCGATTCACCTCATCTTCTCTCCATCATCAATAGATTTCTCCTTTACCATTTACAACGCACCCATCTTCTCTCCACACTATTTCACACTACAATCTCTATGAGGGCATGAGATTGAGATCTCCACAGATACCAAAGCATGATCTCTAGCTTAATGGTTGCATATATACTATTACTACTCATGGAATAAACCTTAAAATAGTTATTATGCTCAAATATATGCTTGTTAGAGCATAAATTTGTTCGTAAGACTATTCTAAGGAAAAAAGAGGGTTAATGATAAAAGAGTGTCATTCCTTGCAAGTGATTTTATATTATATTTATTAATTAAAACTGATAGTTGAAGATGAGTTTCCTAAGAGATCTTGTGGTGATACTATTTTAGTTTTGCGAAGCATATATATGAATGATGCTATTTTAGTTTTCTGTATTTGTCTTTTTAAGAAGAGATTCATTTTTATGAAATATCCAAAGTTATTTTTGGGATTACGTTATGAAAAATGAATGTTTTTCATACTGATTGGATGATTGCCTTCATTGTATATTTGCGTGGTGGAGGCTAGGACAAGCCCTATGTATGAGAGGTCTCTTTGCAAGAAGAACATTATGCTAGGAGGCACAAGTATGCTAGGGCTCTCTAGCCATATATCCCTTAGGTTAGGATTGGCCTAACCCCTATGAGCCTAGGATGAGCTTATTATAAGGTCCTATTTACTTTTCTCTCTTTCTCTACCTCTCTCATTTCCTCTCCCTCCCTCACCCTGACCCTCTCTTTCTCTCTCCTCTCCATCTCTCATTTTCCTTTCTCTCTTTCTCTCCCTCTCTCATTTCCTCTCCCTCTCTCACCCTCACCCTTTCTTTCTCTATTAGGTTTAATGATTTTTTCTCTTTTTCTCTCTCCTCTCCCTCTCTTATTTCCCTTTCTCTCTTTCTCTCCCTCTCTCATTTCCTCTCCCTCCCTCACCCTGACTCTCTCTTTCTCTCTTTCCCTATTAGGTTTAATGATTATACTCTTTTTCTCTTTCCTCTCTCTCTCTCTCTCTCATTTCTTTTTCTCTCTCTTCTCCCTCTCTCATTTCCCTTTCTCTCTTTCTCTCCCTTTCTCATTTCCTCTCCCTCCCTCACCCTGACCCTCTCTTTCTCTCTTTCCCTATTAGGTTTAATGATTTTTCGCTCGTTTTCTCTCTCTTCTCTCTCTCATTTCTTTTTCTCTCTCCTCTCCCTCTCTCATTTCCTTTTCTCTCTTTCTCTCCCTCTCTCATTTCCTCTCCCTCCCTCACCTTGATCTTCTCTTTCTCTCTTTCTCTATTATATTTAATGATTTTTTCTCTTTTTCTCTCTCCTCTCCCTCTCTCATTTTTTTCTCTCTCCTCTCCCTCTCTCATTTTCCTTTCTCTCTTTCTCTCCCTTTCTCATTTCCTCTCCCTCCCTCACCCTAACCCTCTCTTTCTCTCTTTCCCCATTAGGTTTAATGATTTTTCTCTCTTTTTCTCTCTCCTCTCTCTCATTTCTTTTTCTCTCTCCTCTTCCTCTCTCATTTCCTCTCCCTCCCTTGCCCTCGCCCTCACCCACCCCCTCTTTTTATCTCTTTTCCTATTATGCTTAACATCTTCTCTCTTTTTCTCTCTCCTCTCATTCTCTCTTTTTTCTCTCTCCTCTTTCTCTCTCATTTCCTTTTGCTCTCCCTCTCCCTCTCTCATTTCCCTACTATGTTTAATGTCTTCCTCTCCCTCTCATTTCCTCTCCCTCCCTCTCCCTCCCCCTCTCTTTCTCTCTCCCTCTCTCTCCCTCTCCCTCTTCCTCTCTTTATCTCTCTCTCCCACTCTCATTTCCTCCCTCTCCCTCTCCCTCTCCCTCTCTCTCATTTCCTCTCCCTTTCTCAATATACACAAATTATACAAAAAAAGAGAGAGAATACACTATCCCTTCCTCTCATTCTCTCATTTTATCCCCCTCCCTCTTCCATTTCCTCCCTCTCCCTCTCCCTCTCTTTCTCTCTCTCTCCCTTCCTCTCCCTCTCTCATTTCCTCCCTCTCCCTGTCTTTCTCTCTCTCTCTCCCTCCCTCTCCCTCTCCCTCTCCCTCTCCCTCTCCCTCTCCCTCTCTTTCTCTCTCATTTCCTCTCCCTCTCTCAATATATATACACAAATTATATTAAAAAAGTAAAAAAGAGAGAGAATGCACTCTCCCTTCCTCTCCCTCTCTCATTTCCTCCCCCTCCCCCTCGCTCTCCCTCTCTTTCTCTTTCTCTTTTTCTCACTCCCTCTCCTTCTCCCTCTCTTTCTCTCTCATTTACTCTCCCTCTCTCAATATACAAAAATTAAACCCTAAACAAGTAAAAGAGAGAGAGAATGGACTCATCGTAAAGATTTGCAAGAGGGTTTGGCGGCTCCTTTTCGCGACGATGGCTCCTCCTCTCCTTCGCAAACAGCGGCGGCAGCGGCAATCCTTCTTCCTCTCCCTCTCTCACCCTCTATGCAAAATGGTCGCTCTCTCTCTCGCTCTCCCTCTCGAAATGTTTCACAAATGCGCGAAATGAATTGCGCTTGGATTTCGGCCCGCTTTTTTTTCTCTGTGGGGTATTGCTATTTGCGTCGCATTTGTGACGCAAATAGCAACACCGCTATTTCTACGTCGCTACCCGCCGTCGCTATACCTGTATTTCCTTGTAGTGTCCCGGTAAAATTTGATGTGCATACTCCCAATGCCCTAGAGATCCTACTCGTAAATTTTGATGCAAATCCAATGTATATATCTTTAGCACACTCCATGCATAATGAGTTTGACATAGTTAGTCTGATACTGACCTTGTGTGATGCAGGACATTGTCTATATAGATAAATTTTCATCTAGACAAGGTGGCCAATCTGGTAGCCAAGGAAGGGTGCAGGACTCAACATTGAAGGAGTATATTGGCCAGCTTGTGTGTGATATTTTTGTATTTCATAAGACATTCTCTTTGGCTTTTTCTGTGAACTTCTTGAAGTTGAGGGCCCTAACAAAGGTTGGGCCCTTCAAGACCATCCCAATGAACTCTATCTTGGAGAAAGTAGTGTTGCTTCGATGTTCGAAGCTCCTCTACTTATTCTCTAGTATTAGGTTTGGGCCACTTTTTTCCATGGTTGCCACTGGCATGGTTGTTGGTGTTGAAGACCCCAATGTCATTAGACAAGAACTACTAGGCACTACAAGGATTTGAGCTAGTAGCGACGCCAATTAGCGACGGCGGATAGCGGCGTCGTTATTGGCGTTGCTATTGGCGTCGCTATTTGCGTCGCTATATGCGTTGCATTTGCGACGCAAATAGCAACGCTCCATAGGGAAAAAAAGCGGCCGAAACCGAGCGCGGTTTTCATTTCGCATTTGCTCCATTGTGAGTTTTGAGAGCGAGAGCGAGAGAGAGAGCGACCATCATGAGAGAAGGAGAGGAAGAAGACTTGCCGCCGCCGCCATTGTTCGCGAAGGAGAGGAGGAGCCTTCATCGCAAAGAGGAGCCACCCCACACTCGCCATATCTCATCGGTGAGTCTCCCTCTCTCTTTCTTTTTCTTGTTTAAGGTTTAAATCACTCTCTCTTTCTTTTGCTTATTTAGGAGAGGAAATGAGAGAGAGGGAGAGAAAGAAAGAGAGAGGGAGAGGGAGAGGGAAAGGGAGGGGGAGGGGGAGGAAATGAGAGAGGGAGAGAAAGAGAAAGAGAGGGAGAGGGAGGGAGAGGGAGAGTGCATTCTCTCTCTCCCTCTCCCTTTTGCTTGTTTAATGTTTAAATCACTTTCTTTTTTACTTGTTTAAGAGAGGAAACGAGAGAGTAAGAGAGAAAGAGAGGGAGAGAGAGAGGGAGAAAGAGGGAGAGAGGGAGAAAGAGAAAGAGAAAGAGAAAGAGAGGGAGAGGGAGGGGGAGGGGGAGGAAATGAGAGAGGGAGAGAAAGAGAAAGAGAGGGAGAGGGAGGGAGAGTGCATTCTCTCTCTCCCTCTCCCTTTTGCTTGTTTAATGTTTAAATCACTTTATTTTTTGCTTTTTTAGGAGAGGAAATGAGAGAGAAAGAGAGGGAGAGAAAGAGAGGGAGAGGGAGAGGGAGGGGAAGGAAATGAGAGAGGGAGAAAAAGAGAAAGAGAGGGAGAGTGCATTGTCTCTCTCCCTCTCCCTTTTGCTTGTTTAATGTTTAAATCACTTTATTTTTTGCTTGTTTAGGAAATGAGAGAGAAAGAGATATAGAGAGGGAGAGAAAGAGAGGGAGAGGGAGAGGGAGGGGAAGGAAATGAGAGAGGAAGAGAAAGAGAAAGAAAGGGAGAGGGAGAGGGAGAGAGAGTGCATTCTCTCTCTCACTCTCCCTCTTGCTTGTTTAATGTTTGAATCACTTTCTTTTTTGCTTTTTTAGGAGAGGAAATGAGAGAGAAAGAGAGAAAAAGAGAGAGAGGGAGAGAGAGGGAGAGAAAGAGAGGGAGAGGGAGGGGAAAGAAATTTAAGATAATAGACTTATCGATAATGGTATGCAATGTGCTTTGCCATGGGCCACGTACATTGGTGACTCTTCAAGATGGCTTAAAATTGGTAATGTCCTTCATAATGTCCAAGTAGGGGATCTAATTGTGATATGCATAATTCATTGTTTTTGTATTAACTTTATAGGCATAACAAATTAGAAATCATGCCAACTAGTCAACGGAAGGACTAAAAGAAAATGATACCGTAGTTAATGGTCATTACGGTACTTCATCAAAATGAACCCAAAAGTATTGTTATAGAAGAAGAATCCCTTAAATTGAGTATAGGATATTTTCTCTCAGGTCTTATGACTATGAGTAGAATTGATTGAAATAAATTTTATTACTATAGTTGATAAATTTCATAGATGGCATTAATTTTAATACGCGATCCTAGGACAAAAAAACCACATTTCTAAGATGCTTTTTGTTGAGACTGATTTATTATTAGACTAAGAGATCCTCAATGATGCTCATAAATAGATTACTTATACTCAAAGTCCTCTAGTGCAGTTTTTTACAATAACGAATAATTATCTACTGGGACAAACAAATCCTTGAGCATGATACAAGGCCGAGATATAACATCAAAAAATCTCTCAACTACTATGTACAATGCAAGATTTATGGTCAACTTGCAACTTGACGTATATCTCCATAAAGCTATCCATTTAAGCCTCATTTTCTGTAATGTAGATAAGATGGAAAACGAAAAAGGTCTTATTGTTCAAGACCGCAAGACGTATCTTAATCAGTGTGTCCCATGTCCTTGCTCTCAATGAAAGTTGGCAATTAGACGAAAATGCCGATTTTCTATAGAACACGTATGACGATTTGGCGAGTTTCAATCTAAGATCATTGATCAGGCAATTGCGGATTTTCAGAAAATGGTAATTTGAAGTTAATATTAATCATGCATTGTACTCTCAAGCTAATTGAAAACCATACACAATAAGATTGGGTCTTGTTGGCAAATTTTCTATCCAAGGGGGTGATGTCTCAACCCAAGGGGAAGTGCATCCTTTGCGGCCAATTAGAAGAGTTCGTGGACGTGCGATGGATGGATTGCAGGAGCCAATCCACCACTCGCAAGGCCCATCTATACTGTCAATGCCAGAGGAGACAGACAACCTTCCCGACCTACCTACAATCTTGGAGCTTGAGATGGAGGCAATGATCGATGCATTGATTCCCATGGATGTTGAGACATCTGACCGCTTAGAAAGGAAGCATCCATACCATTATATGATGGGTGCCGAGTATCTCGGTTGAAGACATTGCTTGCACTCTTAAGTGTGCAAGAAAAATACGATTGGAGCGATATGAGTGTGACTGAGTTATTCAGGTACCTTGCACATAGGCTTCATTGATTTTTCTTTTTACAGTATTATTGCAAACATTTGTGCTTTTTTAAGGTGTTTTATGATTTTTTTCAAGTTATTGAAATATCATATATTACCACTTGCAAATACCATGCCTGAGTCTCGTGATGATGCACGACATATTTTACGGAAGCTTGGCATGGACTACAATAACATCCATGCATGTATCAACGATTGCATACTGTTTCGAGATGAATACGAGACTATGGAGACATGTCCAAAGTGTGGTGCTCACAGGTATCGACAAGACTTGGAAGGGCAAACCATCCCTCAAAAAGTTCTCAGACACTTTCCGCTCCTCCCCCGCATAAACCACATGTTTCACACGTCTGGCATGGCAAGCTTGACAACATGGCATGTGCAGAATAGGTCCACGGATGGAGTTCAATGAATATCAGCGGATTTGCGCGCATGGAGCCACATTGACTCTACCTTCCCAAGCTTTGCGCGAGAGCCAATGAATCTTCGGCTCAGTCTCGCCATGGATGGTGTGAACCCATTCGGTTTGCGCTCGACTTCTTACAGTGTGTGGCCTATAGTGCTTGTCAACTACAACATCCCTCCATGGCTTTCTACGAAGAAAGGACATCTCATCCTTAGCTTGCTCATCCCGGGCGGCTACAAAGTAAAAAATATGGACGTGTATCTTCGTCCATTAGTCGACGAGCTTAAGATTTTGTGGGAGGAGGGGGTCACTGTGCAAGATATGAGTAGGTGCGATGGTCGGCGGTCAGCCAACATTCAAGCCATTCTCATGTGGACGATTCATGACTTTTCGGGATTGGGAGAGTGCTCAGGTGAGCAGACCTCCGTTCTCGTTGGTAATATCTATATGTTATTTCATTCAATCATGTATTCACTAGGTCGTGGCTCGCCTTACAGGTCTGGTTACCTCAAGTTATCATGCATGTCCATTGTGTGGGCCACAGTTAGACTCCCGAAGGTCACGAACCATGAAGAAGATGGTATATCAAGGACACTCCGCTTTCTTGCCAGAGGATCATGAACTCAGGGAAGGTTTTCTTGGACGACCTCCAACACCTATGAACACTGCAAGCTGGTACGAGTTGAAAATAGTAAACTCGAAATCACATCCAAATGGAATGCGACGGTTCTTAGTTTTCTACGAGTTGCCATATTAAACCCACTTACAGGTCAACCACTTGTTGGATTCCATGCATATTTTCAAGAATATGGGCAGCTTGCTATGGGACCATATCATAGTAAAGAGAGACACTATAGGGTCACGAATGGATTTGAAGGAGATAGGTAAGATGGAGGCACTTTGGCCGCAGTCGAGTGCTAAAGGGGGAGTTCAGCTTCCTCGTGCTCCTTGGGTTTGGTCCACCAAAGAAGAGCGCATTGTGAAGCAAGTAATCAAGTCTATCCGCACTCCGACGGGTATGATGCGTTCTCTTAGGTCCGCATTTTCTAAAGATGACCAATTGTCGGGGCTAAAATCCCATGATTGGCATAAGATATGTCAGGTTTGTGAACAAAATGGATTGTAATTAGCGTGGGCATTTTGCAATTTGAAAAGTGGCCATTATTCATAATGCTTTCTCATTTGTGGCAGTTTGTCCTACCAATCGCGATCGCAGGATGCCTTACTCCAGAAATTGGCGGGGCCATTTACAAGTTGTCGACTTTGGTGCAATAGATCTCACAGAAAGAGATTAAGACGTCCTCTATTGAATCCGCAAGGCGGGGAGCAGTGGAGATGGTCTGTCTCTTTGAGAAATACCTGCCCACTAGCATGCTCACGATACAAGTTCACCTTCTTGTGCATCTTGTGGACGAAGTGGAGATTGCTGGACCTGTCCATACGTGATGGATGTTCTTCCTGGAGCGCTTCATGAAAACCCTGAAAGGCCTTTGTGCGACAATGAGCTCGTCTAGAAGCTAGCATGGCGGAAGGTTGGTTGGTGTCAGAGGCGTTAGTGCATATCTCACAATGGCTACCAACAGTGGAATCAGACAATGAAATGCTATGGACGCTGAAGGACGATGATAGACTGACTGGAGATGTGGTAGTTGAAAATGGGGTAGAAAAAATAATGGATGCCTCAATGGAAGAGAAGGTGAATCGCTTTTGTATGTTGCACCATGCCTCCATGGAGATGTGGCTCGCCAAGTACCAGATTGCAAGGCAAGATCGAGAGGAAGCGTGAGCTGAATTCCGACGCAGTACTTGTCATCGACCGATTCGATATCCCGAAGGCATGGAGGAGATGCCGCAGTTTATATCAACACAATAGTTACATGGACAGAGGTCTCAATGGAGGAGTGGGAGTTCTCGAGGGGATGTAGTCCAAAGGTGATGAGGGGTTTAGAATGTGTCGTATCTAAATTTTATATGCAACATCTAATTTGAGTGTTTCAATGTACAGCACAAAATATATAGTGCATTGTGGTCGCGCGGACGGAATTTTCGCGTGGAGCGTATTGACAAAATGCGCTCCACAATGGACTGTGGTGTCATGGCAAGGTTTGAGCAAGAGAGTCGGCGACGAGCAACGGATCCGAACACGATTGTGGATGAGATGGAGTATTTTGGGAACTTGCAAAGTATTATTACGGTGGATTACCATTGCTTCTCCATGATACTATTCGATGTGCAGTGGTTCAAAGTGGTACTTGGAGGAGCTGGAGCAATACTTCGACGAGGTCCATCTGGATTTCTCGAAATAGATTCTGAAAAAAAATGGACGGATTTGCGCGAGACCTTTGTGTTGCCGGCCCATTGTGAACAGCTGTATAGAGTCATTTGCTTGCTAATTGTAATACGACATGGTTTATGTTACAATGGTTTGAACTCGCTTTGTATGTGTTTGTGAATAGGTAATCTTCTATACAAACCTTTGACAACCTCGATGGTGGTATATTATACCTTCAACTCCTCGAAGTGCGAGAGTATATGATCAAAGCAATATTCCGGGCATAGATGAAGAAAATATGCAAATAGAGGGGTCAATATTACAAGGGGTGGAGGCCACCGCAAGCTTGGAGCCCGCATCGGTTAACAATGATGGAAATACAATAGTCCAAGAATTTTTTGAGAACGAGCCAGACTCGTTTTTTTGTGGTGACATGTCTATCGACCTTCCACTGTATGTAGAGTTGTGGCAGGAGATTAACATGGGACCATAGAATACTTCATTCTTAGAGAATTGCATTACTCAATTCGTTGTTTAGATCTTCCATAAAGGTACATAAGATATGCATTTTACGAGGGATTTTTCAAAAATGATTTATATTAGTGTGCTTTGTATAGTTTAAATTGATTATTCTAACACCATTTTTTATCTGTGCAGGTGACATTTTCAGGATGAGTCGAGGTATGAGCGATGAGGAGTTTTAGGACATGATGGCACGCATGTCTCCAGACCAGCTCGCGAGATTCAGAGAGATGGTAGACCAGGAGCTGTCTCGTTCTTCGTCAGGGCACTCTACTAGATCTGCTTCAGTGCGATCAGATGCTTCAGCTTCGAGCAAACGATCTCGACGCTCACAACTTGGGCCAGAGGGAGGGACTGCATCGGGATCAGGGGGTTGCTGATGTGGAGACACGGATGTGGTGTCTCCGTCTCGTGGTTCAACTGAAGCTGCGTCACCTCCAAGATTTGTTACACCTGTGGGGACGTCTACTCCAGTTACTCTGGCTTTTGTGCAGTCGTCAGGGGTGGCACCCCTTTGAGTGCCACTCCGAGAGAGGTTACCCCCGCCGGTACACCGGATGCATAGGGGTCTCCTAGATATGCCCAAGAGTATGGACGGAGATGGGAGAGGACCCATCTTAGGCAGACTCCTAGGGGTTATGGATACCTGGTTGATAGTAGGTCAGGAGCCATCATCATGAATGATGAGGGAAGGAGGGTGATGGCTCACATGAGAGAGTTGTGCCAACAAGTTTTTCGGCACAACGTCCTAGATCATTGGAAGAACATACCGGAGGGGAGTAAGGACTACATAGTAGCATCCTTACACGAGGAGTTTCCGCTGCCAGCAGTAGTAGATAGATTCTCTATGGGCTGGATCATGGATTACATGCGTGCATACATGTCACATAGACGATCCAACGCACACAAGGCAATCAAGAGTGGGGTTGAAAAGCCCGAGTGGTTAGATGTAGACGACTGGCGCCGACTGAGGGAGGAGGCTATAGATTCGCCAGGACGTTGGAGTCAGCAGACAGCGGGAGGCGGAGAGGGCATGACTCGAGGCCGGAGTGGTCCATCATCTTGGGAGTAGCGGCCAGAGGACATATTTGGAGGACTTTGTAAGTTTCTCTTTTGTTTTGCTTATTTGTTTTTTTGAAATATTCTTTATACTGACAATCATGTTTCTAACAGTTAGCATTTTGTTTTCTTTACATCACTCCATTACAAATCGCAATCCGCAAGGCCTTGAGACTCGATATGCAGAGAGGCACGGTCTCAATGCATTGATCGACCGATTGTATAGACACGGCGGCCTTGTAAGTCACTTATCTTTCTTGTTCGTAGTTACCATGAGATATTTGAATGAATTATTGTATGGTGGATTGATATGTTGTTTCTTTTTCTGCAGAATCCGTTCGATGCTCCTTTGCGGCGGGACGAGCTTTCGGGGGACGAGGATTTCTAGCTCGCCCTTGGATCCTTGGAGCTCACACACCTTTAGTTTTTAGTCGCCTGATCTATGTAGACATTTTCTATGTATTAGTGATATCCTTTCATGATTGTACAAATCGCATTTTATGTGATCATGTATTTATTTCATGTATCAGTTTTATGATTTCAGTATACATTCTTTTTGTTTGCAAGTGCTTTGTATGCAGTAGTGCATAAACTATTTTGTATGGCTCTCACAATTTTTTTTTCCCTGTTACCGTCGCTATTTGCGTCGCAAATTTACTGCTCACGTTGCTATTAGCCTCGCTATGCGCGTCGCAAATTCACTGGTTGCGTCGCTATATGCGCCGCTATTTGCGTTGCTATATGCATCGCTAATTTGCGACGACAGGGGCAAATTTTATTGTTCGTATTTTCGTCACTTTAAACGTTGGTATAAGGTCTATATCTTGTAGTGAGGGCAAAATGTGTTGCTACCTATGATCAAGAATAGCTTGACTATGGGGAGTCTAGCTCAAAGAAGCCTAGTAGAGAGTAGATATACTTAGTGCCAGATGATATCTCATCACCAATGTAATGTAATTTGTAATATTCTCTTGAAGTAATAAAAACTTATATTTATTGGATTTGCGTGCAATGTAGTTTGTCATACATGTTGTTTATTATTGTTTTTTACTTGAATATTATGTTTATTTATTGGATTTATATGCAACACGATTCGTACACTAAATTCAATACGTAATGCTTTATCGAGTTTGTGCACAACATGTATTCATTCGAACACATGTAATGATAACTCAAAGACATAAATAAAACAAATAATAAGTGAATAAACAAAAATAAGACACACCAAAAAATTTGTATTCATATTCATAACATTTTACATGGGATCCATTACAACTAGAGTTTTAGAAAATCTCTTTGGAAGCTACATTCCGTATATGTTTTGGTAGTACACCCCTATCATTGTTGATCTCCGCGAGGACTATCCTTCCATCATCGGAAGAACCTCACTATCCGCAAATCCCTATCCATGACGGTGACTCTCCTTGCATGTACTGCTCCATAGACCGATTCTCCGAATAGATTGATAGTGTAAGCTTTGGCAGCTTCATGTAGTGCAAGGAGGGCTTGGGCAGTCTAACGATCGCATTGTTGCAAGCGTGTTCCATCTGGGAAGTGCCTCATGCTTCTTAATGAGTATGCCGTCCATAATCTCATACACTAGCTTTTGGAATGGAGCCTTTGATATTAGAAGGTATGTGGTCTTCTAGTAGTGGCAGATCTCACGAAGAGCCACTATGCTTGGCTTCCATCGACACTTGCAATGCTAGTGTGGTGGTAGAGGAGGAGCTGGGGGAGGTGGCCTTTGCATAGGATTTCTAGGGGGTGTCTCCGGGCCATTTGCTTGGTGCATGCTATGTCTTCTAGGAGAGAAAACCCAAAACTCAAAAGTGAAAAGTGTAAAATGAGGTGAAACTTTAAACTTATAACAAAACTTTCAAAAAACCCTTAAACCTGAATTAATGTATCTAGGCTTTGGAAAAATATGACCAGTGATCCGATTGATGTGAAGTTTTATTTGTGGGATCCTCTAGGGTACAACTACCAAAACAAAATTTGGCCACATTAGAAGTCATAAGGACACTTGTTCGGAGGCTGATATTTGGGACCCCAAATCCCTAGATTCAAGACCCCAAACGGGAGTCTCCAGACAGGTGTCTCAGATACTTTTGATGGGGTCAATTTTTTAATATCCATGAGTTTTTACGATGCCCGATGTATGGATGAAGTTTCACCTCATTTTGATTTATAAAATTGACGGTTCAATAAATTTTTAAAAATGCATTAACTAGATTATACTTCATTGATAAACAGAAAAACTCACCACCACATTGAGTGTGCACAAGTGCATATTAAATGTGTTGTCAACCAAACTATGTGAAATATTGGAAACTTAAAAATTCACAAAAAATAAGTCATGGGTCAAATGGAATATCGGCATATCAGATATAGTGTTGCCAAATCACTAAATATAGTAAAGATATAGTGCATCGGCCCATGTACAATTGATCACTTGTGTGTGTGTGATTGCGCATTGAATTTATCCTTAACAAAACTACTTTCAAAATTAGAAACTTGGAAATATGCAGAATGCAAATCATGGAAAATAGAATATCAAATATCAGATTTGGCATTACAAAACCATGAAATACACTATAGATAGTGCATTGCAATAAGTACAACTAGAACTAGGCAAAATTTAGCTCCATTTTGTAGACAAGTGCTATCAAATACTTGAAGGTCTACTAGAAAGATAAACCAAAACTAAGCTCCTTACAATCTATAACCAAACCTGAGCTAAAAACATAGATCCAATTACAAGATAGCTTCTCAAAGCATATTGTTGACATTAAGATTAAATGCATCCTTGTTGTTTTGCTGATTCTACAAACAAGAATCATATCTATGGGCTTAATAGTGATACGTCGGGCATGAATGGCTAGAACTTGAGAATCACCCATTAGATCAATCAAGTAACTTTTAGCTGCTTCTTGGAGAGCAAGCAAGTCTTGGCTTGACCTTCACCCCACATTCCTTTCCTAGTTCCTTGAGAGGAACTTGTGATGATGCCCTAACTGCAAATCTTGTAGTATTTCTCACACCAACCTAGAGAATGGTGCCTTAGGAATAATCAAGTTGGCAATCTTATGGAATTTCCTTATCTTACGTAGTGTAGCTGTGTCTGGTCCTCATCTTCGCTTCTTATGTGTTGGAGGACATGTATTACCAGTTGGAGCAGTAGTGGAAGGTGGAGCAACTAGAGCACATGGACTACCATTTCTGGACAATGGCGAACCATCATTATTGACCACACTAGGGCCATTATTGTTGGACATAGTAGCACCACCATTATTAGCTGCAGTGGGGCCACTATTGTTGACCATCAAGGGACCTTTGTCACTCATAGTATGCTCACTAGATTCGGAAGAGTGTTGAGCTCTTGCTCTTGCAGGCGCCTTCTTGATACGAAGCTTGGAACGTGCCATAGTTGTGATAATGAAGGATAGAAAGGTGGAGGGTAGAGTGAAGAGTAATGGGAAAAAATGAAAGGAGAGACTTAACTTATAAGTATGAAACTTTTGAACTTATTGTGGTGTAAATGACTTTTAAAATTAAAAAACATAGTTCGAAATCAACTTTGAAAAACATAGTGACAAACCTTCAAAATTTTAAACAAAATTTGCAAGACATCTCATTTAAAGATAGGATTATTGATGTGTCATATCCTGGGTACCTATGCTCTCTTGTGGACTCTAAATGCATCAAAAGTATTATCTTTATCTAGGTCTCCATTTCTTGCCATCTCTCTCTTGGGTTGCCAACCATTCTGTGTGGCGTTGTCTAGCTGTGCAATTTTCATATATTTCTTTTCTCACTTCATATATTTCCCTACTTATAAATTTTGCCTGAGAGGTTTTGGACATCTTTTCTTTTTCCTTGTATCGTATCTCTAATCTCCTATACCACCATTGTAATAATTGTGTCATAGAATTGGAATCATTGATGCCACCTCCATGATTAGTTGCCTTTTGAAAAGCACAATGAGCTTGCCAATGAGATCATTCCATGCCTTGAGTTGACCATAATGCCAAACTTCCTTGATCTGCAAAGTATGGACCATGTGCTTCAAGTATATGTTGCATAAGAAGAGAGATTAGACACACAAAATAATTCAAAATAATGATATTTTTTGGTAATGGTGACAATACTGACCATGTAGTGTGTTATACTATTTGTAGTCCATGCCTCCACCATGGAGTTATGAAATTTAGCAACTGTCTCTTTAAATGTTTTCGCATCACCATACCTAAACCTCAACTTTTGTAAGAGAGCTACTAATCTATCTAGGTGTATCCACACTTCTATCTTTGCAATCCTCGTTCGTCCTCCATTGTTTCAATCCAGAACAGCAAGGCGCAACTTTTTCCATGCTTCATACTTCTTTGGTTGTTTTACAAGTATATTGCCTTCCTCATCTCGAGGTGGAGATACAAACTTCCTAGCCTTGGGTCCACCAAAGCATGGTTTACAAGGGATATTTCCACTCTTTCTCGATTTTTTCTTGTCCTTTTTTATTTCTACTTGGCCCCTGTGCAATCCAACTTCAGAGAAGACTCATTCTACCTTCTTGCATGTAGCATCATCTTCTGACACAGGCTGCATCTTGGTATGCAAAGCATATATATTCATATACTAGCTTCTCAGTTATTCTAACCAGCAATGCAATGTGCAAAAGTAAACCCTTGTTAATGGTATTTCCAAAATAGGGCACTGGTTTCGATCCATTGGAACTAGCATTCCATTTCTCATGACTTTTTGATCATGTGTTGGAGCACATTGTTGTCTTGCCTTGGCAAGCTATTCTTTATTTCCATCTTTCACTTTCTTTCTAGTTTGCATGCAGTATATGCATGGAAATTTTGCATTCGCTGCATTTGATAAACCAAACATACACTTCAATGTTTTCAAATCATCTGCAAGTTGCCATGCAACTTGATAGTCCCCAAACCCCTCGATGTGTAAAATTGCTCCATTATTTTGTTGTTGAATAACAATGGGTATATTAGTGAGGTTATAAAAAACTTTAAGTACTTCATGGTCCTTATTTAGTACTTCAAATGTTACAAGCCACCATATTTCATTCTCTAACTATACACTAAAGTATAAAGGATGGTTTTCATCTATGTTGGGATCTAATGCTCGATTCATAAGTGTTATACTCACACATTCAAGTTTTTGCCCCTTAATAATCTCATTCTCATCAAGTTTGAGGACAAACTTAAGCTTGTCTCTACATTCTTCCATAGACATATTGTAGAACTTGACCATAGCAATCTGAACACTACATATATCCAATACAGAGTTATTGGATGCATTCAGTACAAATGCAACTTCTTTCGAACCATACTTCAATATGTGTTCAAGCCTTCTTCACGTTAAATATGTGTTCAAGCCTTCAAATTAGTTCTAGAACTTTCTCATTTATTTATTTTCGAGCCTTCTTCATGTGAAATGGTTTTGGTAGAGGCATTACCCACTTAGTTTTGAAGACTTGCTTAAATCCTATATCCAATTATTGATAGAGTATACTGTGTGACTCAGAACTCATTCCCACCTTGTCACATTATCCCTGAGCATTTGTAGCAGCAAACAAGTTTCTCACATCCCTAAGATGTTCACTTGCGACACCATCTATAATATCCCTCAATTTACGATTTTCCAATGCATTTTTTACCATATTCTTGCTTAGGACTTTGGCAATATTATCATTCTCTACATGAGAGAACATATTTCTCATTGTATTGCAGATGGAGCATATATCTCCATCTATGATATTTTCCACTTCCTTTAGTTAAATACTGAACTGGTTTAACTAATCGGATGCACCGACGTGCTTCTTTGGTTTTTAAAGTGGACCATTTGATTAATAGTAAGGTAAGGACGTCTAAATATCTCGGAGTTGCAGGTCAGCATCAATCTAGCAACATGCAGTTAATTCTTGATTGGCTCAAATCACACAATTACACCCCTTTGATTCACTATATCTGTGTTCTTTTTTACCCAGTTGGACCTTGTATCTTTCTATTGATTTTAGTCATGATAGACCCTAATCAACCCCTAATCTACCTGCAATATTTGCTTTTAATCTACCTCTAATCAACATCCAATCTTATCTTCTGTTTTATCCAAAATATTCTCTGTCTCTCTCTCTCTCCCTCAAGAAGAATTGATCAAAGATATTTAAACACATTTATACAGAATCTTGGCTCTAGTGGAGAACAATAACATCATCTTATCTTCTATCCTAATTAACTATCTGTCACTCTATCACTTATTTTTTTATTTCATCTCACATAGTTCTCTCTCTCCCTTCTCCCTCTTTCTATAGGCTCTCTCTCTCTCTCTCTCTCTCTCTCTCTCTCTCTCTCTCTCTCTCTCTCTCTCTCTCTCTCTCTCTCTCTCTCTCTCTCTCTCTCTCTCTCTCTCTCTCTCTCAATTGACACTTAAGGGTTAAACAACTATGAAGAATAATAACATCACATGGATTTTTTTAAAAAAAGATACCTCCATTATCACTTGATTTCTTGTAGTATTGAGTGTTGAAGAGGAAGATATCTTATAGCACAATACTAAAGAGGGAGATTGCTTGTAGCAAGGTAGAGGGTATTATAGCTAGAGATGATCTAATTTTAGTAAATGCTATTTGTAGCAGGGTGTAGAGAGTGTTGTAGATAGTACTGAGTATTGCTTCAGAAGAATTCATATGCAAGAAACCATATTCTAGAGGGAAGGAGAAGAGTACACAAAATTTCCAAACAAAAATAGAGCTTTGAGAGGGAATAAAGAAATGCCCAAAAGTAGGCATATACTTGTCCAAAAACAATGAAAATTTACAAGGAAACTCTCAAGTCAAAAAGGTGTCTTTGGTAAAAAATAATCTTAAAATATGATGTGTATGTCATTTTATATCATTTTTTAACTTCTGCCCTTTTAAGAAGCAAGAATCAGAATGATTCTAATATATTTTCATGTTGAAAAGTCATGAGGGCATTAAAGAGTCGTATATTAATGATTGGCTCTGTTTTTACAAAAAATAGAATTGTATTTTTTAAGTTATGAGGATTTTGAGAAAAAGTGACCTTATCCTATAGTTTGAGAATAAAATAATAGGTGAAATCTATTGAAAATAAAACTACAAAATTTTCTTGATTGTAGAAAATCTCTTATTCTAATATTATTTTGGAATCTCTTTTTAGAGAGAGAGAGAGGTGAGAGAAATCCCTTAAGGGGCAAAAAAGAGAGTCCATATTTCTCCTATTAATGAGAGGTATTCAACAAAGAGTGCATTTAACTAGAGAGTACTTCTTTACATATAGAATAGATTGAACTAGGAAGTGTGAGTTCTTGAAAAAGACATTGAATTTATATCCTTATACAAGAGATCATAAATCAAGCATAATAAAAGGTCTACCTCAAGGAGATCCTAATGAGAGAGTAGAGCTATATTGGTATTCTCTAAACTATCTTACCCATAGCACTAGGCTTAAACATGTGCTCTCAAAGAGAACTCCAAGATAGAGTCAGAACTATCCTCAATAGATAATATAAATTGTCTTCATGTGTGAGAGTTTCCAATAGAGAATCTAAACTATCTTCATATGTGAGTCGAAACTCTCCATGCTAGCCTTTGAGCACATGGCCAAGCCCTACACCTAGAAAGATCTCCAAATAGAGTTCAAACTATCTTTTGTGCACATATCAACCATGAATTTTTGAGTTCAATATGTCCCATTGGAAGAGGATTATATGCTCCGCATGCTAAGCCTAAGCGCATGACCAAGATCTACACCTAAAGAGATCTCCAAGATAGAGTTCATTTACTAGGATTGTGTTACCTAGACTGAAGAAAAATCATAAGGTCAAGTACAAAAAAGGATACAATATAAAACCTTACCATGAATTGAAAAACTTGAGATGAGTGTCCTAACACTCCAAAATAAGATAAACAAAGCATGAAATCAAATGATAGAGACTCGGAGGAAAGGGGATTAAACAAATCTCTACATCTTAAGAGATATGGCTTAAATTTGTTGCACATATGGCATTTTGAAGTTCTAGTTGCTCGGTGGGTTCACTATATCTATATTCTCTATATAACGTGCATTCATGGTCTATTTATAAATATCATAATCTATGAATTTTTATTGAATAAAACACAACCCTTTTCTATTCAATCTATAAGTAACCCCTTTATATGACACTCTTCTGTATGTAAAAAATGTATAAAAATGGTGTTTTAAAAATCCCTTATTGTGAACTCACGTTATATATACATATATTCATGAGTGACCCCCCCCCCACCCCAATTCTAGTTGTGTCTACATTGAAATCATTATTTTTAAAGTATCTCATTTTACATTTGTAAACATAATTTTAGAACAAAGCTTTGCACCCTAAGAGATATGGCTTAAATTTGTTGCACATATGGCTAATTTCAACCTTATGTTTTATTTAATTTTGTCTTTATGAAGTTATGATTGTGTCTACATTGAAATCATTGTTTTTTGAGTATCTTTGTATACATTGTATACATGATTTTTTTGTAATTTGTCTAAATGGATGGCTTCAAAAAGAAAGGCATCAATTGTGGAAGAGCTCATTATAGTGAGTTTTGCACCTATTGATGTGAAGTCTTGGTCCATTGATATATTTAGTCCTTCTAGTGGCTACCTCAACAAGCCTCACTTGTTCATCCTAAATGACGAGGACAATGAGCTAAACTAGGATGATATTGGGCAAGTAAAGAAAGTTGCTTTTGGAAGGGTCACCAATCAATATGAGTTAACTTGTCTTGATGTCACCATTGGAAAATTCATTTATCAAATCCTCCATGAAGTATACAATGAGGAAAAAGTGTGACTAGATATTGATGATAATATGTTTGCTATGGGATGGGAGCTCACAGGCTAGGATGAAAGCCCAACCAATGATGAAATTATCATATCATTTGAATGTATGAAGAAGAAAACTGCATAGACGACTGAGACAATACCAAATAGACAATCAAAAGAATGAGATCTAGCACCACCAAAAGGACAATCATCTCACAAGTAGAAGAGCTAGCACTTGTGAACATTTCTCCAATTGATCAATTAGATCCAACTAAGGACCAAAATCATTTATTGATACCACAAGTTGATGAGCAATAGGTTACAAAGCTAAAAAAGAAGTCAAGGGCCCCAAGACTTAAGGGTATGCTCTGTACTTTCCATTCGATCTTAACAAAAAATACCCCATTCTAGTAGTAAATTATAGGGAAGCTCCATCCCAATACATTTGTAGGCCAAATGATTAGGTGTATGTAACCTATCTATTGATCAAGTTTAAATCACAACCCACACCTACCTCTTTTTGTGCATATCTAATACCAATATATAAGAACTCTTGTGGAAAATTCCTTTCTATACCAAGGGGGTTAGTAAAAGAAGAGGAGTTGGAAAATTAGTTTTACTACATATTAGGAGACCAACACTAATATATACTACAATACATAGTCATCAAAATGAATTTACATTAGAACGAGAGTATGAAGTAGCATTACATCAAGCAAACTATACCGATTGTGGTGGATGCCCCTCCAAAATTATCAATTGCTATATCTATTTTATCTAATGAAGAGATATGGGAGCACTTGGAGAAACAACCATATAAGAGCACCCTAGAGCACTTAAGATCCCAATGGATAACATATGGAAGACCTTTAGAACCTACACCTAGTGTGACCAAATCTACTAAAAGTTACCATCAATAGGATGTAAGTACTTTGAATCAATTATCCTCTCAAATATTGTATTAGAGCTATAATTTTTTGTTTGTGTAACTTTTCAAGAAAACAATTGATTATTTTTTCAATTATCTTATATAGAAAAAATTTAGTATTATTGAGATGCCCAAGCTTTCAACAAAAGGTTTCCCACATGGTCATGCGTGAAGAAGGCATCTATAAGACATGGCTCAACATGCTAGATTATGCAATGGAAGGGAAATTGGATGGAAAAAACTAACTACTAGTACTTTTTATTACTTGCTTGGACTTTCAAATAAAGACATAAGAATGCTACAAACAAAGATTATACAAAAAAAGGTATTACTTGCAACATCTAACAAGGATATAGATAAGATTGATATAGCTAATAAGGTGAAAAGATCAAGTAGGATCAAGTTGTGCAAGTGGAGCTTCTTATACTCAATACATTTATTGATGAAAAATACAATAATTAGAAAGAGTTATATAAACAATTCATGATTGAAGACAATGTATATAATTGATTGCAAGAAATGTGCATTGATTGGATTGAATCAAAGATTCAATTTGGAAGATCAAATGTCAAGTTTCCTTCAGATGCAAAAGCATATGTGAAATGGTTGGTAGATCAAGTAGACAAAATCAAGGATCTAGAACAAGACCTCAAATAGGGAGTATGCATAGCAGGTATCAAAATGGAGGGTGACTTTTTCTTGGATACATGTTTTGACATAGAGATTCTATAGTTGGATATGTGCCTAATTGATCAAAATCAAGGTTGCATCAAGGATGCCATGGGATTTTCAGTTGTATTTCAAGTTCTTTCAAGCACTAATGCATGTTATAGAGCAAACCACTACTTTTGGATTTATGAAAATGGATAGCTTTGTCATTATGTGGTGGGCCTTGAAACGGGGAACTTGGAAGCATCAGATCTTCTTCAAGATGGCAAGCACAAGAGACAATACATTCTTCAACAATATTCTCAAGATAATATCAATGTTTTTCTTTATTATAAATGAACATGATTATCATGGGTGTTTGATGCATATTTGAGTATTCCCAATTATGAGAAGTCGTATCTTAACATTTACAATATTGTGGAAGGTGATCTTCAACTACAAAAGATAGAATTGATTCGTGCATGCATTAATGAATTTTGCAAGGTTGGGGACTACATTTACAATATTGTGGAATGTGATCTTCAACTATAAAAGATAGAATTGATTCATGCATGAATTAATGAATTTTGAAAGGTTGGGGACTACATCATCAATGATTTTTTTAATGGATGTATTGTAAAAATAGTCCAAGAAACTCATAGAAGCATGATATGTTTGGTTAAAACACCAAAACTCCATGGGCTCATTTATAGGGCATCAATTATGTGAGAAAAATCTCATACAAATGTTAGAGTTTGGGAAAGAATATGAGAGGAGGTAAAAGTAGAGGATCATGCTTGTAGAGGATGGAAAATAGGATAGGAAATAGTGGAAAAGAGGATAATACATGGGAGGTATAAAAGGTGTCAAGACTTGTTATTTGTTTACAATGAATATTATTAGAAGTCACTTTCCTCCATCTCTCTCCTCAAGCTTTCCTCGTTACCTTCTCCTTCATATTCTTGTGTTTCTCTCTCTTCTCCGAGCGTTTCTCACATTTTTCCTATTTCTCTCTCTTCTTACACTCTTTCTCTCTTCTTTTGCATTTACCTCTTTCATTCCTTTTTGGTATGTCTTTGATCCATTTCTAATTCCTTTTTAAACCTATTTTCTCCATTTTTTAGTTAGAAAATCCATGGATCTTCAAGTATAGCAAGTATAGGCATGACAAGGAGCATTTGAGTGACCAATAGTCTCACAAGCTAAGAAGACAATGGACTTGGAATCATTAATGGAGTTTGGGACTAAACTTGGAGTGTAGATACTAAAGATAGTAACATGTTTTTCAAATACAAGTCATTTTGGAGGCACTTTGGGGTAAAGTGGGGTTGTCAAAGTTAGAGAGGATACAAGTCTTTACTACGTTTTTGAAGCAAGCTTTTTCCCTTCCACCTGAAGCTTCGTCTTAGCCTCCTAGTTGCAAGAAGCCTCTCATCTTCTTGCTATGGCCATATCACTTCACCAATACCTTTTAGTATGAAAGTTTGATGTCTAAGAAGTGTAATGACTACCATTTTGATCAAAATGGAAGCTTGAACTGCACATTGATCATTAAGACAACGTTGCATTAATTGCATGAGGAGTTGGTATAAGGTCCAAATCAATTGTTGACCTTCACACCACGTTTGGGTCTCTCTAAGAGAGCTATTTTGTATCTTGCAAGGAAGCCTTTACAAGCTTTAGTACTATTCTAGAAACTTCATTTCTAAAGATTGGACTCTTAACTTCTCAAGAAATATATTAGTCCCAAATAGAAAAAAATGTCTATCACATCTAGTAATTACTTGGATGATTGATGGGGCAAATTATCTCTACACCACTCGAATTTCATTGTAAGCTTTATTGACCATAATAAAGGCTCTTCATTATCCACAGAGGCAATATTGCATTCTTCTTACTAGAATAAATAGGGTAGCATAAAATACCCTCATCCTTTCTTGAAGATTAGTATCCTACTTCTCTTAAAGCTTGCAAACCCTAGATATGGTGGACTCTGAATAACAATGAAATGTCACTTCAATATCAGTGATTCAAGATTCTTCTTCATTTTAAATGCTTCTAAGGAACACGTACACCATTCATTCTCTTCATTCAAGCTATGCTTTGACCAAACTCTTCACCTCTTGAGCTTCTATCTCCTATGGTTAAGCATGGATAATGTGGGCCTTTAATTCTTCATCAATCATGAAGGTTTCAAGATAGAGGGATTTTTTTTTTCAGAGGTAAAAAACCTTGTCTATAGTAGGGACTCATAAAGATCTTGCAAGGATGGTTGCATTGGTGGTCTCTTGAGCACTATGAACTTCGATTTGGGGGATTCATAAGCAACCTTTCAATTTTCTATTTTTGAAGGTTTAAGGAAATTAATGCATTCTCAAATCAAGGATTATTGATTATGAAATCAAAACTTTGAAGTCATGGATGTCATGGAGTCAATGTGAGCTATGGGAGCTATTGCAAGTTGAAATTAGACCCTCTAACCTACATCAATTAGTAAGATGTATTCAATTATTGGTTTTCCCCTCTCTTTCATAATCCCTTTTTTGAGTCATCATCCATTTTTTTGCAAGGGAGATAAGAATTGGATATCTTATGGAAGTTCTTGATTGTGTAGATTATGTATTCCTCTTTACTGCAATAAGCACTCATTTCTTTGAAATATTTCCTTTAATTGGATTGAATTTTATTTTGACCTTACCCATAATATATTGATGGATAATTTTGTGTATGACAAAATAAATGAGATATCCATGTTAAAAGGATAAGTCAAATAGTGAGTTACTATGTGATCAATCCCTCTTCCCATTTATTTCACCATTTCAATTTCCAATCCAACACATATCATGGAATGAGCTCAATGATTTCTTCAAGTTACTCATATCATGCTAGTTTTCTTAGAGTAGAATACCATTTCATGTTGACATTTCCATTGAGGAAAAAGTTGAATCCCAGGGGAGATAGTAGGACAAAAGAGACACGAGTCACCCTCTCTATTAGAGATACCAAAAGGGTGTAATCAACCGATTCGGAGGAAGCTTTGCCACATCCTAGCGATTCAAAACCCATACAAGGGGCTAGATGTTCATATGGCTAACATGCTTGGTGCTTAGACACATGCCCTTATGAGTTTTGATTACTCCATGATGTAAGTAGAGGTGGTAGATGTGGTTATGATAGAACAAATACTAATACTAATTAACTCCATATTCGGGATTTTGGGAATTTTCCATCAATATGGGATTTCCAAATCTAAATGGATTTTGTGAATTTCAAAAATTTCATTAATTTGGAACTTGGTGCAATTGAACATATTATCGCTTATGATTGTTTCCAAGAAATTGAAAAAAACTCAAACTAGGTGGTGTTAATAAACACCTTAGTTTTAATATCCTTGAAAATCTTCAAGGAAAAACTTCAGTCGATGGATTCTTGAAGACTTTGTTTGGCCTTTAATATAATGTTTGGGGGAAATTTAAAAATTTTAGGAGATTTTGTACATTTCTTCATCCAAGAGAAGACAATGCTATCTATTGTTTCCCATGATTCAAGATCTTTTTTCTTGCACATCTAATATTTATCCCAACAATTAAAATACACTCTACATCTATAGCATTTGATGACTACAAATTGGTGCCCAATATTGTATATGTACCTTGTTGAAGTTTTTGGAATTTCTATTTGTATCCACCTCACTTTGTGCAACACCAAGCCATAATGGATATACTGGGTTTGAAGGTCTAACAAGCACAAAGTCATCTTTCTTAATCTCAAGTATTGGTTCAAATGCATTGAGGGCTGAAATGATGAACGGGTTGCCTCTTACCCATCCAACCTCCAATCCTCACTAAGAGAACTAAAGAGGGGCACAACCTAGCCAAAGGGAGGATGGGCTAGGACATCCCTTTTCTCAAAGAGAATCAAGAGATCCAAGACACAAATTTACAAGAGAGAATATATGTACTAGACACCATATTGGAATATAGGAGAGAGAGATGAGAGGAGAGGGATACAAGGGGAGGAGAGGTAGAAGAAGCTTGCCATTATGCTACATGGAATGAGAAGATGAGAAGAGAGGGAGAATAGGAGAAGAGGTAGAGGAAGCTTGCCATTATACTACATAATAAAAGAACTTACTCATAGCTTACCTCAAAGAGATGAGGGTATTCTAGAATGCTCTCATGGACTTGTCATTGTCCTCCCCCCTTCTTCATTCTCCATGAGCTCTTTATATAGCCTCCATGAGGGATTAGATTAAGCTAATATTCTTGATTAACATAATCCTAGATGATGTATGGCATCTTTGAAAATATGGAAAATAGTGGATGGGACAAGTCCCCATCTTGGTCATCATGCAAGAAGCCAAGGGTGGTGGTAGACAAAATAGAGAAATGGAGCTATATTACAAGAGATGGGTGCCCAAAGCACATTATTATAATATATTTACAAGAAGGACAGAGTGGAAAGTTGATGTGGTGAAAGAGAGAAGAAAATTGCATGTAGCCAGCAGCCTGTGCCTTCGTAACTTCAAATCCGTGAGGAATTTGAAAAAAGTTTCTTCTGCAACTTTGTAGAGCAGGTCGAAACCGATCGGCCATTGTGAGAATTTTCTTGAAATTTGATTTTTCTTGGGAGTTATTGAGATTATAAAAAATGGCTTCTAAAAGCTGCTTTGACTTTAGTCCCCCATATGTATATAAATACATATAAGCATGTGACAAAAGGGGTCCATGCTTGTAAGCTTTTGTGCAAGATCCAAATGACACCATGATGTGGATATTGACTTGTGTGCTAGGGTGAGGTGTCTTTTAATGATGGTGATAGATTCCAAATCTTAGTGGTGTAGACGGAGCCCATGTGTAGTTGGAGGCTAGTCCTTTGAAAAATCTATGCATTCACTCAACTCCTAGGTGTAATCCATTTTCATCTTCACTAAGATAACCATCCCTTTGACCCTTTACTTTGACATGCCTTCTAGGAACTTGTTCCCCCCATTTGCTAGAGTTATCATAATCGAGAAGCAATGTAGCATACCTAGTGCTTGAAGAGTAAACCCAAAGTGATATGGTAAGCTCTTGATAAGGGCTTTGGCCAAATTTTGTGGTAATAATCCGGGTTGTAAAAAACCCAGATCATTAGCCCTCCCCTTAGGCTAGAGATGTTCATGCCTCTAGCTTGATAATGATGGTCCAATAGAACAAGGAGGACTGCACCCCCTCATTGGTGGCTCTTCATTGAATGACTGCTCCAAAGTGTTCATATTTCTTTGAAAATAAGGCTTCAGTCGCCATCCATTTACTCTTGTCTTGTGAACCTTCCCATCCATGTCACCTAGCTTATAGCTGCCATTTGGATATCTCCTTATGACCATGAATGGCCCTTCCCACTTGAACACAAGTTTAGTATCCTTTCTGTTATCAAAGCGGTTATCATAGCGTAGCACAAGTGATCCTTCCCTTATGTGTTTGCTAGCCAGCTTCTTATTAAAGGTCTTCCTCTCTCTTCAGCCTGCATGGAATAGTGTTGGACTGTTGCTTCTGTATCTAACTCTAGCCTCTCTAGATCCAAGATCCTTTCCTCTAACTTATTATCTTGATTCTTCTCTTGACTAGCTACTAAAACACGCAAATTGGCCAGTTCCACCTCTATAGGAAGCAAAGCTTCTTGGCCATAGATGAGGTGAAATGGAGTATAGCCAAGTGAGGTTCTGAATGAAGTCCTGTAGGCCCAAAGAGCTACATTCAATTTTTTATCCTAGTGCTTGGGGTGCATGTGTACCTGCTTGGTAATTATCTTACAAATCAGCCCATTCACTTTTTCGACCAAACCATTACACTGTGGGTAGTAGGGAGTAGAATTCGTGTGCTTGATTTTTAGCCTTTCCATCAACTCCCCTACTAGGTTCGCCCTAAAACCGGGACCCTGATCAGAGATAATTTCCAAAGGTGTGCCAAACCTGCAACAAATATTTTCAAACACAAATTTTCCAACTTCTTGGGCTGTGATCCTACTAGTTGCTGAAGCCTCTGCCCACCTCGTCATGTAGTCCACTCCCATTATGATGTATTCCTTGCCAGATTGAGTTCGTGGGAGTGGTCCTATTGCATCAATCCCCCTTTTCTCAAATGGGCCATATGTAGTTATGGGATTTTGTTCCTCATGCACTAGCTTCCTTGGTCCGGCCATTTGGTAATTGTCACAAGTGCGGCACCAATGTTGCACATCTTGATGTAGACTAGGCCACACAAAACCGGCTAGGAGAATCTTCCTACTAGTTATTTCTTGAGCAAAATGTCCGCCACAAACCCCTTCATGGCAGCCCTTAATCACATCTATAATCTCCTTTGCTGTTGGCACCCTTCTAAGCACTGCATCCTTTCCTTTGCAATACAACACATCATTTATCAAGCGGTGTCGTATTGCTGCGCATTCGAGGTGTGAAAACCACCCAAAAATTGTGTGTGTGATTTGATACTTTGTACATACTTAGTTGTTGTGTTTACATTTATTTTCTGCATATGAGTATAGTGGGGAGGAGTTGGAGGCATAGTGGTGAACATGATGAGATGCTTTCAGCCTATGTTGAGCAAGGTCAAGTGGAAAGCACAATTGATGCTGGTGAACATGTTACACGTATTCGTTCACGACTTTGTCTTCTCCTTCTCCAGCTACATCAAAAATACCTAATGATACCAAACCTCCACATCCAGGAGTTGGAAAGAAGGAGGCCAAGCATTGAAACGTGCTATGAGAAGCATGGGGCATGGAGTTGTCACTGCTACAGTGTGTGCTTGTTTTGGGTTACAATGTGTTGTTTACATGGGGACAAAGATATGGAACGACAGGCTCTTAATGTATTCAGAATGAGACTCCTTGGAGCTGAGGTACGTGCTGTCCAGTCTGGTACAGGTACGTTGAAAGATGCGACATCAGAAGCAATAAGAGAGTGGGTTACAAATGTAGAGACCACACACTATATTTTAGGGTCCGTAGCTGGACCTCACCCTTATCCAATGTTGGTGAGAGATTTTCATGCCATTATTGGCAAAGAGACTCGACGACAGTGTCGCTAATTAGCAGATTCAAAAGCTAAGGAGGGAGGAAAAAGCAAGCGTGTGGGACGAAAAGGAAGGAAGGCAATGCTAATTGGGGAGAAGGGAAGGAAACGCAGAAGAACAAGGGAGCTACGGAACAAATCGATGGGGGGATCTGATGGATGATAGGCGGGAATACTGAAAAAAAAAAGGAAGGATAGTACCGCCTGATGAGAAATGGACTCGCTACAAAGGTGAAGAAATCTCGAAAGCAAAGGAGAGAGTGGATTCTCGAAATGGGAAAAACCAGTGATGAGGATTTATCTGTCGATTGCGATCTAACGTGTAATAAGATGCATTGTTTGAACCAAAACAAGCACTATTAGATGATCATTGCAAAGTCTTCTCCATCCTGCGACAGCCACTAATTCAGAAACTAAGCAACACAAGGAAGAAAGGAACGAAAATTTCGAAGAGGAGTTCAAGACGAAAGGAAAAAGAAAGATTATTATTTTTTGGCCAATCGGAGGGGGCTCTGCAACTTCGAAGGAAATGCTGATCTCAGTAATCATAAGGTAACAAACAGGGATGATTCTGATGAGGTGATGCAACGGGCTATTGCAGCAGCTGCAGAAGATGCGGATCAATTTGTAGCTACGACGGGAGAGCATTTCTTCTGTTTGTTAAACATGTTGAGGGAGCCTCTAGATGCAACAAGTGCTCGATGTTTGCGACCATGCTATCATCGTCCTCTTCGTCCATTTGAATGACCGAGACATGTGCTCGCTTGATCCTGGGAAGCTCAAGCTCAGACTCTTCTTCAGTCTTCTTTGTCAAGAGAATTTTGGCTTTCTACACACTTCTCACTCTCTATCGCCGATGGTCTCCGCTGATGGATTTATACTACAACAGAGGAGGCTGTTGTACACAGAGCTGCTAGATGGGATGAGAACATTGCTAACTATATACAGAGAGCACAATTTTATTTAAGTCATCAACATCCAGAATCAACATATTCATTTGTGCCTGATGGTGATAATAGGAACATGTCTAGGCGACCACACTGAATCGAATTGAGTCAAACGTTGAATGCGCCAATGGCATTGATGGTGCTAGAGAGGACTTGAGGCTGAGAAATACAGTTCTGCAGCCAATTACGTGGAGACATTCTTGTATGGATTTCCTCAGCATAGCCACAGGGAAAGAAGGAGATGAAGTGTTTGAACAGCTGTTCTCAGTCAATTCTTGTTATGATTGATTCTTCTCTACGGAAGCAGGACTGTCCACTCATTTAAAGGTGGGAATACAGAATTCAAAATCAATAATCTCTCTCTCATCGATTATCAAATTTGAGCTCAAATTACCCAATTTGAAGTGCCTTGTTACAAAATTTTGCTAATCCAAAGAAGAGTCCTGTCAATCAAAGAGATAAGGATGCAAAGAAGAGACACACAGTGCACTATCTCCCAATTCAAAAACCAAAAACCCACATGATTTGAATCTTGCTTAAGATCATGACACAGATTCAGAATTCCATGATTCTGAAGATTCTTCATCTAATACCTCAACCATTTAACTAATGTGTTGCCTTATTACAGCGGAACTTCAGGTTATCTATTTTGAGTCAAATTTCCCCAGTCTACAGCTCCTTCACAGAAGCACTTGATGGATCACCTACTATATGAGCCTTTAAACTTTAAAACATGTTTATTGCCACAAATGAGGACCTCATTGCAATAACTCAACGAACTTCATATTCAGAGATTGCAGCAAGCCTTTGGATCTCTATTTGTCTTCAGTTATTGGCACTTTCATTATCTTTTTCATCAGCATCATAGCTTTTCTGAAGCATAGCACAATAGGGAGAACTATTACATAACATTGACAAGATTACTAAAAGAAAATGGCATAGAGATACTACTTTTGGTTACTCTGTTTTAACAACAGCAGACGGCAGTAAATAAGAACAGTTCACTCATGACTTGAGGGTATATTGAATGAAGTTTGAATGTGCTTGATTGATCTTTCATCCTGAAATTATTCAAAGTCCTCAGTGGTCGTGACTTGGCTTTCGAAACCCCTTCGACAACGGTATTTAGTGGCCTTAGTAGCTAGCCACCTTTTCTCACTTTTACTCATATGTGTAGGTGCCTCACCTTGCTCAAGAAAATAAAGCACATCTTGTAGTTGAAACTTTCCTTGAAACAAGGGAAGCTTTACTGTAATGATGCCCACCATTACCTCTTTCAATTTTTCAACTGCTAGAGCATCTGTGTCGCCATTTGTGCGCCTTGGCACAAAATAGATTTACGCTTTCTGTAGCTTTCTCATGAGAGTTTTAGCTTCTCTCATTTTTACTGCTAAGTTATCATTTTTACAAGCCCAAATTCCTTTCATTTGCTTAACAATTAGCATAGAATCACCAAAAACATTAAGTCGAGTGACACCATGTGAAAGACACCACCTCAAACCTAAAAGCAAGGCTTGATATTCTGCCTTATTATTAGAATGGACATCCTCCAAGCTAATACCTTCTCCATAAAGTTTGTCACCTTCAGGATTGAACACCACTATTCCTGCTGCCGCTTTGTCTTTAATACGCTTGTAGGCCCCATCAAAGTAGAGGGCATGGGCATTCTCCACCCGTGGCAACTCCTCAAGAGGAGATGTCTCCTCTTTTATCTTTCCCTTCTCCTTTTCCTTCTTTTGATGGCATATATAGGTCAACAAATCAGCTATGCAAGCTCGAGTAGAATCCTCCACCTTGAAGGTGTAGTCAAACTCTTGGAGTTGTATCACCCACTTAATGATTCTAGCTTAAACATCCATGTGATGTAAGGCATAGGGAAAATGCTATTCTGTCGTGATCACTGTGAATGGCCTATGGAGAAGATAAGGACGAAACTTGCTTACAGCAAACATTAGAGACAAAACCATCAGCTCAACCATCTTGTACCCTTGTTCTGATGCTGTCATTACTCTACTAGAAAAGTAAACTGGTCTCATTAGGCCAGTTTTAGCATCCTTTTGTATTAGTGCTGCCCCTAGAGCATCTTCCCCAAAACTTAGATTGACAAAAAACTCTTGATCCCAACAAGGCTGTAAAATTATAGGAAGGGTGCTAAGAGCCTTCTTCACCTCGTGAAAGCGCCTTTCGCTGTCGTCACTCCACAGGAGCTCCTCAGAGTGGGTTAACTGTTGCAGTGGAAATATTAATTGGGAGAGGAGATGAATGAACCGCCCCATATATCGCACCTTCTGAATGAAAGAGGTTAGTTGCTTCACAGAAGATGGTGATGGCACCGCCAATAGGGCCTTAACTTTGTTTGGATCTGCTTCAATGCCCCTCTCACTTACAACATGCCCTAACAAAGTTACACTGCTTTCGCTAATGCGACACTTCTCATGGTTTAACTGCCCCCCCATTTGTGCAAGTCGGTTGAAAGCTTCATTCACCTTCCCTAGATATAGAGCCTTAGAACTATAAATACAAAAATCATCAATAAAGACCCTGATGGATTTCCCAAAATATGTCTGGAAGACATAATTCATGAATCGTTGGAAGGTAGCTAGGGCATTTGTTAATCCAAATGGCATTACTTTGTAAGCAAAACAACCCCAAGGTGTAATGAAGGTAGTCTTCTGTTGATCCTCCTCAGCTATTCGTATCTGGAAATAACCTGAATACCCATCACAAATAGTGTATCTCTCATACCCGGCCACCTCGTTGAGTATTTCATCCTGAAAGGGAAGAGGAAAGTGATCTCTCTTAGTTGCAGCATTTAGCGGCTTGTAATCCACACAAATCCTCCATTTTCCATTCTTCTTGGGTATCACCACCACAGGTGAAACCCACTCTGAGTCCCCTATTGGATAGATGAAGCCTGCCTTTAAAAGTCGTTGCACCTCAGTGAGTAGAGCATTTTGTTGAACTACTCCCAATCGTCGTAGTCGCTACACCACTGTCCTTGCTCCCTCTTTTAGATTAATGTGATGTTGTACTGCTGTCACACCTGTGATGTGTTCATAATCAGAAATAAAAAGTGCAGAGCGTTTTATCACCACTTCCATGTAGGCTGCCTTCTCCTCAACTGATAGATCCTTAGCTAACATTTTTCCTAACCCCTCATTCTCGACCTTTGGAAGCTGTTATGGAATTTCACTACTAGAAGGCCCTTTTAATGTAATCCCCATCACTTCTAGAGAGCTTTCTTCCTCCTCATTAGAAGACTCTCCCTCTATCATAGATGACCAACCCTCGCTGGAACTCCATTCATCAGCGGTGGTCTCTAACACAAGATCCTCCTGTCGGCCCTCCTTCATGTTGTAGATAGTGCTCTTCCATTTTTTATGCAGCCCCTTTTGTGGCCTTAGCTCTAAAGCCCCTGTCTCCCAATCTTGTCTGGCTTTCATTCCCATTAGCCATGGTCGCCCAAGAATGAGCGGATAGCCATCCCCCTTCACTGGCATCACATACATGTCAAGCTCCAATTGCACTCCACACACCTTTACCTTGACTTTCTTTATAACTCCCAAACAATTTACTACTACATTGTTAGCCATTTTGGCCCCAAATTTAGTAGTTTCATTTACCTCTAATCCCAAACGATGCATCAACTTTTTCGTCATGATACAAATCTCTGCACCTCCATCCACATAAGTCTTTGACACTCTCTGCCCATTGATTTCGGCTTCCACTAGAGGCACAATATCTTTCATCTTTCTAGCCTGGATTGCATTCACATGTCTATTTTTCATGGGTCTAATGCTTACCATCTTTGACCATTGTCGCCGCACTGTTGGAGATAGATGTAGTAATTGGGGCCATGAAATTTTTGGCCCTTGATTTCTCACATCAACAAGCAAATCATAAGCTCTAGTACCTTTACCCAAGGAAAAATCATCTGGCTCAATGTGTCGGCATGAGCGAGCCCTCCTCTTTTTACTATTGCGTGTCTTTGCAGCCATTGATGACTCTGCCTCCTCTTCCATATTTTCAACCTCCTTTGGTGGTGTAGGATCCATTCTCTCAATTATCCGGGCTTTCTTCACTGGCATTGCTTCAACCTCTACTACTTTGGCCTTCCCTTTGACATCACTCTCATCTAAACTAATTATCCTAACATCATGATTCTCTGGCAGTTGGACAGGCAAGGGCGGCACCTCTGCAAGTGGTCGAGGATGCTGGAGAACTTGAACTGGTGGTGGAGGCCCTGGATTTGGTGGAACAAACCTTTCCCTAGGTGGTGTCACTTGTTGTCCCCTCCTTCTTGGTTGGAACCCATTTCCTGGAAAATGCCTAGGATGAGGGCAAAAGTATATACCATGGCCATTCTCCCCACAATTATAGCAAATATAGTCTCTTTCTTGCCTCCTTGGACCTCGATTGCCTTCATTTATGAGGGGAGAGGGCCGCACTCCTTGCACCAAATTTAACGAAAGGCTTTCAAGTTGATTAGTAATGCGTTATAGGAGCTCTTGCTATGGTATCTCCGGTTTAGGTGGGGCTTCTGCTATTTCTCTAGGCCTTGGCATGGTTGGTAAAACCCGCATGGGCTCAACTCCCCCCTTCAATTGGGCTTGATACTTCAATTTTCTATCTTTCTCCCTCGCATAAGTGACTGATTCTTCATAGGATGTGGGAAACTTTCCTTTGACGTTCTCCCTTAGTAGAGGATGGAGTCTAGCTAGAAAACAATCTTTCTTAAGGCAATCAGGTACTCTTTCTCCCTCGGCTAAAGAGGCTGTCCATTTATCCCACAATTTTATAAACATGCCTTCATATGCTTGGTACTCCCCTGGTAAGGTTTGGCGAAGATCTAAGAGTTGTCTCCAAATATCTTCAGGTGGCTCTGTATCTTGGTACTTGTGCATGAATGCGGTCTTGAGATTCTCCCAATTACCCCTTGTGGCCTCCGGGAAAGCTTGATACCACACTCGAGCATCACCCTTTAAAACTAAAGAGAAGGGCTGTACTTTGGTTGCTTCATCATCCCGGCCTGTGACTAGGAAGGCCATTTCCAAGTCATCCAAAAAGTCTAGAGCTTTCTCCCCTTTGTGCCCAAAAAAACTTGGAAATGCCATGTTGCCTTAGTGGAGTATGAAGATGAAAACATATAGACTTAAGTTGTATTTTATAAGGGGAAGGATGAATGGGTTCACAGATGCATTGATTTCAGCAAGACGTCTAGGCCCCATTATGCTTCTAATAATGCCTTGGAATCTAAGCTTTGTGCTAGCTACAATATGCACAGTTTGCATAGCAAGTGGACGGATAGGTCCATACAACTCGTTCTGATTCATGAGAAACTATTATAATAGCATAAAGATATGCACACTGAAGGATGCATTATAGTCTAGCATTGGGAAGATTATAGGTTCTGGTGATACAAGAATCTCCCTTAATCTTTCAGCCCCAAAGTACATCACAAGATGCTGCTTGAAGAAAATATTCCTACTGATGCATACATTAACTCGGATGTTTTGTACAGAGTGGAAGGTGTAGAAATTTGGGCCATTGTTATTATTCATGAGTGGAGACTACTTAAGAGAGTAGAGGAAATGCACTTTGTTGAATTATGAAGGATTTTTCCCAGAGTGTTTTTTTTTTAAATCCACTAACTTTGCTATACGGAGAATTTGCTCACCAGTGATTGTTCTTGCCTTGGTGTGTCCATCCTCGGCAACATATATTTCATAAGGTGTGATGGCCACTTTTTCAACCACACCCAACCTTCGAGCTAACAATAGTTGAAGGTAGTCTCCATACTTTGCACTTCTACAAAACTCCACACCGTTCATGCATAGTTGTCCTCCTTTGATATAGATTAGGCCAGAGAGAGAGAGAGAATTGATGATTTGGAGACGATGACCTCTCGGAAGGGCCTTCACTTTGTTTGCAAAACACTCACCAAAATTATGAGAACCTAGCAATTGATGGCAACATATTTTTTTCCGTTGTGAGATAATGGAATTTCTAAAGTGAACACCTTTTACCCGCATGCGTGCCGTCATCCGATAGGCATACTTTCTTTCTTGAGATTCTTTAGGAGACAATTCTGGGAGTCGTGGACTTCGACAAGCTTCAAAAATAGTTGGTGAAGGCGTTGAGGAAGAGCCACTTGGGGAACTTGTTGTAGAGGATGCACCACCATGTGTTGTATCATTCCACATAAGGAGGTAGAGAATTGTGGTTGAGAATGTCCTCAGCGGGGGCACAAAAAATGAGGGCTGAAATGATGAACGGGTTGCCTCTTACCCATCCAACCTCCAATCCTCACTAAGTGAACTAAAGAGGGGCTCCACCTAGCCAAAGGGAGGATGGGCTAGGGCATCCCTTTTCTCAAAGAGAATCAAGAGAACCAAGACACAAATTTATAAGAAAGAATATATGTACTAGACACCATATTGGAATATAGGAGAGAGAGATGAGAGGAGAGGGATACAAGGGGAGAAGAGGCAGAAGAAGCTTGCCATTATGCTACATGGAATGAGAAGATGAGAAGAGAGGGAGATAATAGGAGAAGAGGTAGAGGAAGCTTGCCATTATACTACATAATAAAAGAACTTACTCATAGCTTACCTCAAAGAGATGAGGGTATTCTAGAATGCTCTCATGGACTTGTCATTGTCCTCCCCCCTTCTTCATTCTCCATGGGCTCTTTATATAGCCTCCATGATGGATTAGATTAAGCTAATTTCTTGATTAACATAATCCTAGATGATGTATGGTATCTTTGAAAATATGGAGAATAGTGGATGGGACAAGTCCCCACCTTGGTCATCATGCAAGAAGCCAAGGGTGGTGGTAGACAAAATAGAGAAATGGAGCTAGATTACAAGAGGTGGAAGCCCAAAGCACATTATTATAATATATTTACAAGAAGGACAGAGTGGAAAGTTGATGTGGTAAAAGAGAGAAGAAAATTGTATATAGCCAGCAGTCTGCACCTTCGTAACTTCAAATCCGTGAGAAATTTGAAAAAAGTTTCTTCTGCAACTTTGTAGAGCAGGTCGAAACCGATCGGCCACCACGAGAATTTTCTTGAAATTCGCTTTTTCTTGGGAGTTATTGAGATTATAAAAAACGGCTTCTAAAATATGCTTTGACTTTAGTCCCCCATATGTATATAAATACATATAAGCATGTGACAAAAGGGGTCCATGCTTGTAAGCTTTTATGCAAGATCCAAATGACACCATGATGTGGATATTGACTTGTGTGCTAGGGTGAGGTGTCCTCTAATGATGGTGATAGATTCTAAATCTTAGTGATGCAGACGGAGCCCATGTGTAGTTGGAGGCTAGTCTTTTGAAAAATCTATGCATTCACTCAACTCCTAGGTGTAATCCATTTTCATCTTCACTAAGATAACCATCCCTTTGACCCTTTACTTTGACATGCCTTCTAAGAACTTGTTCCCCCCATTTGCTAGAGTTATCATAATCGAGAAGCAATGTAGCATACCTAGTGCTTGAAGAGTAAACCCAAAGTGATATGGTAAGCTCTTGATAAGGGCTTTGGCCAAATTTTGTGGTAATAATCCGGGTTGTAAAAAACCCGGATCAGCATGTTTGGGTTGTTTGCTGAGAGGACCACAATAGTGATAATTCAACTCTTCCAATCCATTAAAGTCATTTGCATTATCTACATCTATATTGGTTATATCACTTTGTGTTCTTGCCCAAAAATCTATGAAAAATAAATCTTTTTGAATATTTGGAGTTTGAAGTGTGTAGATCATATGTTTCCAATAATCAACCACTGGTGTTATAAACTTTGTGAACTTTGGTTCAGGTCCTTGTACATTTGACCATCTTTCCCAATACTTCAAATAATCTTTAACTCCACTTACTACTTCTTGATGATCCTTAATGTACTCAAACATGGGCAGCAACATTGGAACACCCTTCGGAAGAGTAGGCTTTCCTGCAAAGTCTCTCTTCCATAATTCAATGCCACCTTCTCTTGGTAACCAGTCTGGGGACTTTGGATGCATCTTGTATTACATGATAGGTATATCTTCTTGTATATAAAATTGAAAATGAAGAGGTTTTGAGTTACCAACTAGTGTATCTTTGGAGTTACACAAGTACCCCTCAATGTATCTCTTAAAGTCAAGCACATGTGTTAATAAGAAAGGCGTAGGACTTGTCATTTGGCATGATTGAAAATATTGCATAGGATGAGGAAAAGTGAAGGTCATGCTCGTCCTTAGAATTTTTTGAACATTGCATCAATGTCTTCATGTTTATGACCCACCATGAGAAACCCAAGCTGGTGTTGAGATATCGAGCTCCACTTGTGATATGCCAGGGTGACCGTTGTGTATTTATGTCACCGACTTGTGAGTTGCAGATGTGGTTGGTACACCGCTCATGAATAATATCTAGATGACAGCTATCCTTATCTACTCTAGTTTGTGGCTCAGTTAGTATGTCACCTTAGTTAGTTGAGTTTGGTTTGAGACCCATATATAGGGTTTTTCTATTTCTTTGTACTTGAGTTCTTTTGGCTTACACAACTAAGAAGAGGAAAACTGTTTTCAGCCTCCACCTTTGTGTGTATTCCCCCATTGTGCAAGTGAGAAAGCTACAAGTGAGACTCCTTCCTTCTCTCCCACAATCTTGACATGGTATAAGAGTCTTGTTTGTGGTAAGGAGCTCAAGAAAGCAAACCAAGTTCGCGATGTTCTGGTAAGAGGACCAGTAATGCTTTCATTTTTCTGTTTTTGGGAGCAAGTCTCTGCAGGTACCACAGTGAGAAAGTGCAAGAGTGCATTTTCTCATATTAAGACGCCCTTGCGGTGTAGCAAGAGGGCAGTATATGTTGGGGAGAGGGCTTTAGCCCTTGGTTGCTCTGCTTTTTTAATTTGAGGCCATTTCGGGGCCTATTTTGGAGGCAGAAGTTTTCTGCACGTACTCAGAAAAAGGCCATGTTTTATGCTGTGCGACCACTGTTCTACAGGTCCGTGAAAAGTTACCGTAGAAATTGTATCGTATGCCTGTATGCAGAGACATTGGGAGTTACAGAATCATCCTTGTTGCCTGTTGATGCAAAATCGTCACTAGGGAGTGACTGTGTGGTCAAATACCACTTTCGTCAGTTTTGCAAATTTGCCCTTGTGAGGCTGAAGCTGTGTTTTTTACAGCGACAGAATTTTTTGCAGTGTTCTGTAATGGCATCTGATTCTCTTTCAGAGCTTGTCACTGAAAAGCTTGACAAGAACAACTTCCAAGCATGGAAGTTTAGAATGACGAATTTCCTTATGGAAAAAGGATATTGGGAATTTGTTGCAGGAAATGAAGAAAAACCAGTTCTTCCTGATGTTTCCAATCAATAGCAAATGCAGGCATTTAAAGGATGGGATGAGAGATCCAGAAAAGTTATGTCCTGGCTGTCTATCAGTATTTCAGACTCTATGATTGTGCATATTCAGGATGCAAGTACGCCAAAGGAGGCATGGGATACTTTGCCAAAATGTATAGCACAAATACGCAAGCCAGGAAAATGCAGCTCAAGCAAGAGTTGCACAATGTGCAAAGAGAAAGTATGAGCATCAATGACTACCACATGAAGGTGAAGAAGATTGCAGATGCACTTGCTTCCATTGGGTCGCCAGTGGAAGATGATGATTTAGTTTCCGTGACCTTGAATGGTCTAGGAAAGGATTATGCACAGTTCTGAACATCCATTTCCGTTCGTGAAAGATTTTTTGATTTTGAGGAGTTGATTGCTCTTCTAATTTTTGAGGAGCAGAGAAATGGTGGTGCATCTTCTTCAGGAGGAACTTCAAAAGAAACTGTCTTCTACTCAAGTGCTGGAAGAGGTAGAGACAGAGGTAGAGGAGGCCAAGCTGGAGGCCATGGTAGAAATCAGAATATGCAGCAAACTCAAGAAAATCAGTCCTATGGAGGAGGACGTGATAACTCTAGAGGTAGGGGGAGCCAAAGAGGTCGTGGTGGATGGCAAACAGGCCAAAATGCAAACAACAATGTTGAATGCTACTACTATGGTAAAATGGGTCATATGGCTAAAGACTGCTATAAAATGCGGAATGACATCTTGAATGTAAAATTACAACAAGAAAATTATGCATCTTCTAGCAGATAGGGTGATGACAAAAATGAGCATTTGTTTATGGTGCAGCACATGAAAAATTCTGTGACAAGTGCAGAAGAAAGCAACGAAGTGTGGTATGTTGACTCAGGTGAGTCAAACCACATGATAGGTCATGCAGAATGGATGGAGGATGCAAGGAAAATGGAAAAACCAAGATTTGTGGAGACTGGTGATGATACTGCGCATCTTATTGTGCAGATTGGAAAAATTCCTTTGTCTATGCAGGATGGGAAAAAGAAATACATGTCCGATGTATTTCATGTCCCGAATATCACCAAGAATCTGGTTTCTGTTGGTCAAATGGTTGAGCAGGGCTTGCAGGTCAGATTTAATCCTCATGGATGCTTTGTTGAGGATATGAAAAATAAAGGTCGCTTGATAGCAAAAGGAAAGAAGAAGGGCAGAATGTTTACATTGGATGCAGACATGTCTGAATTGAGTGCAACAATGTTTGCACATGGGACCGGTGTAGTTGCAGATATTGATATCTGGCATAAACGCATTGGTCATGTTAATGTACAGCGACTTAAATCAATGCAAGCCCAAAATATTGTTGCAAGATTGCCTAAATTCAAGGTTGCAAAAATGCATAAGGTATATGAAGCCTGTCAATTTGGAATATAGGCAAGGAAACCATTTCCTAGACATGTTCAAGAGAGTAAGAAGCCATTGGAATTAATCCACTCTGATGTATGGACTACTAAAGCTGCATCTATTAGAGGCTGTCGTTATTTTGTCACTTTTATTTATGACTATAGCAGAAAAATTTGGGTGTATTTTATGAAAAAGAAAAGTGAAGTTTTTGGGCATTTCAAAACTCTTAAAGCTATGGTTGAAAAAGAAACAGGCCTGCAAATAAAATGCCTAAGGTCAGATGGAGGGGGAGAGTACCTCTCAAATGAGTTTGCAAGGTTCTTGCAGGAGCATGGCATAAAGTAGCAATATTCATGTAGTCATACCCCACAACAAAATGGAATTGCAGAAAGAAAAAACAAGCATATTGGAGAGGTATCTCGTGCCATGCTCAATGAAAAAGACCTACCAGATTTTTACTGGGATGAGGCAGTTGCTACAGCAATCTACATAATGAGCAAGACTCCCACTGCAGCAATACATGGCATGACTCCAGAGGAGAGGTATACTGGTAGGAAACCAGATATTTCTCATTTGAAAATTTTTGGTTGCATTGCCTATGTTCATGTGCCAGATGAGTTGAGATCCAAGTTGGATCCAAAAGCTGAGAAGTGCATCTTTATTGATTACTCTCTGCAGCAAAAAGGGTATAGATGCTATAACCCTTCTACTTGTAAGTTTACAGTGAGCAGAGATGTTGTTTTTGATGAGATGAGTAGCTGGTATAAACTAGTAAATGTGATTGATAACGTAGATGCACAAAATGGTAATGCTGCACAGAATTCACAGCAGTAGTCACAAGATATTAGTGGACCTGGAGCATCCTCTAGTAGTGGTTCATATTCTTCGCCATGGACATGAATATTGAGATTAGGAGAATCTCCTCAAAACAATGCAGATAGTGGTATGCAGGTTTCACGAAAAAGAAAAGAGAAGGTAGATTAGCCCATGGTTGATGTGAATGCAGGTCACTCTTATGTGGATGGTGAATCCAGTGGCTCAGAACAGAGCATTAATGATGAGTTGGGTATTCCTTCTATTGCTACACTTGGAGTAAGGAAGACCAGGGATGTTTTGAGAGCACCTGGGAGTGAACCTACTTTGCACAGGTCTACCAGAGCTAGGTATCCTGTGGATAGGTTGAAATATGATGGATTTACAGCCATTCACTATGCCTATATGGTCAAAGTGATACAGGAACCAGAATCCACTTCTTTAGAGCAAGCCATGGGAAAAGAAAAATGGGAGAAAGCCATGGATGAAGAAATGGATGCCTTGGAATCAAATGCTACATGGGAATTGGTACCTTTGCCTAAAGATAAGAATGCAATTGGTTGTAAGTGGGTTTATAAGGTGAAACACAATGCAAATGGTTTTGTGAATAGATACAAGGCAAGATTAGTAGTCAAGGGATATGCACAAACATATGGCATTGATTATGAAGAAACATTCAGTCCGATTGCAAGGATGGCAACCGTAAGAGCAGTCATTGCTATGGCTGCATCAAAGGGATGGTCTTTACATCAGATGGATATAAAGAATGCCTTCTTGCATGGTGATTTGCAAGAAGAGGTCTATATGGACCAGCCACCAAGTTATGTGCATGATGTTCATCTTGAGTTTGTTTGCAGGTTGAAGAAAGCCTTGCATGGCCTGAAACAAGCACCTAAAGCATGGTCTGACAAGATAGGACAGTATCTTGTCACTATTGGCTTTTAGATTTCCAAGGCAGATTTCTCACTTTATGTGAGAAAAACAAAGAAATCTATTATGTTGCTTATCATTTATGTTGATGATTTGATTGTCATAGGTGATAGTGATGAAGATATCCTTCATGTGAAAATGCTATTGAAGTAGAAGTTTGAGATGAAGGATTTGGGAGAGCTGCATTATTTCTTGGGCATTGAGGTGATAAGATCACCAAGTGGGATATGGCTCTTGTAGAGGTAGTATGGATTGGACATGGTGTCCAAATATGGGATGACAAGCTGTAACCCTATTTCAATTCCTTTGGAGCAGAATGTGAAGCTGAGCGCAGATGCAGGTGAGCTTCTGGAAGACCCTACTATGTACAAACGCATAGTAGGAAGTTTGATTTATATGACTATTACCATGCCAGATTTGAGCTATTTATTGGATTAGTAAGTCAGTTTATGCAAGCTCCAAGGAAATCACATTTGGATGCGGCTAAATGCATACTCAGGTATGTGAAGTCCACATTGCAGTATGGACTATTTTATGAGATTGGGGTTCAGATACAGTTGCATGGATACACCGATGCTGATTGGGCTAGTAGTATTTCTGATAGATGATCTACCAGTGGATATGTGTTCTCTTTTAGGAGTGCTGCAGTCACTTGGAGCAGAAAGAAACAGCCTATAGTTGCCTTGTCAAGTATAGAGGCTGAGTACAGGGGTGTAGCAATGGCTGCATGTGAGGTAGCTTGGTTGCATAAGCTACTTTATGATATGCATTAGCCTACAGATGGGCCAGTTGTCATTTATTGTGACAACATGAGTAGTATACACTTGGCAAATAACCCAGTCTATCATACTAGAACAAAGCACATTGAAGTGCATTATCACTATATTGTGTGGGAGAGGGTTTTACTAGGTCTTACTGATCTAGTTTATATCAGCACAGAGGATCAGGTAGCTGAAATATTTATAAAGGCATTGGGCGCTGAGAAGCTGCGCAAGTTTGGAGACCTTCTTGGGGTGCAAGAATTGGGATTGAGCTTGAGGGGGAGTATTGAGATATCAAGCTCCACTCGTGATATGCCAGGGTGACCGTTGTGCATTTATGTCACCGACTTGTTAGTTGCAGATGCGATTGGTACACCGCTCATGAATAATAGCTAGATGACAGCTATCCTTATCTACTCTAGTTCGTGGCTCAGTTAGTATGCCACCATAGTTAGTTGAGTTTGGTTTGAGACCCATATATAGGGTTCTTCTATTTCTCTGTACTTGAGTACTTTTGTCTTACACAACTAAGAAGAGGAAATTTGTTTTCAGCCTCCACCTTTGTGTGTATTCCCCCATTGTGCAAGTGAGAAATCTACAAGTGAGACTCCTTCCTTCTCTCCCATAATCTTGACAGCTGGATCATCTTGAATGTTCCTCGTGCAACAAGCAATGATAGATATGCAAAGAGATAACAATTTTTATTTTCTGATCCACAATGATCAAGTTGAAGTAGTAAGTTCTCTGGCAATTTTTTGAAATGATGATGGCCATCCTGTGGTGTATTATCTTCCATGCATGATTTATTTTGTGCAATACCTTAATGGTGGTCCAGTGTTTTTTTCAAGTTAAGGGCATTAAGTAGCACAAAGGTTGATCTCGGCATTCCATCTACTTGTAGATCACCATTTGCATGCCTGTGTAGTCACTCCAAGTCTCTAAAGCACAATGACAATGAGACAATTGTGAAGTTACGATCGTGAGGCCATAGATCAAGTGAGAAATGTCCATATCTACCTTCTCCATGTCCATGTGTAATCATGCCCGTAGAAGAGACTGGTAGTAGAGTAGATCTTTTAGTCTCTTCTGATTGAAGCCTTAACCTAAGGATAGATGTATTTTGCTGGTCCATTTTATCATGTATGATGCACAAGTTTTTCTCTGGATCTAATGCTAAGGACAAGCACTAAATGTAGTATATGTTCTGACAACTTTGTTGTTGTAGCATGTGACGTTGACACTTTTTTAGAAGCACATTCCACTCTTGAAGACACTTTGTTGCTACAAGTTGCTCTTTGATATCTGAGAAAATACTAGATTTGGAGAACTCACTTGTCTTTGCTAAGGTTACATTCTTGAACTTTGTGTTCCAAATATGATTGAAGGTGGATAACGACATTTGCTTACATTCAATACCATCCAATGTTGTATCTACTTCTTCCCATATATGTACCTACTTATAAACATCTGGGATAACCAATTGTGTCTCCCTTGATCCATCTTTCATTGTTCTACTCTCGTGTGTCATTTTCTTTGCATTCTTCTTGATAAAGTCTCTAAGGATGGCTCTTCACATCTCTATGTGATCCCAAGTTGATCTTATTACCCCCATGTTTCCATGCATTGCCCTCCTCACGCCATGCTCAAAATTGTGTTTTGTACCTGTAAAAAGATGTCTTTGGGATTCCATGAATCTTATACCATGCCCTTGCACATACCACTTATCCATTGAAGATGAAGCTATAATTCCTATCCCAAGTGATCAATCCTGCATGATGATTCAAACTTGTTATAAACATAGTTTATGCGGTCTTCGAATTGCAATCCCCAAAAGTATTTACATAGTTGTTGCATTGCTTCTCTATCAGAAAACTAAAAATACTTTTCTTGGCAATAATCAATCATGGAAACCTGTGAAATGGAGTCCATAGAAGTCCTCAAGTTTGCACTTTTAGGGGCAATAATTCAAGGCTTTCTATTGACCATACAATATGATCTCTTCTGAACAAAAATTGATTTTTTTGTAGAAATAGAATCTTCATTAATATCTTCCATGTTTTTGGCACAAGCATTTGTAGAGATAAATTGCATGTATCATTGTTGTTGTAGCAGCGGTGTTCCATAATCAAAGGTGACTTGTTTAATAGGCCATCTTTCCAAAATGACACAGTGGAGGCTATCATCTATGTATGTTCTTGTGGTTTAATCAAGGGCTTTATCTACCACCACACCAACATCCTCTTCTCCTAGCAATTCAAAGTTTATCACATCATATAAAAAGTCAATAATATATCCCCTGTCCCAATACACATTGTGTTGCCTTCTCTCCATAGCATCACTCTACATTCTCTCCAACTTTCATGAATTCTTAGCACATCAATATCCTCGGAAGGTAGGACATGGTTTGATTTGTAATCATCTCCTTCGTCATGAATTGTTATTGAGTTTGAAACAACCACCACCTCTTTCTTTCCCCATTTTGCAAAACCACCTATAGCTTCATGAACCTTCATTGCATCAATAATTGGGAATGGCAAATATGCCACTACATTTAGACATTTATCAATAGCCATTGAAATATATCCATCTTCAAGTGTTTCTTCATGGCATGTCTCATTTTGATGTATTGCATGCACTCTACTAAGTGCAAAAATCTCATGATCAACAAGGAAATTCGCATTTTCTCCAAAATAAAATTCATCATTCATGATACCTATACAAGTAACAAAATGGACATTTTATATTTTGTATGTTGACACCTCTATTAAAGAAGAAAATAGTAATAAAATTTTAAATACAATGAAGTATCAAATTTCATTGAAAAGGAAAAAGCACTGAAACATTAGATAGAATAAGTCCAATATCCATAATACAAAGTATTAATGGAAACATCTTACAGAAAGAGGAAATATTTGACTATATGGCCAAAAACAAAGTTTCTCATGAACTATGACCTAAACTAAAGAATAAAAGTTTCTTCTATTATTTTTAGTTGCCCTTGATTTTACTTTATTTTATTAGCTACTCTTTGAGTGAGCAAAAAATTCATCGTGTGTCCTCATTGAGAAAAGATATAGCAAATGTTGAAAACTTGTATCTCAGGGGGGGTCACTCATAAATATATGTATATATAATGTGAGCTCAAAATAAGGGGTTTTTAAAAAACCATTTTTATACAATATCTATATATAGAAGGGTGTCATAAAAAGGGGTTACTTACAGATTGAATAGAAAAGGGTTGTGTTTTATTCAAGAAAAATTCAAAGATTAGGATATTTATAAATAGGCCATGAACACACGTTATATAGAGGATATATATATAGTGAACCCCTCGAGACTTGTATTATATCTATTCAACATGAGAAAAATGATTAAAATTCTTTATAATGTATATAGGAAAAGATTTAGCCACCTGGTCAAAAATGTATTGTATGTATTCCATACCATAGCATATATTAAAATTGTTTGTGATTCCCATAGGAAAAAACATAATCAAGTGATTGAAACCTTTGTTGTATGTATTTTACATGACAAAAATGATAAAAGTTCATTGTGGTCTCCATAGAAAAATATTTAGCCAGATGGTCAAAACCTCAAGCAAAATACATACAATAAGGATAAACGTTCATTGTAATTTTTATGGGAAAAGATTTAGCTAAAGGGTCAAAACCTCTATTGCAAGTATTTCACACAAGACTTAGGATTAAAATTCTTTGTGATGTCCACAAGAAAATATTTAACCATATGGTCAAAACATGTATTGTATGTAACCTAGATGATAGCAAGGATAATAATTGTTTTGTGATGTTCATAGAACAAGATTTAGCCAAATGATCAAAGCCAGCCTTTATTGTATGTCAACAAGGATAAAGAATCTTTGTGATCTCCATTAGAAAATGTTTGATCAAATTATCAAAACCTTTATTTCACGTATTCCACATGACAAAAAGGATAAATATATTCTATGAGAAACATTGACCTTGTGCCTAAATGTTGAAACTACAAGGACCTCTAAAGAATAGGAATTTCATTCCCTATGACACGAAGCTATAAAGATTGAGGAAATTGCAACATCAATTAGAAACTATTTGAGAATGAAAGATAATTTTTATCATGGTTAAATATTTATAAATCTTATACTACCTACTTGTTCATAATAATAAAATGTATCATATTATATTTTATTTTTAAGTTATACAATTTTATTCTAAATCATGTTATATTAGTATATCATACTATGTGCATATTATAAAATATAGTATCAAAATATATTTAAAATATATATTAATTTAATTTATTAATAATTAATAAATATAATTAAAATATATTAAATCATATTTTGTAAGATTATATATATTTAATGTGTCTAATATGTAATGTGTAATATCATTGAGGATTTTGAAGCCACCTTAGTGATAGTTCAAGTAGAATCTCTACCAGGGTAGGATATAGAGTGTGTAGGCAAATCTCTAGCTATGGAAATAGGGGCCATATTCCAATGGTGGGTTCTTAAGGGGAGGGGGGGGGGGGGGGGGGGGGGGGGGGGGGGGGGGGGGGGGGGGAAGGAGTGGGTCTAAGAGAAATGCCCCTAGTGAGAGTTTGAAGGCAACGTCCTCCTCGGTGGAAGTTTGGGAGCCATGCCCCTAGTCGGAGTTTAGGGATAGCGCCCCTTGTAGAGATCTTGGGGCAATGCTTCAAATGGGGAGTTTGGGGGGCAGCATCCCCTGGTGGAGGTCTAGGGGCAATGCCCCTACTGGGGGTTCGAGAGTAACGCCCCCCTCCCGGTGTGGGTTTGGGGGTGGATGTTGTGTCGCTACGTGCAAATCGTGAGAAAAACTCTAGAGTGCAGCTTCCTTATAGATCTAGAGAGCCAATGCCACTTTAGGCATTAGTGTTAGTGTCCATAGTTTAAAAATATTAGATTTTTGGACAAGTTTTAGCCAAATTTTTATATTTTAGATATTATCTCATAATAGAGAAATGAACTGACAGGCTTCATCTCTGTTAGTATTCTTCTACATTTTCTATTTCTTTTTGTGAGTATTCTTCGACGTCTTCTATTTCTTTGAACCCCTTTTCTTCCCTCTACTTCTCTTCCTTAATCTCCCTTCACCCTGCTATCTCTTACCCCCATGGTAGACTTTCGACACCAAATGCACCAATGCCGTATTAGGGGAAGTTTATGCTATCATCCGAGGTGAATTCCGAAAGATATTTGGGCTAATATCTTCAGCCATATTCAAAGAATTAGCTACAGAAGTGTTCTTTTAATTCATTTCTTACTCTATAGAAGACATCTTGTCAAAATATGCAACTATTATGTGCCCCTATGGTAGGGCAATGTTTGTAGATCATTCATAGATGCTTTGAGTTGAATTAAGAGAAGATTTCTCTCTTATTTCTTGGCTGTGGTAACTTATCCTTATTAGGAACTCAATTTGAAGCTCTCTTGAAGCAAGTTTATTTGCCCTACACGCCTTGTAATTGACTCATAAGATTTTGTCCCTAACAGTCTACATTGAATGTAATCATGTAAAGTTGATTCATGCTATGGCATCATGTATGAATGATGGGATGCAAAGCTGTTCATGATACATGACAGCATATTGTACTTGATTTTATAGTTTGTGATTGCTCTTGCAATCAAGAAAACAAGCTTGATTTGAGTTAGAACTTATGAGATAATACTCTTGTGATCTTTGCTAAGAACATGCAGTTGGAAGCTCTATTAACATATTTAAGAACTTGGCTTGAAACCTTCAACCCTTCTCTTATCTCTACCATCTCTAGAGTCTAAGCTCTTGAACCCCCATACATTCTTCTCTCTCAAACCCCTGTGATTGAAGATGAAGTACCTCTTGAACCTTTAAACATTCAATGTAATCTACTTATCTCTTGAAGACAGACCTCTATCTATCTTGTCCAGTTTTCCTGACAAACCCTTGTGGTGACCTTCAACCCTATGCATTGTAACATTGGTGAACTCGACGTTGTCGAAGAGTTTGTGAAAGTAATGTCGCAACCACAGAGGTTATTGGTCCAAGATAGAAGATCAATCAAACAAGATCAAGATTCAATTTGTGAATGCAATGTCAGAAAATGACCCTATAATCAATTTGTTCAAGCCTTTAGTCTCTTGAATGTGGCAAACAGACTTGTTGGTCTAGTTCTTCGGAAAGGAAAAAGCTTGATAAGTCATAGAGAACTTCCAAAATGTCTTCACGAGTCATTTTCCCCTCTCCATCTGCATCATAGACTTTAAACAAATGGGCTTCACTTTCTTTTCGAAGGTTTGCTTTAACACTGAAAAACTAAGAGAAGGGTCACAAAATCCTTGAAATTCAAGCCAACCAACACCTTTATCATTTTCTGTAATAACATAACAATAAACTCTGGAACTGATAGTAACTTCTTAGCAGAAAAGAAGTCTTTCCCATTACATCATTGAAAACTGAGAGAAAGGAAAAATCTTCCATAGAGGAAGACAATTTCCTGTTATGAAACTGTTATTAGAGTCTACAGTGTTCTTGAACATCTTCAATGTCATATTGTGAGAGCATAGAGGAAGCATTTTCATCAATTCTATCTATATATGTTCAGCTTTCAACCAGAGTCAAGTTAGTCTTCCAGATTTTTCCTGCACACAGTTTTATTTACTGTAGCACCACAACGTATTCTTTCCCTATTGTAATGTGCAACATTCGTCCACCAGTCAGCCTTGGTAGACTCGTTCAACCACACTGATCAATTCCTGGGATCAGCTCTGGGCTCCTACGATGGTGATGTGTACAATCGCCTTTATCGAGAGGCGTGGAAAACCCCATTGAATGACAGAGAAGTGATGGACGGATACGACAATTACATCCGACCTCTCATCCGCCACCATCAGCCCATCTGAATACCCTCATTTGCTGCGTCTAAATTGTGAATATACGCAGTCCTTGTGTGTCAATCTGTGCTAGAGGACATTTCTCATGCAGGATGAAGGTCTGACGGAGCAACACGCTGGACTAACTTGAAGGAAGGGACTGCCGCAAAAAACAGGAAGAAACACGCATCCCTTCAAAATAACCAGCCAACAAGATCAACAAGGTTCCAGGAGTAATGCTAAGCCTGAGCTTTGTCTTCTTGATGGAGCGCTTGTTCCGGAGAGGCTTCGGCACATCATCGGCAGGGTAGAACTTGGGAGGCTTCTCAGCGGAGGGCGGTGCGATGGCCTTCTTGTCGTGGGAAAATGAAAAACAGAACTTATGGGCCCTTCCCTTCAGCTAATTTCTTTAGTTTTTTTTCCTCCTATCTTCTCTCTCCCTTCTCGTAGCTCCTCCAAAGCAGCTAGCCCTGTAGCAATCGAAGCAGTGCTGGTCTACCAGTCTAGAGTTGTCTTTTTCTTCACGGCCTCAATAGTTGCAATAATCACTGATGCTTTGTCAATGCTCGGCAACCACAATTTGTTCAGCACATGGCAAACTGCTCAAGCTCAAACAGATTGTTCTGCAGATGCTTCAGTCATTGTCTTCGGCTTTGTCATCCTTGTGACTACCTTGTCTTTGGCTTCATTACAGCAACTACTCTCCTCCTCCATTGCATCACCTTCCTACAGTCGCTCCAGTAGTGTTCATTGATGCCTTCCACTTCGTTGGCAGCCTCGTCATCACCTTCCGGCCCTTGTTCGTCGTTTTTACTGTTCTTTCATCGTTCCCCCCATCAGCTCAATACCTGTCCCCTTTTCGTTCCTGTCTCCCCTCCAAAAATAGGCTCCTTTTTTTCCCCGTCAGAGCTCTTCTTCTGCTGCATTGTTATATTTAGCCGTCGTCGTCCCTACTTCGTTTTTCTTTTCTTCATCTTCTACTCGTTTTTGCAGTGTTCGTCCCGCCCTGGATTTAGAGCATTCTCCCTCCAAAGCGCGCCTCTCCTGTTCCCAGATTAGCGTCCTCCTTTCCGAGATTCCCTGCGCGTCGACTCCCCTTTTTCTCCTCAAAATTCTACACTGTATTATCTTCCTTCTCTCCCTCCAAAAACACCTTTCAAAAATTAAAGCTTCTCTTTTTCCCCCTTCAAAAGCACGACTCCTCTCATGAGCTTGAATATGCCTCCACTAAATCTGAAACACTAGAACCCCCAAAAACATGTCCCAACAACTCACAAGGTCAAATGTCCATTCCTAGTTCCAATCTGTAAATTTGTGTGATTCCTTGGCTCATCACTATTCTCCCCTGTAATTTCCTCCAAAGATCTTCCCTTTGTTTCAGGGACAAGAAAAGTGAAAAAGAAACCCAGCTCATTGTAGTATTTGCTATTCACAGTAATAAGATTGATTGTGTACAGATTTGAGAAAATGCACTCCTCTTACATCCTTGAAAGCAACCCTTCCATACGCTGAAAATAAATGTAATCACAACAACTAAATATGTACAAAGTACCAAATCCCATGCACAACTTTTGGGTGGTTTACACACCTCAAATGCGCAGCAATACGACATCCACCCCCTCTAATCCTGCGCATCCTCCGGATGGGCCAACTACCCATGATCATTATCATCAAGATCCACAAACAAATCAATCTCTTCGTTATGCATTTCCGGTAGATCAACAAGATTTTCAACCATATCATCTATCTCTTCCATTGGAGTTTCTTGTCGTTGCTCTTCTCTTGAAAATTCTTCCAATGCATAATCCTCATCATCTCTTTTCTTGAAAATTTTGATTCTTTTTCCAGCAATAGGTACTCTAAGCACTGTCCCATCCAATTCAGTCAGCTCATATGTTGCATTATCAAAGACATGTCTGACTATGTATGGCCCAAACCATCTTTTCACCATCTTCCGAAATATCTGCAATAGCTTCCTCATTTTCCGCATGGTTCTAGTGTGGCTCTCATCCCAAAATAGTTTCTGCCCCTTTCGAAACAGCTCATATAAACAATCTGCTATGTGTGCAAAATGAGGTATCCAAATCATATAAAACACACAAGCTCCAATGAATCTCTGTGTCTCTGAAGTGGTAGAACAATACTCCATAATCTTGCCTATAAAATCCACCTTCTTATCCACAGTCTTGTATTTCGTGTCAACCCTGGCTTCATTATGCCCTTCTGCATTACATAAATCTTGTTGTAAATCAGCAATTCTGCACTCCAATGGCTGAATATTCTCAGCCCTCTACTCTATGGACTGCATAGAAACAGCCCCAAACTCTGAATGCTGAAATATTTCAGCAATAAACTCTGTTGGCTGAAAATTTTCAGCCCTCTGTCTCTCTGAAAGCTGATCATAACCAGCTGGAAACTCTGTTTGCTGAATTTCTTCAGCACTCAATACTCTTTGCTGAGTTACCTCAGCCTCTGACTCAATCTGTGACACAAAATCTGCAATTTTATGAAACATGTCCAGGGATTGCACTAATACATTACCATGACAATTCAGCATATCAGTTTTCAGCATATCTCCCATCTCTGTCATCGTATCTGCACAAATCACACTGTCATACATACCATCTATGTGCTCATCATCCTTCAAAAATTAAAGCTTCTCTTTTTCCCCCTTCAAAAGCACGACTCCTCTCATGAGCTTGAATATGCCTCCACTAAATCTGAAACACTAGAACCCCCAAAAACATGTCCCAACAACTCACAAGGTCAAATGTCCATTCCTAGTTCCAATCTGTAAATTTGTGTGATTCCTTGGCTCATCACTATTCTCCCCTGTAATTTCCTCCAAAGATCTTCCCTTTGTTTCAGGGACAAGAAAAGTGAAAAAGAAACCCAGCTCATTGTAGTATTTGCTATTCACAGCAATAAGATTGATTGTGTACAGATTTGAGAAAATGCACTCCTCTTACATCCCTGAAAGCAACCCTTCCATACGCTGAAAATAAATGTAATCACAACAACTAAATATGTACAAAGTACCAAATCCCATGCACAACTTTTGGGTGGTTTACACACCTCAAATGCGCAGCAATACGACAACGTGAAGGTTAGCGTAAGAGAATTCTTCAAGAGATACTCTACAACAGTTGGTGCACATACTGCAACAGACTCAGCAACAACAAATCCAAATGTTACAACAACAACAACAAAGGAAAGATAAAGAGAAGATTGATTATATAGCTATCAAGGCCCTAGAGGAAGTTGGGCAGGAATTAAAACAATTTAATGGTAAAAAATGTCTCTATTTTAATTCGCTTGTATTTTGAGAAAATGCTATTCTTTGGTGTACCGCAACATGCATGGAGTCGCTATTTTGGCAGACTAGTCAAGCATGGTCTTCAAGAAAGAATTCATGGCCTTTTTCAGCTAGATGCGGATTGGGTTGCATTCAAAAAACCCCTACGCAAAGAATTCTTCTTAGAAGACTCTCGCCTAAGGACGAAAAAAGTTTCACTAATTGGGTTGAGAAACCCAACAAAGGTTTAGCTAACATCTTTATACCATGAGTTTGAAAGTAAATTTGGACAACTTGATGTTGAAGACCAAAGTATGGAAGGTCAGAAGATTGAATTATTCCTTAAGGCTACAAATTCCATTCTGCAAAAGAAGCTTGTTGATGGCCTAGAAGATGCTACCTCCAAATCAAGAGTTAAGACTGCATGGATAGATGTTACTGATGCAGTCAACATGATTGCTCGAAGAGAGTAGATGCAAATTAGATTGGGCTCTACTTAAAATTCAACAACTTCATTAATGGAGCTTGTTCCACCTTCAAAATCTCCTATTCCTTTGACTAATCAACCAACTCTTTCTTCTTCTGTTCCTTCTAAAAATGATGTCATGGATGAACTCATTAAAAGCATGTGTGACCTTCATTTGAATCTTACAAAAATTAATTCCAAGGTGGAGAAGCTAGATGTCAAAGTTGAAGAATGAGGATGATCATCAACTCAAACACCCATGAGACAAGGCTATAAGAGGCGTTGTATTTGGTGTGACAGCCAACAACATGACAAGAGGGAGTGTTCTGCCTTTCGTGAGGTTGAAGCACAAAAGTCGATCTTTTGTAAATACGGAAAATTTCATGGAGCTAAATTTGGTCTTCCATTGGAGCCAAATTTTGGCAATGGTGGAATGAAGAAAATATTAGAAGATTTTAGCTGTAAGGAATGCCTACGTAGCAATTGATGCGGCTACATATGGGTTGCAAATTGAGTCAACAAAATCAAATTTGAAAGAATGTAAAGCTAATGTGCAATCTAAAGCATGGATGCAGGCATTAGATCAAATGGAATACGGAAAAGTAGTCAAAGATGATTTGACTAACACTAAGTCAATGCATTCGAGGAATAAATGGTTGGAAGGAACTGGTAGATTGTTTTTTTTGCCTTTGCACATTTGGCTGACGTCAATCATAAAGAAGTCTTGATTGAAGAAAAGAGAAGAAGAGAAGATGCCTTCCTCTTCTAGTCCTCTGAAGCGGGTAACTAGAAGAACTCATGAACAACCAAAGCTTGCTGAAAATATAACCCTAGATCAAGAGATGGAAGATGCACCACAAACAAAAAAGACCGAAGGAAAGAAGAAAGGCAAGCAACCAGGCTACAAATTGCAGTCTGACATAAAATCTACAGTATATCTCAAACGAGTTCTAGAAGAATGAATTTTGGAAAGTAAAATTGAGTTCACCTTAGGTGAAATTCTTGAAATTTCCAAACATGAATTTCATGATGTAATTATTAATGTAATCAAAAGAAAAAGACAATATGTTTGAAGAAACACTGCATGATTTTTTGCAAGCTCTTTGAGTCTTTGTGTAGGATGAAGAGAAGCTGACTACACAAGGAATTCAACCTGAAGCAGTTAAAGAGTTAATTGCAACAATTGAAGCTGAAGATAAAGAATGTATGGATACAAAAATTAAAGAAGTGAAGGATGAAAATTTAATGGTCGACTGGTCCAAATCAGTTGGGCAGTCCACCTGTCAAAAATAATGTCGTCTACAACACATGCATGATGAGGAAGAAGCCCGATTCATTCCAAGTAGTCACTACTCCCGTACACATTGGGCAAGAGCAACAACGGATACAATCATCAAAATTAGAGAAAAAGAAACACCATGTAGTGCACTCTTAGACCATGGTTTTGAGATAAACGTCATGGCAAGGAATCTTTATGAAAGAGGTGGATGGCCCATAGATGTTGATCTAGGTTGGCGAATGAGAGCTGCAAACAACTCTTTTGGAGAGTTATATGATGAATGCCCTAATGTATAGGTAACTATTGGAGACATAAAATTTAAATTTCACTTTTTTGTTCAAGACTCTTGTAGTTGCCCTATCATTCTTGGGCAACTTTACATTTTTGAAGCCCGCTTGAAAACAAAACCTCTTGATGATGGTTCTTCCTATGCTCGAATCCGAAGCAAGGATAATGAATGAGCTGTCCAATTTCTTACTATGTGTGTTAACTATCATTGAAATAGAGATCAATTGCATGATTATCATGTGCCTCCTAATGCTTGAGAATTCAAGCGTTTTCGGACTGCACTGCTGTAAAACGAGGCTATGGCAATGGGTCATATAAAAAGATTGAACCTCCTTATGCTATAGAAATTGTCTCTAGCAAATCTGTATATATGTATAGCTAATAGTATGGGCTATTATAAGTCTCTTCTAGCCATGAATAAATCTGAAAGAAAATATTTATGTCATGTAAAGGGTGCTGAAACTTATGACATGATGGCTGAAAATGAAGATATTTCAGGAAAATTTTTTGGACTAATTACTACTGACACATTGGCTGAAATATAAGTAGCTGCTCATATAGAAAATCAAGCTAAAAATTAGTCCATAGAAGTATGTACATTAGATTTTTATCAAACAATTCAAGAGGAAGACATTGGTTTACTCAACAAGGATGAAGCGCAAGTGGAGACAAAATACAAGACGGTGGATAAGAAAGTCAAGCATGTGGCAATCCCACTGCCTCTTGAAAGTGCAGGGCTAGCTGATAGGGTAGCAAATTAGCCAAGTCTTCGTGATCCTTCCAACACTGGTCACAAGTTCACATATGAGAGTATAAAAAAGCTTAAAATAGGTAAAAATTATTTCCCTTCGCGCGGCTGAAAAACACTCTTTTATGCAAATGCTAATGAAACATGGAAAATATTTTTCATTTTAGCTAAGTGAAATAGGCTGTGTGGATCCAAATATTGTGGCTCCTATGGTCATTTTTATGGTCCCACATGTGCCTTGGGACCTCAAGCTCATTTTCATTCCAAGGGCACATTTGCCCAAATTATTGGAAGACACCTCTTGGATTGGTCAGCATGTGCACTCTACCACAAGGTGCAACAAACTCCATAGTCCATATGATGAATGCCATGCACAAAGTCTTAAGGGACTTTATTCCAGAATTTACTCTTCCATTTCTTGATGATGTACATCAAGGGATGTAAAGTCAATGAAAAGAATGAGGAGCTTGACAAAGATGGCTGCAGAACATTTGTAGTTAACTATATTCATGATTGTGGCAGGATTTTGACAAGGGCAGAAGAGGTAGGTCTTACCTTTTCTAGAGCTAAGTCGATTTTTGGAGTAGAAGAAGTCCTAGTGGTCAGACATTTGTGTGGCCCCTATGGATGTAAACCTTCACTAATCAAGATAGATGCCATCAGCAGAATACAAGAAAAGTGCACAAATATTTCAGAGGTGAGAAGATTTCTTGGCGCATGTGTATTCTATCTCGTATGGATACCACATTTTGCTCATGTAGCCATGAAAATCTCTATCAATTATTAAGAAAAGACCAAAGATTCTCTTGGGGGAAAGAGTATACTGTCACTATACGCAAACTAAAGAAGTTGTTAATTTCAGCCTCCTACTCTCAAAAGGGCTGATTATTCAAGTGGTCAACCCATTATTACTGTGGATACAAGTCCCACTGGAATAGGATGGGCTGTTGGCCAAGAAGACCTAGAAGGAAATAGATATGCAATTCGTTTTGGAGCAAAGGTTCTCAATGAACATCAAAGAAGGTATACACAAGTAAAAAGGGAATTGTGGGGAGTTGTAACAACAATAAAGTGTGATCATGAATACTTTATAGGTGCTTCTCTAGTGGTAGAAACTAATTGTCTTCCACTCTTGGGCATGATTGCCAACTACTCTACACCTGACATTGCTATGCTAAGATGGCTTGCATATATTAAATCTCTTAACCTTGAATTAAACCATATTACAAGAAAGGAAAATCCAGTTGCTGACATGTTGTTACATGTAAGATATGACAATGAAGAAGAGCTGATGGAAGAAGATGAAGCTGAAGAATCTATACTTGCTGAATTTCATTCCATGGTTGTTGAAAGTACATTTTCAATTGCTGCATATACAAAACCAAAGCTGAATCTTGCAAGTGAAGCTAATCTTTTTAATGGTATAGCATTAAGTACAGTAAGAACACAAAAAGGTATTGATGTAAATTAGCATATAGCAACAAAGATTAAAGATTTATCTATGGAATAATGGTGGTCAACTAGAAGCCAACATACGCATTGCATTGCTCAAGTTCTAGTTCATTTCCTTGAAGAAGATTATGAAGAAGGTTTGGCTGAAGACGGCCAATATTTGAGCACAATGAAGAAGAAAGAGACTTGGACTGATGAAGAGTTCAAGCATATTAAGAGAAAATCTTATGGCTTCTTTCTTAAAAGTGGGCATCTATGGAAGCACGCAAAGAAGAAAAAAGGAGTGTTTGTCCGAGTTTTTGGTAATAAAAGGTTGCAACTATTGGTAATGAAGGAATTTCATAAAATCTTATGGGCTGGCCATAGAGGTATATAGGGAACCTTTATTAAAGTCAAAGAAAAATTCTGGTGGTAGAACATGTATCGAGATATAGAACATTTTGTTGAAACCTGTTATGTGTGTCAGATGTATTCTATGGTCAAGCATCGAGATGGGTTACAATAGACTTATCCCTTGTCTATGCATTTTGGATGGATTATTGGTCTTGTAACCATGTCTACAAGGATATGGAATATGTGGTATTTAGTGTTTGCAAGAGAAGATATAACCAATTAAGTTGAAGGTAAAGCTTCAACAACCAAGACCACTCAAGCTGTTTGTCACTTTTTCCTTGAAGAAGTATATTGTAGATATGGTTGTGTTGGCAAGGTAACCATAGATAGAGAAAAATTGGATGTCGATGAGGCACGCAACTTCTTTGCTCAATTGGGTATCAAGTTGGCTTTGACATCAGCCTACAATCCTAAAGGAAATGGAAAGAGTGAGGGAGGACATCAACCTATTCTCAAAGCTCTAGCAAAGTCTTGTAGAGGGAAGATCAAAGAATGGCCTAAAATACTACCTTTTGCATTATGGACTGACTGGACTACTCATAGTATAGTGGCTGGCTATATGCCAACTTAACTTATGCATGGAAAACAACCAATTATGCCAATTGAAGAATCTATTCTCACATGGAGTCTTCTACCTTAGGAGGAAGGCATCAATAGAGAAGAGTTATTGACTTTGCACATATGGCAACTTGAAGACGTTGAAGTAGCTATTAAGAAGTTAAAAACAACAAGACTAAAAAAACAAAAGAAGATTTGATAGGCAACATCGACTTCGGCCAAGAGCTATCCAAGAAAATGACTAGGTGCTTGTCTAGGACAATAGCCTAGATAATCAATACAGTGCTTCTAGGAAGATAGTAAAGCGTTAATTTGGCCTGTATGTGATAAAGTTTGTTCATGACAATGTCACATATTCATGGTTGAATTGGATGGGACAAGCATGAAGATACCCATAGCTAGAAAAAGAATCAAGCTCTTCAAACAAAGAGAAAGTTCAACATATGAGTTAGAAGACTTGGATATAATTCAAGAGCATGAAGACATAGAGGAAGAAGAAGAGGTAGAAGATGAAGACATTGACATGGCAGAAGATACTTCTTCTGACATTGTAGATCCGTAAGACTTTGGCACATGCCAAAGGATGTGCAGGTTAGGAGGGGGTGGATGTTGTGCCGCTATGTATGCGCACGTCGTGTGAAAAACTTTAGAGTGCAGCTTCCTTATAGGTCTAGAAAGCCAATGCCACTTTAGGCATTAGTGTGTATCCATGCTTCAAAAATATTAGATTTTTGGAAAGGTTTTAGCCAATTTTTGATATTTTCTCTTGTAAAAATCTATAAAGCTGTAGATAACTTCTAGATTAAGATAACATCTAAAAGAAAGCATGTAGCTTTCAACCATTTTGAGAGGATTTTATGTAAAAAGAAAGATTACAAGATCGCGTGACACGCGATCATTGTTTTTAGGCAATAAACAACACTCTGAAGTGGGAGATGAAGAGAGAGTGATGTGGTAGAATTGTGTCCAAATGTACTTTTCTTTTACCCCCCTTTCGAAGCCAATGGAAGCATCAGATTGGCAATTTGAGCAGCATAGAGAAAGGTATTATTCTATACATGTAAAAATAGTTACAAAAATAAGATCTAAATCTACTCGTATTCCGTAACAAGTTATGGTAATTCGAATAGAGTGATACGTTAAATGATCTCTTTCAAGAGGTCGTTCTTTACAACTAATCATGATATTTTTAAAAATGAGTTTCTCTTTCTCTCCCTCTCTTTTCCACACAACTCTTTGACTTGAGTGTTTTCTCTGTTGCGTTTTTATAGTTGCAGGTTTTGCATCCCTAATCCTCTATGTTTTTATCTTTGCTCTTGTCGTTCCTCTCTCTTACTGCAAGTTTTGCGGCCCTAATATTTGGCAGTTGTATCCCCCTACTCTTCTCTAATTGCTCTCCATTGTTTCGTTTTCTCAACTGAAACAGATTGTGCAGTGTAAATTTTGGTTCGAATCAGGGTATTTTGACCAAAACTATTTGTGTCTTCAAATCAAAAATCTTGCTCCAAGGGTTTAGCAATTCTATAGGACAATGAATGATCGCTACTCCACAACATGTTTGCTCTACTTCACGGGTGATTTTTGTTACATTGGCCACAGATTTATTACTTTTAATAACTACAATAGGTTTTCAACTCTTCCATACTTCATTTTTTATTTTGAGTTAAACTACATTGACTTTGATAATTTCAATCCATACAATTACTACAAAACAAACTACTACTCTTTCATATGATTAGTATAGAATAATATTAAGATCAAACACCACAAGAATTATCTAAATAAGAATCATGTATGAAAATTAAATGCAATCTTAATTTCTATAGCAATGAGATTAGGCACTCACTCTTGAAGATTCAATGTCTTCTTCTTCTTCTCGATTGCTTAATTGATCTCCTAGAGTGCTTGCCTTTTTTGCTGCCTACTACCTTGCAAATGATAGTTTCTTTGCTGTGAATGTGAAAAACATAATTTCTTGCACTATTGAAAATACTCTCTTTGCTATGAATATGAAACATATGATTTGTGTAATGTTGAAAAAGCTCTCTTGGATGTGAATATGGAATAAATGGTTTGTGCAATGCTTTCATCAATGAGTGCTTTCAAAATACTAATATTTCTTTATATTGCGTGATGCTATATACCTTAAGGTTTCGCCTCAAGGCTAAATATAGCCTTATATTTATTGTATCCTTCAATAATATTAGAGCATTTTATCAAGTTCTTATACATTGTATTATACTTTACTATATAGAACTTTCTATTATACTACATTTTCATAGTAAAAGCATTTTTGTAAGATTTTATGGTTACATTCTTTATGATTTTGCAATAAGCATATGGCCATACAATGCTTACCAATACTCAATATGATTTTTCCATAAGATGTAATTTGATCTTCTAACAACACATATCATGATCTTTCATCAATCTATAGATTAGACCATATGGTAAAAATTTGACTTACAATATAAGAATAACTTTTGTTATTTTATTTAATACAATCTGAGATTTGGCCATGAGGTCAAATATTTTCTTATAATATAGGATGTAATTTCTATTATTTTTTCCAATATATTGTGAGATTTGGCCATGCGGCCAAATCTTCGCCTTAAACTATCGTTTGGCCAAAAAAAGGACTCTTGTAGTATCACAATATCTTGCAACAAATCAACCACTTTGTTCATTTTACTACAAGAATGACATTTCGCCATTTGGTCAAATGTTTTCTTATATTATCAACCCTTACTTGCTTCCAAAAGGAAAAACTAGTTTCTACTTAGAATTCCTTACTTTCTATAATTTGACGATGTGGCCACATCTTTCCTTGCAACAAACAAACCACCTTTTTGGGAATTGATCCTGAAAATTTAAGACAATCTATGGTAGGTTCAATCACACAAATTTTGGGTATGCTAGATTTGGTTGTATGGTAAAATATTTTAAGACAAATATCTTCTATATTATCTCTAAAAAGAAAGCCCATGTTTTACTTGGAACTCCTTAATAACCTACTATATTTATAGGAAGTTTCGCCATGTGGTCAAAACTTGTCATGCAACAAATAAACCACTTTGTTTCCATAAACCACTTTTTTCATTTTAATTTTTTATAACTTCCTATTTATATTTTCATATATAAAAATCATATCATTTTACCACAAATCAGCCACTTTGTCCATTCCACTACAAAATAAAAATTGGCCATATGGTTAAATCTTTCATTTTGTTATCAATTCTAGCATCCAAGAATCTCCCATTCTTGTTTCATTTGGCCATATGATCAAATTTAACTCACACATCTTGCAAACCATGAGATAACGTTTTTCATTCCAATATAGAACAATATTTGGCTATATAGTCAAATCCAATTTCACAACATGTTGCAACAAATGAATCACTTTCTTCATATGGTTATGAAACTAGATTTGGCCATATGGTTAAAACTAGTTTATAAAAATATAGATATCTTTTAGGTTCACCATGAGGTCAAATCTCCATCTTTCAAGTGTTTTTCACATTACCTTATGTTGATATCTATAGGATTTTCTACATAGCCATATTTGTTTATATGTGAATCTCATATCACAATAAACCACATCCTATGTTTAACTAGCCTTCAAAAAACATATGGTAAAAAATCATGGCAAAGTTTCTAATCTTATAGATAAGTCTTATGACTAAATAGGATTTGACCACATGGCTAAAACCAATGACAATGTTTCTACAATATGACTCCTTTCAAGGGAAACTTACATGTGTATTAATTTAAAATGTTAACTTTGGGCAAAATGGAGTCGTGAGATTGCTACATAACCACATTGATATATGGATGGATCTCATATTGGGCTAAATCTCATTCTTTGATTAAATAGGATATGACCACATGGTCAAAAATCTTAGCAAAGTTCCTAGAGTATGATCCTTGCATAGGAAACTTACATGGAGAAGAAATCCAATGTTAACTTAGGGACAAAATCATCCATGACATTTTCTACATAGCCACACTAATAGTCAACATTTCATTATTGCTTGAAAATTTGGTTAAGCCCATGGCCAAGTCTCACTATTAATAGAATTTCATCTTCTCACCAAAGTCCATGGCAAATTTTTTACTATATGATTCTTGCAAGCGAAATATAATTAATGCTAACTTAGGGCTAGAATAATTCATGAGATTTGAGGATACATAAACCATCTATTTATAGTTAGATCTCATATCACACTCAATCTCAAATTTCAATATTTCATTGTATGGAAGAGTCCCTTTGGAGTAAATTTTTCTTGTATTTTGTGAAATCTTGTGGTGTTGTGTTTTTGAATTTCAACCTAGAAATCCTATACATTTATTTGGGTTTTGTGAATTTTTACTATTTGTAAATCCACTTTTTTTTACAACTTTTTCTCTTTGTAGAACTATTCAATGGCAAAGAAAGATATCACATCCAAAAAGGAGACCCAAACCATTGATGGAGTTAATGGTGATTTTGTGTATCCATGGTACATGGATGTTTATAATAATGCCCTCCAAGCATAGAGAAACTCAAGAAAGGGAGGCTGTGAGTACTCTTATAGACCCAGAAACCATCAAAGAAGCATTTCAAACCTCTCTTCTCACACACAAAAACCATGAACCATTGTGCGCAAGAGAGCTTATTAGAAATTCCTTCCTCACTCCCTCTCTCAAGAGATTGGACATGAAGCACAAGAGATGGGAATGAGAGTTGCGTAGAGAGAGAGAGAGAGAGAGAGAGAGAGAGAGAGAATCGTCAAGTTGGAAGATAAAGAAGAGAGGGACAAGACCACCCCTTCCAACCACCTTCCCACGACTCTTCATATCCCTCTTTTATTCATGATGTGAAATGATAAAATACATAGTCTTCTTGATTAAGGTTTATAGCCTTTAGTGCATTAGGCCAAATACACCATATTTGATGTGTCTAAAACAATCTACAATTGCACCACACTTGACAATACATAGCAATATATAATTGAGAAATTTTGCACCAAAAGAAGGGTTCATCATTTCTCCCACATTGGAGAGGTGAGCTCCTGCGAACCAAGATTGGTGAAGACCTGCAACTCTTCATCACTTTGCTTCATCATTCTCCCACATTGATTCTTCAAACCCTCTTTGTTTGGAATCTAACAAGGATCTCCCATCCGCCTTTGGTCCACAAAAGAACATCTCTTGCAACATAGTAAGAATGACTTTGCCATAATGAAACGTTGTGCAAATAAGGCTCCATATAATAATTTTTCACTGCAACATACCCTCACTAATGATGTTGTCACGGTAGTTCTCCTCCCGTGGCCTATTTTTTTTGGACACTGCCGTTAGTATAGTTTTGAGTTGACCATTATTATGATTGGTCTTTGTGAAGTACAATAGGTTAAAGACTGCATGTGAATTAAACTTTAGAGGTAGGGTTTCTTTAATGGATTGTTTAATGAAGGAGAGAAAGAAGAAATCTGTTGCTTTGGATCCATCTTTCTGAGAACAAATCTGCCGTTGTGAATCCTTGTCCCCCTTCTTTGGTAAGTGATCTTGATGGCAGCTCTATTCCAGTTATTATGGTAGTTTTGATCGAGGACTCATCATTTTTCTTCTCCATGGCAATGCTGATGAGGAACTGATCTAAATATTTTGTTCTTTTGATTTGCTACTACTATGAGAGTTGTCTCAATTGTTGATCTTGATGTTGTTTCTTCATGTCATGCTACGTCTAAATCTGATCATCGCTCATCTTTCTTTCCCCCAATTCATACACTGCTATAATTTTGCACTGGTCTTTAATCCTATGATGTTGCTAATGATGTGTATTGATTCACCTTTCTTTTGATTTTGGTGGCAATGTAAGTAAGGCTACGATGCTCAACTTACTATAGTTTCAACTAGGAACACGACAAAAAAAAAGTATGATTTCATAGATATTTTGCTTTATTCTTTCCAATCCTACTCTCAAAAATAGAGAGCAATTGTGGTACACTAATTTTGGAACACTCCTTATATGATCTCCACTTCTCCCTTTTACTCGGCTCCTCACTACACACATGAGTGCATTTTGAATCCCTCGTAAGGTTTTGGCACATCACCAGAATTGAAACGACTATATCCTCCATTATTCCTTGAAATTGGCTTCTTTAATGATGTCTTGATCACCTCCCTCCTCGAAAATGCACCAAGATGATAATGCTCTCCAAGCACAAAGAATCCCAAGAAAGGGAGGTTGTAAATACTCTCACATACCTAGAATCCATCAAAGAAGAATTTCAAACCTCTCTTCTCACACACAAAAACCATGACCAACTGCACTCAAGAGAGCTTATTAGAAATTCCTTCCTCACTCCCTCTATCAAGAGATCTGACATTAAGCACAAGAGATGCAAACGAGAGTTGCGCAAAATGAGAGAGAGAGAGAATCGTCAAGTTGAAAGATAAAGAAGAGAGGGACAAGACCACCCCTTCCAACCACCTTCTCACGAATCTTCACATCCCTGTTTTATTCATGATGTAAAATGATTAAATACATAGTCTTCTTGATTAAGGTTTATATCCTTTAGTGCATTAGGCCAAATACACCATAATTTGATGTGTCTCAAACAATCTGCAATTGCACCACACTTAACAATACATAGCAATATAGAATTTAGAAATTTTGCACCAAAAGAAGGGTTCATCAGTTTATGATACTCAAGAAAAAGAGCCGACAATGTTCTCTTATTTACTTTAAAGAGTGACATTGTATTTTTTCAACAAGATGATGTCATAGAGAAGATAACAAATGGATGTGCTGGGAAAGAGGGAATACCATGTAATCTTGTTAAGATCAAGGGGAAAAATGTACTATACAAACTTGATTCTTTGTCATTTCACTTTGCATGTATTAAAGAGGACAAAGAATACTCTTTGAAAACAATGGGATGGACCTTATTTGATGAGGTAAAGGGAAGAGAAGACATAATATTAGCATTCCAAGTTGTCCAAAATAGTGAGCTACTTTTCCTATCAAGAAAGGGTGATCACCCCAAAAAAATTAATGAAGCTCCAAGATGAACAATTAGACTTGAGATCTTCACCTACTCCTCAAGAAGAAAATAATTCACCGAATCCCACAAGCTCAAAGTCAAAATCACCTCAATAAAGTTCCTTATCACAAGCTCTTATTGTTAATATGGCTAATAACACTACTGAGAATGATGCCACTTTACCTTCCATGCTGGAAGTTACACCTGCAAAGCCAATAATTTCTCTTGAGTTCAAGGGAGTAGAAAGAATATTTGATTTTCTTGAGATAGTTAAGAAGGGAAAGAAGGAAGAATCAGAACTTCACATATTTGAAAAGTTCTTTCCATTTGGTCCAACAACACAATTTCCTATTCTCGTTGATAGGTTCTATGAGGCACCTCCTTTACATGCTTATAGGTCACTATGTGGGGATTGTGTAGAGAAGTTAACCATGTCTTTCATAAAGAATCCCATGAATCCAGCAATAATAGCCTATCTAATGCCTTTTGTACAAGACAACAATGACAAGAGACCCATGCATCGTGATGAGGTGGATGCTAATAAGTTGGACACTTATAGTTATTGGATTATATCAAGGCTTTACTCAATTCATTCAGCAAAGATATATATTCAAAGTAATACTACACGTTGTCTAGAAACCAAGCACTTATACACCACAAGAAATACTAGAATATTAGTTGATTGTATTGCGAAAATGTGCATAGAGCTTTCAATAATGACAAATATGGAATCACATAATGTTATGAAGAATGCCCCTTATGTTGAGTAACTTCAACAATTAAGAGATCGTTGCTGGCTAGCATTTGGTTCTCCACCAAAACCTCAACAAGGGCTTTCCAAGATAAGCTCTCAAAGAGTGCCATGGCAAGTAATCACATATAAGATTACCCTCTCTTTTTGTGAAGATTAGTGTGATGCTCTTTGTATTGTTCTATGCTCACTATTTTGATCTTCTTTTGCAGAGATTTGTGGATACATTGGAAAACATTGTGCATCTAGAGATTGCCATATGATTGTTAGCTCCCTTGAAAGTTGAATCAAAATCATGAAAAGATACTCTAGAGGTGAGCTTATATCCCAAGAGGAGAGTTCGAGAAAGGAAATGCAACCTTCTCCTGTTGCATTTCGTTGCCTTATGGGTCTAAAGGATGAAGACATCCATCCTTACACTACAAGAGGAGATCAATGAAGGTCATATCCTTGTAATGAAGGAGATAGGAGAGAGAGAAGGAGAGGAGAGAGAGAGAGGGTGCAAAAGAGAGATAAATACTACAGGAAGAGAGAGAAAGAGAGTGACAAGGAGAGAGAAAGACTAGAAAAAGAGAGAGAAAGACAGAAAGAGAGAGAAAGAAGCCATGAGAGCTTGGAGAAGGAGATGAAGATGAAAGGAGACTTGTATTATAATCTGATAATGAAAAATCAAGTCCCTAATACCTTATATACTATCCAGTGTAGCTAGTATTTTCCCATTATTAAATCCCCTCTCTTACATTCCATCCCTACCCGAAGGTTTTTGCCCTAAAAAACAATTTGGGCACTTATGCTAACTAGGTAGGAGCAGATTAGAGTACAACTTTGCTGCATTATTACAGGGATATACAAATGAATGAAGAGGTATTATTGTGTATGTTGGGTCATTGGGGTATGTACGTTACATGGGTCTTATTGGGGAATTATAAAAAATGAAATTTGACCCAAGTATCTTGAGTGAATGTGAGTTGCAGACAATGGACATCAAGCTGTTTACTACATGACCCTGCTATAGTAAATCTGTCATAACTTTCTGTTGGAGACTCTGATCAGGGTGGGCCATGTATCAAAACGGAGCTCTAGAGAGTACATTCAGCCCATGTATGGTGTCCGTTGCTGTCCACAGTGCAGTGTAAAATTTGCTTTGAAACAAAGAGCTATCTACAATCATTCTGAGAGAAAATAGGGCCATAGTTAGCTTGATTTCAGCCAAATCTACTTCTAATAAACATGGGAACTCTTCCAAAACTAAAGCTGACCTCCTAGAAGCTTCCTCAAGTGGTAAACCTTTCCATTTAATCAAGTATTCCATGATGGAGAGAGAGCGAGGCTTCTTTTCCCTTTGTCCAATGATTTGCTCAAGTATGTATTGAATGATGCCTTCTTCATTTATCGGTGGTAACTCCTCAACATAATCCACTAATGATCCAATGAAGGGCTTCAATTGGCTCACATGGAAGACATTATGAATTTTCGTGGATGGCGATAATGCTAACTAATATGCCAAGTCTCCCACTCTTTTGATAATCCGATATGGTCCATAGAACCTGTGTGCCAACTTATTGCTGGATCCATCCTTAAGGGTGGCATATCTTGACTTCAGCACCTTCAAGAGCACCAAATCCCCTTCTTGGAATTCAACATCCCTTCTTTTGTCATCAGCATAATGCTTCATTTGATCTTGAGCTTTCTTCAAGTTGACTTTGCACTACTAAAGTAAGGCCTGCATTTTATCCAATTCCTCCTTGCTTTGTGGGTTTATTTTATCATTGAATGTAACGATGGGGAGGAGCACTTTATAGCCATACAATGCCTTGAATGGTGAAACTCCATTGCTAGAGTGTATAGAGTTGTTATAGGCAAACTCAGCCAGATGCAACCACGAGTCCCAAGTATTTTGCACATCATAACAGAAATGCCTCAAGTAAGTTTCCAGCCACTTGTTAACCCTCTCTGTTTGGCCATCAGTCTATGGATGACAAGCAATGGAAGGGGCTAATTGAGTGCCCATAGAGCTGAAAATTACCTACCAAAAATTGCTTATGAATTTAGCATCCCGATCATGCACAATGACCTGTGGTAAGCCATGTAATTTGAAAACATGTTCCATGAATTGGCTAGCTACTTGAGAAGCACTATATTGAATCTTTATAGAAATGAAATGGGCTGCCTTGGTGAGTCTGTCCACAACTACATAGATGCTGTTCCACCCCTTCTTGGTCACCGGTAGGCCGGTTATGAAGTCCATAATGATATGTGTCCATTTTCCTTTAGGCATAGGTAATGGCTGTAGTAAACTAGCTGGTTTTAAGGTGTTGTCTTTGTTTTGTTGACATGACACACAGCTCAAAAAAAAATCTTTTACATCCTTTTATAGGCCCTTCCAATGGAATCTTTTAGCAAATTTGTCATAAGTTTTAAAAATTCCCAAGTGACCAGCTATAGGTGAATAATGCATCTCTTGCATGATCTTTTGTTTGAATGGGGAAGTGTATGGGATGGCAATCTTGCCCTAAAACCATAAGAGACCGTTCTTGAGTTGATATGGGGAGTTTCCTTCTACATGCCCTTGTTGTAATTTCTGAAAAATGTGGTTGAAATTAGCATCTAACAAATAGGCCTCCTCCAATCACTATGAAGTTCCATAATGGCTAAAACTTTACAAGCCCACATTCTTGATAATTAATCAGCAACTACATTGTCTTTTCCCTGTGCATGTGTAATGTCAAAGTCATAATTCTGCAATGTAGCTACCCATCTGTGTTGTTTGGGGGTAAGATTAGACTGAGAGAGGAAGTATTTGAGGACCCTATAGTCGTTTTTGACCCTAAATCTACTGCCATACAAGTAGTAGTGCCATTTCTTAATGGCATGAAGAATGGCCATCATTTCTTGGTCATATACATTCATGGTCATCTTATTTTCATTAAGTTTGCGGCTCTTAAATGCTATAACCCCATGTTCTTGTAACAATATAGCCCCTATGCCTCTGCCGCTGGCATCACACTGAATGGTGAATTCTTTCAAAAAATCTAGGCAAACCAAGATGGGCGCCGAGGTAAGCAATTATTTGAGCTAATTAAAGCTCTTATCAGCTATGGCATCCTAGGAAAAGGCCTCTTTCTTAAGCCTATCCATCAGGGGAGCTGCAATAGTGGCATAATGCCTAATGAATCTGCAATAGAATGATGAGAGACCAAGAAATCCTTTAAGTGAGGTGGTATTTGTAGGTGTGGGCTAGTCTTTTATACATTGCACTTTCTTAGGATCAACCCTAATTCCATCTTCACTAATGATGTGCTCCAAGTATTCCACCTTCATCTGCATGAAAGAACATTTTGTTTCCTTGGCAAAGAGCCTGTGCTGCCTCAACACATCAAACACTTGCCTCATGTGCCAAAGGTGATCCTTTAGTAATCTACTATAGATGAGGACGTCATCAAAGAAGACCAACACAAATCTGAAAAGAAAGGGCTAAAGTATTTTGTTCATTAAGCTCTGAAAGGTGAATGGTGCATTAGTTAACCCAAGAGGCATAACCAAGAAATGATAAAGCCCCCTATCAATCCAAAATGTTGTTTTGACCTCATCCCCTATTCTCATGCGGATCTGGTGATAGCCCGACCTCAAATCTATCTTCGTAAAGTACTTAGCCCCCTTGAGTTCATCCAGCAAGTCATCTATGCGTGGAATAGGGTACTTGTTTTTCACGGTGATTTTATTAAGATCCCTGTAGTCTATGCACATCTTGAAAGATCCATCCTTCTTTTTTACCAATAGCACAGGGGTAGCATATGGTGAAGAACCGGGCTCAATGAATCCCATGTCCAGTAATTCTTTGACTTGTCTGGCAACTTCTTCTCTTTCGCACATAGACAATCTGTAAGGTGGCTTGTTCACAGGCTTTGAATGAGGCTCGAGATCTATGGAATGATCAACCGCCCTATTAGGGGGTAGTGCTGAAGGTACTTGGAAGAGGTCCTTGTACTCTTCTAGAAGAGTTTTCAATGCTAAATTATTTATTATTTTAGTGGACTGATCTGAATTTTCTTTATTTAAATGTAATACAAAGATTTGGGACCATTTCGTGAACTCTTTCTTGAGTTATTTGTTGGTAATGAGCTGAAATTCACTATCATTTTGAATTCCGTGCACGTGAATGAGATGTCCCGCACTGACAAACTCCATATACAGCAAGGAAAATTCCATGGTTATAGTGCCCAAAGTTTTCAGCCAATCACAACCCAAGACAATGTCTATAGGCCCCATTTCTAATGCAATTAAATCCAATTGCTGTCCAAAATTTTCAGCAAGTTGAATATGAACAACAGGGCATACTTGTGTGCTAATTTCTTCATCCCCATTGGCAACTTGCACCTTCAATGGCTACTATAAATCAATGGGAAAGCACTTCAGCCTGTCCATGACTGCTCTGTTAATGAAACTATGAGTACTACCACTGTACACGAGTATAAACACATCCTTCCCATGAATTTGGCCCTTAATACGCAATGTATTAGAGCTTCTAGATCCTATCCAACAATCCATTGATATGGTATAACCAGTGGCAGCATGTGTTTTAGCATGTGGTTCAATCTTTCTACCCATACTCCGTGAAAAATGGCCACCGGGGTCAAAAGGATACGAGTCAGCAGGGTAAAAGAAGTCCTCTTGAGCAAACTCTTCATCAGCATCATTTGTTTCAGCAGTCATCATGAAAGCATGTGTATCTTCAGGGTCCTCCTCTGAGTCCTCAAATACCAACATGCTGTGAACCCGTGCCTTCGCATTTCTAAATACACATTTTGAGGCATGATCAATTGTATACTTCTTGCCATACTTAAAACAAAGCCCCTTTTCCTTTATTTCTTTATACAAATCCATGGGAATGGACCTTGGACTACCAAAGGCTGAAGTATTTTTATTTCTCTTGTCCCCTTGCCTATTATCCATTCTTGGGATGTTTGCTGTCCTTAAATTGCCTTGTGGTCTTGAGGCATTAAAAGTGGGGTATAAGGGGAGTTCTGGAGTGATGAATGACATGTTACCACTACCATAACTTGCCCCAAACTGCCCTGGCCTTACAACATCTCTTTGTTGTCCAGAATATGACAGCATGTGTCCTCTTTGCTACCCAAACACTAGCTGAGATGCCCCTCTTTGCTGTCCATACTGGAATGAAACATCTCGACGATACTTGCGACACTACATTTTAGCCAATTCAATAGCTTTGAACAAATCTGATGGGTCTTGAGCTGAAACATCAACCGAGAGTTGGGGATCCAGCCCATACACATACTTGTGTAACTTAGCATCATCACTAATCAACTCAACATACATGGTAAGGTTGAGGAACTGATTTGTATATTCTCTTATAGCAAGACCACACTGTTCAAGGCCATACCATCTGCGGCGGGCAAGCTTTTCACCGGTGAGACAAATACTTGCACCATGAGTGCCTTGAATGCTTCCCACAAGTTTACTTGCTGATTTTCCCTTTTAATGTACCTCCACCGTGTATGTGCAAATCCTTCCAAGTGGATCGCTGCAAAATGGATCTTTTGGTCATCATTACGGGGTAGGATGTCAAAATAATCCTCAAGCCTGGAGAGCCACTCTTCAAGTTCAGCTGGAGATGATGATTGGCCACTGAATTTTGATAAGACAATCTTGTCTCTCAACTCTCTTTCATGATTAGGTGGTTGTCCCACATATCCAAACTGAGGCTGATCCATGTGGATACCCAAAAATGAACCATTGTTAGAGAAATTTCTACCAAAAGATGGCTGAGCTCCTATAGATGGCATGGGCCCTTGTGATGACTGAAAAATTCCCCTCATTGCATTGTTCATGGGCTCCTCCTGACTATGTGAAGGATCTCCTTGTTCAAAAGTGCTGTTAGGAATGCCCATTCTCTCCAAAATGCCTTCAGAGCTTATATTTGTTGCATTCACTGGTGGAGCCATCACTCGTTCAACATGCATACCCAATCTTTCTTCATGTTCCTTCCCTTTCATTTGTAATTCTATCCACTTAGTAATCTGGGCAGCAAGGGTGTCCATAGTGGTCTTCATTTGACCAATGCCTTCCATCAATTCTCTATGCCTCTCAGCATGCCTTGTCTCATGCAAACTGAGGGTATTAGTGAGTGCATTGAGGCTATACATGCCATGAGAATGATCTTTATCTTGCACCTCAGGTTTAGTTTCAGCCCTAGGGCGGGTGCATCCCTTATTTTTTGCTACAGGTCATCATTTGCCTTAGTTTTTTCCTTATTCCCTGTCATTGTTAGGTGCAGCCCCGCTAGACCACCTGTCACTGTTTTGCCCATAACTTGAGCTAGGAAGCTCCAATTGACCTAATTTTTTGTTCAAACTAGAGCCAAGAATTTCCTCTTCGAATTGAGCATAAGCATGCACTCCCTGATTTTATACAAAAAAAATTTGTAATAGGAAAAGTACTGTTGTACTATGCAGTCCAGCAACTTGTCTATACTTGTAGGAGACCCGTTTTGATCTGTAAGTATCTTGAGGAGTCCCAATAGAGTTCCAAAACTGATCCAAGCCCTTAGTAGGACCTGTGCGCACTTTGCAAGACCTGCACCTTAGTTCCTGGGAGTCGATTTATCCCTATAAATGCAACAAACTACTTACAGCACCCTGTGAGGGTTAAGAAAGGGGTTACAATGGATGTCAATGCATGACTGAAGGGTCATCTCACATGACATAATGCATTGCCGATTTTGCTATTTTCAGCCTTATTCCAGAACTGAGCATGTCATAAGCATCTCTTAGCACCATTTTCCCATGCATAGGCATCTCTCATACATCCAAAGCATTGCATTCACTGCATATGTATTCCCATATCTGCAAACACATCCTCAATAGAATTTCCATATATTTGGAGCCAGAAATACATCCATACATTAGTACCAAGTCAATATCTCAGTTGTTCAAGTGAGTACATGCACCTCCAAGTAACTTTTGGCTCCGGATCACCGGGAGGTGGGCAAAGTTCCCCCCGGGCTGGGTTGTGCACCCCTTCACGGTCTTTGATGGCAAGGGGGGGTCACCCCTCTTTTGTCTTGCCATCTTGCTTGGCATTGGGATTTTTCTCTCACCTGGAGTATACATGGTAGACATTTATTATTTAAGCAATCAACATGCTATGCAGGGTGGCTTGGAAGTAATTCTTTTCATGAGGTGCATGGAACTGAATTGGGAATAAGGAGAGGACTTACCAAGCAGTGACTCACTGCTAACTCACCTCATTTACAATGGATTTTAGGGATTAATATTTTCTCAAGCAATCATCACAAGTCAAGAGGTTAGGGTGAGGCAATTAGTAAATAATAATGAGAATTTCCAGCATGGAATGGATCAACTTAAATGCAAGGAAGCCTAAGAGAGGACTGAAATTAAATTGGCAGCATGTAAGCATTGAAATTTGGAAGGAAATGCATGATTGAGTACTTGAATCTCTTCCAACAATAGGATTCTTAGGCTCAGCAAGAGGATGAAATTAGAAGAGAGCTCAAGAGTCAATTACCTCTTAAATTGGTGAGACCGGCTAAGAACGAGTGGCCAATATCCCCATGATCGGTCTCCAATACTCCCATCAGCTCCATGATGACAATTTCAGCCAAGAATTGAGTCTTCAAGCTTGATTCTTCAATGGGGAAATGAAATGTTGAACTCCAGTAGTTCTCAATATGCCTTGAAGATCATAGAAGAAGATTGCCCCAAAATCTCACCCCATAATGCCTTCCCATGCTCCATAGCTCTTCCCATTGAATAAGCAAGCTCCATTGACGGTAAAGAGTCCAATCTTGAAGCCACGGGACCCAATCTTGAATGGAAGTTGAAGAAAATGAAGGTTGTGGTCTATGGCTATGGCTGCCCCAAATGTCCAGCTTGCAATCTTGCTTCCATCTTCAAGTACGGGCCTCTTAATGCTTGCTTCTCAAAGATTCCTATAGGTACAAGTCCCTAGGGCCAAGAAAGGCAAAAGCCCTCAAAAATCAGTGAATACTAAAGGAGAATCCATGGCTGTCCATGGCCTGCACCTATTAGGGTTTCAGAGGCTGAGGAATGTTGAAGAGGATGAAAATGAGGCTTCAATCTTGCTGGAATGAACTATCAGAGGATGGGGAAGAAGACCAGGATGAAGAAAAGGCCTGGTCTGCTGTTGGTTTTGTCCAAGATGCAGCCTGAAATTTGCGTCAAAAATTGCGGGCTGCTTCCTGGAGGGGAAGGGAGGGTCGAGCCAGTCCCTGGACAGCTTGAGTTGATGACTTTGATCCCTATGAGACTCAAGAAGAATTATGAAGATTACTGGGGCTGAGATTGAGAAGATCCATGGTGTTTCTCCTCCATGGGAGCTTGGTAGGAGCTTGAGAATGAGGAGAGAGAAGACTGCATATGAAAAGTAACCAAGATTAACTCTTCCCTACTTCTTGTGACCATTGTTTCTAAAAATTTGCCTTCAAATTTGGCCCAAAATGACTCACGGCCTACTAAATGTGGTGTTTCAGCCTCCAATCTTAGTCCAAGGACTCCATTAATGCTCCTGACTACTGTCCTCTTGGTCCTTGACTTGTGGCTCTTTAGTGCTCCTCCATTTTTTTGCCTGTCACTGTGTACCTGAAGCTTCTTGGATTTTAAAACTGAAAATGATGGTAACTGAGCATGTAAAGTAACTAAACGGATCAGAACTAGAGCTCTAATACCATTGTAATGACGGATGCAAGAGAGAGAGCAGGAGAGGAGAGAGAGAGGGTGCAGAAGAGAGAGAGACTGCAGGAAGAGAGAGAAAGAGAGTGATGAGGAGAGAGAAATACTAGAAAAAGAGAGAGAAAGATAGAAAGAGAGAGAAAGAAGCCATAAGAGCTTGGAGAAGGAGATGAAGATGAAAGGAGACTTGTATTAAAATTTGATAATGAAAAATCAAGTCCCTAATACCTTATATACTAGCCAGTGTAACTAGTATTTTTCCATTATTAAATCCCCCTCTCTTACAATCCTTTTTCTTAGAAACAAATGGGATAAGAAAGATATGATTGACATGGAAACAAGAGCTAAGCAAATCAAGCAAGATAGGGTCCTAAAGGAGGAATTAGTCACTCTTTTCCATGCCTCAGTTCCAGAAAGTAGCACTGTGATGAAGACTTTGGAAGAGCTTATTGATGACTATGATATCAAAGATGAATTCTACACAAAGATTTTAGGCATTTGTAATGATTGGGTATCAAAGAATCTCAAATGTGGAGCTGATGCAGGGCCTCTACCAAATGGAGCAAAAGATATTGTGAAATTTCTAATTGGAAAAAAGAATATCCTCTTCAATCCTCCACTACTTTGCCTTGGTGTGTATATGTTGTCATATCCAATCTAGAAACCTTTCATCCAATTACCATTGGGGTTGTTGTTCTAGATGCAGCACATGGGGTTGAGGGGTTGAGGGAATGAAATGGGACTCTATAAAGTTTGGCAAGGTTGTATCCACTGTACTACAAATGACATGTGAACCTAAACAATTCATGTTGTTATCATTTCTTGATTGAAAGCAAATGGCAGCTTTGGAAAATGCTCTTGAAAGCATTTCTTGCAACAAGTATCACATATTAGTTGGTAGTGTTGAATTCCGACCAATGGATAGAACCTTTTCTTATGAACCTATAGATTCTTTTGTGGTTTTGAAATTAGTGACCATGGAGAAAAGCTTCATCAATTTTGAGCGATATATAACAATGTCAACAACCCTTCCATTTTGTATGTTGAAGGCTTGGACAGGGAGTGCAATGATGAAGATCTTGAAGAAGACCAGAGGATTGCAAAGGCCATTTTGAGAAAGAAAATGAAAGTTTTGGGAACTACAATCAAAGCATTCAATGATGCTCATGAGGTTGTATTTGATATATATGCAAGTGGACTTGCATATAAGGTGGAATTGGTAAATCACATGAAGACTATTATAGTGGTTTGCAACACAAGAGCAAAGAGAGGTTGAAGCACAATTGTGGAGGGTCCATGAGAGTTCCAAACAAAATTCAAACTCCCAAGAGGTTCCTCCTACTGAAGTTCAAGTTCTTGAAGCACCACCAAAGGGCATAGAAGAATCAAGCCAAGATATAGCAATTCTAATTATAAAAGAGAAATTAAAGGATACTTCAGGTGTTTAAACTCCGTTCCTTCTCCTTTCATCGAGGAAGACACATTGATGTAATTTTGATTTTTTTCTTGAGAAATTACTTCCATTAGCATTTGCGATATTTTCTTTCTTTGGTGATATTACTTAAAGAAACTATGTCTTAAGTTTTTAATTATTTACTAAAGGTACCAAGCATGTTTGGTTTAAAAAATCTTTTAAAATAAATCCTTTGCTAAACTAGTATTAAATATCTCATTAAAATTTATCATCCTTTGCAAGGATAATTGTTTAAAGGAGATATTGTAATCTAGTATGTAAGAATACTTATCATAATGAAAAGTTTGAGCAAAATTTACTTAAGTCTATTTTAGATCTTATTTTAATTAGACTCTTATATGTATTGTGTAATGATCTTGTCATGTTAGTTTTGGTTAGATTTGTCCACATGGTCAAATCTCTTATCTCTTATAACCTCTTTTACTACATCACTAGTGTATGTCTATACATGTACCTTGGTTAGTCCTTAAGAAGAAACTATGAAAACTTATCCAAATAGAGTAGAACTTATCTCAATTAAATTGTCATGTGTCACTTATATGTGACATAGTTTTGGTCTCATAGTCAAAAGTATCATGTTTAAATTTTCTTTTAATAATTAGGACTAATAAACACCTTCTTTGGACATGCCATTTTGAAGGCCTTTTTAGAAATTGAGTATGTTTAATATTATAATGATAAGCTAATTTTTGTAACTAATTACAAGAATCTATTGTTAGTATCCCAAGTGTACTTATAATTAGTGATAAAAAGTAGGTATGGAAAAATGACTTTATTATAATAGATTTTACCTCAAAGAAAACATCATATGTATTTTTTTCACCTAATGATATACTCTTGGTTAGATTTTTCCACATGGTCAAATGTCTCTTTTCTTAAGACATCATTTATTAAGTAGTATCTATCCATGTATTTGTTAATGTGAAGTTAAATTGCTTTAGTGTTCTATACCAATTTATAGCTCAAACATTAAGTAGAATGATGAGGAAGTAAATAAATATAATGTGCTTCTTTTTCTTCTTTGTAACTTCAACTAAGACATCTATGGTTGGATATCTAATAGATTCAACAACAATAGAGCACAATGATGTGATTGATGTGTCCTTGATAATAAATGCAACACAATTATGTATAATATTGGATCTCAACGGTCTTCTTTTTACAACGATGCTTTGCAAAGTCTAAAAATTTTCAAAGATTTCAATTGGAAAAGCAATGGCTTGTTCTTCATCTAGGATATATGGAGTCTCTTGAAGCCTTATTTGTAAGATTCCTTGTTAGAAATTTAAAGTGTTTTATGTAGTTACCTTGTTGTTTTTAAACACCACCAATATCAATGAGAGAATCTACTTAATGTTTTTTATTCTTTCAATAACATTAGTTAATTGTGTTAAAATTTCTTATAAAGTGGTTTAAGTCCTATTTTGTACTTTATGTCTTCGCTAAAATAAGTCTAAATGAATAATGAAATTTATGTATATTTCTTTGGAAACACAAATCATTGGTCAAAGGTTAAATCTTTAGTCTTAGAAAGATCATAAACTTCTAGCTTAGTATATACATCTTCATTTTATGATATGAAAGTTCATTTAGCTAGTTAATTTTGGCCAAAGCTAATATCCATCTTGTCCATATATTGTCAAGATAGATAGAAGTTTTGAACAAAAGACATTTATCTATCATGCATATACATACAAAAAATACAAATGGAGTGAGAGATTATTTAACATACTTGTGTCGATTGATTTACACATAAAAAAGAATCATCACATCATTGGTTATCCAAACTTATTACTATATGGTATTAGATCAAGTTATTAAACCACACCTAGTTAGTGACGACTCTTTTAAGGTCCTAGTTCATGAAACTTATACATGTCACTTTAAATTATGCTATATCTAAAAGAAGTAAATCAGATTATAATATCTACAAATCCATAACATTATAAATTTTGGCCATGATAACATATCTTCATATAATGTTTAAGGCTCTTGTATTCTAAATGCTCTCTGCACTCCTTCAAAACTTTGTATTCTTACATTAAAATTGGAAATTTCCTAGGTATATCCTAGCTAAGCCTCCTTGATATTTCCACCACCATACAACATCAAATTGTGTTAGTATGCTAGAAAAGATAGAGGTGAAATCCAAATCTCCTAATAGCCACATAGCCTATGCTTCATCACTTAAGCTCTCAAGATGTGTGATCTCATATTTGTAACATACAAAGTGCCCTTTAAAGACAAACATAAACATAGTGCCCCCTTTCATTCACAAAAGTAAGACATTCATAAAGTGGGACTTGGAAAATTCCCAAATTCTCTAATATGGTGTTAACGACTACTTGGATAGGTGAAACTCCTTCTATTTTATATTTCAAACCTTTGGATGTATTGCTTATATTCATGTACCCAAAGAGACTCACAAAAAACTTAATCCTCCTAGTTTAAAATTTATTTTAATTGGATATTAAATTTTTTTGACAGGATACAAGTTTTATGATCCATCCTCCAAGAAGGTTATCATAAGCCATCATGCTATTTTCAATGAGCAACTTATGGGTAGCACATGATCTCAAGGGGATACTGGGAGGACATGGTCACTAAAGGACGTTGATGATACAAATTTATTACTCAGTGCTTTTTCTTTTCTGTACGATGATGAGCCTCCTTCACGGGATACTATTGAATCTTCAAATCCAGATTCACAACATGTACCTATTATTGACCTTGGCATTGATCTTTACGTTGATCTTCCAATTAATAATGAGCATGGTACCTGTCATGTTTATGATGCTAATATTATTCAGAGTGCTCTCAATTTTTGTGAAGACCTTGTCTCTTATGATGATGCCATGTCATCAGCACAAAAGGGACACTAGCAGGAGGCTATGGAAGTTGAGTATGAATCTCTTCTCTCTAAAGGTACATGGGTTCTAGCTGAGTTACCATTTGGATGTAATCCTATTAAATGAAATTGGGTTTATAAGAATTTAAAAAAAGGCAGATTGAACATTTGACCAATTCAAAGCAAGGCTAGCTGCTAAAGGTTTCTCATAAATTGCAAGAGTTGATTATAAAGAAACTTTCTCACTTGTTGTTTATATTACTAGTATTTAGGTCTTGTTAGTTTTTACTATTGAGTTTGATTTGGAGGTTCACCAAATGCATGTGAAAACTTATTTTCTTAATGCCAATTTAAAAGGAGAGATATACATGGAGCAACCAGAGGGAGTTGTAGTAAAAAATAAGGAAAAACTTACTTTTAAACCTCATCGGGCATTGTATAATCTTAAACAATTTTCACAAGCTTGGTATCAAAAGATTGATCTCTTCCTTTAAAAAAAAGGTTTTATCTCATGTTTTTTAGATCCTAACTTATATGTCAAGTGTGTTGCAACAATGATAGTTTTGTTATTATTGCTCTATATGTGGATGATACCATACTTGTTTATAGCAATCACAACTTTCTTCAACAAGCAAAGAAGGTTTTGTCTTTTGCATTTGACATGGTGGACCTTGGAGACATACACTCATGTCTTGGTATTCAAATTCAACACTCTCGAGAAAAGGGTATTTTATTACTGCATCAAACAGAGTTCATTGAAGATATTACTCAAAATTTTGGTTTGGGTTCTACACATCCTACTACTACTACTTGTCTTGTGAGCTCTACCAAAAACTCTCACTTTCTGTTGAATGATAGACAATTAGTATTACATCAACCTTATGCTTATCTTGTTGGATGCCTTCAATTTATTTTCTTAAATTCTTGCCATAACATTCATTTTGCTCCAAATTTTCTTGGTTAGTTCTCCATGCCTTAAACATTGGGCTGCATGCATTTTGAATTATTTGGAAGGCACTAAAGATTTTTGGTTGGTTTATCGATGCTAAAAAAACTCTAATTCTTTGCATTCACTTCCATTTTTGGGTTACACAGATGCAGTTTGGGCAAGCTCTCACTTATCTATGTGCTCTACAAAGTGGGAAATTTTTCTTTATTAATGGTTGTCTTGTTTCTTAAACTAGCAAGAAACACCATTGTGTTGTTGTTTCCACTACATATGCTAAATATGTAGCGGCATCTTTAGCAACTCAAGAGTTAGTATGGCTTCAACAAGTTCTATCAGATATTGGCCATCCTCCTCTCTCCAACACACCAGTTTGATGTGATAACCAAAGTGCTATTAGTCTTGCTAAAGACTATGTTCAACATAACAAGTCTAAACAAATTACAGTGCATTATCATTATGTTTGATATGAAGTAAAGAAATGCACAATCATAATTGAAAATTGTCAAAGTGATCAAATGACTACTGCAGATATATTCACCAAAGGACTCAATGAAGCATGCTTCACTCTACTACACTCAAAATTCGGAGTTGTCTCAACTTCAATCTTTGGGAATTAATCTACTATGACATTGTAGCTCAATTGTAATTTTTTTTTATAGGCATCATACACTTCACACATGCACATACATATCAAATCTCTTGGTCATCTTTGTACATATGTATTTAGTTTCACTCCGCATGCACAGTGTTAAGAAGTGGATTGAAGAGAGAGAAAGAGGAGAGAGAAGACTGTAGAAGAGAGAAGAAAGAGAGAAATAGAGTGATGAGGATAAAGAAATACCAGAGTAGGAGAGATAAATACAGGAAAGAGAAAGAAGCCATTGAAGCTGTGAGCAAGGAGAGAGAAGAAGGACAATAATGTATTAATGTGTCAAAAGATAGGAAAAATGACATGTCCTCTCCTTTTATACCAATGTTACTGTGATATGGCATAACATCAATATTATTTACACACTGAATTCTTATTCTTCTCAGCTTCTTACAATACATCTATCCCAAAGGTTTTTGCCCTAAAAAACAAACTTAGAAAGACTAGAAAAGGATGGATAGAACAAAGTACCACTCTATTTTTACAGCTTAACAAATGGAAATATGAATGAAAAATGACGGACATATGGACTAAGATGGAAGAACAAAAGTAAGACTCAGCTATATACATGATCAAGGATGCTTCATAAGTATATGGAGCCATAAAGTCTTCAACTGATGAACTTAAAATGAAGTATACAGCTTGCTATGTAAATATACCCTACTAGACCAAATCTGCCATAACCTCTAGTAGAAGTGTCCAAATGAAGTATGCCACATGTCAAAACGTAGCTCTTGAAGAGTACTTGGACCCAATGTAAGTGGCTTAATTCTGAAAATTAGGCACAATAAGAAGGGTTCTAAAACAGTGACTGCCATGTCCCTCCCTGCACCAAAACTAGCTCCATAGACAGTAAGCTTCCACCAATGTGTCTCTCAGGAAAGGAAACTCATCTAATATAGAATCGTGCCTCCAAGAAGCTTCCTGAGGTGGTAAACCTCTCCATTTGATCAAATATTCAACAATGGAATGAGATCAAAGCTTCTTGTCATGTTGACCTATGATAGCCTCTAGAATGTACTGAATAAGACCTTCTTCATCAATAGGTGGCAGCTCATCAATTGTATCACCAACAAGATCACCATAAAAGGCTTGAGCTGACTAACATGGAAAACTTTGTGAATCTTTGTCGAAGAGGGTAACTCCAATCTATATGCCAAGTCTCCAATGCGCTTCAGGATCTGATGGGGCCATAAAATCTGTGAGCAAACTTATTACTAGATCCATGTTTCAATGTAGAGTACCTAGACTTGGGCACCTTCAATACGACCAACTCTCCTTCTTGGAACTCTAAACGCCACCTCTTCTCATCATCATACATATTCATTTGGTCTTGAGCTTTCCTTAGATTCATCTTACATTACTGAAGAAGGGTTTGCATTCTTTCCAACTCTTCTTTCCCATGAGGGTTGATTCTTTCATTAAAAATGACTGTGGGTAAGGGCACCTTATGGCCATACATAGCCTCAAAGGGCAAAAATCCAATGCTAGCATGAGTAGAGTTGTTGTGGGAAAACTCAGTCAAGTGTAACCAAGATTTCCATGAGTTTTGGACATCATAGCAAAAATGGCAAAGATAAGTCTCCAACCACTTATTTACCCTTTCTGTCTGTCCATCACTTTGTGGATAATAGGCCATAGAAGGAGCCAATTTAGTGCCCATAGAAGTGAATACCTCCTACCAAAATTTACTCATAAATTTTGAGTCTCTATCATGAACAATCAATCACCTATAGTAATCCATGTAGTCTAAAAATATGCTCCATGAATTGACTGGCCACTTGAGAAGCAGTAAACTGGGTCTTGGTTGGAATGAAATCGGCTGCCTTGGTGAGTCTATCCCCCACTACATATATACTATTCAATCCCTTCTTGGTAGTAGGCAAGCCAATAATGAAATCCATGGTAATGTGAGTCCATTTACTTGTAGGAATGGGTAATGGCTATAACAAACTATGTGGCTTATGGATGCTATCCTTATTTTGCTAACAAGGCATACACTTCATAACAAAGTCCTTGCCACAACCCTTTCCAATAGAAACTTTTACTAATCCTATCAAAGGTCTTGAAAACCTCAATGTGTCCAGCTAAAGGCAAAGAATGTAGTTCCTCCATAAATTTTCATGTAAAAGAAGAGGTAGAAGGAATGAAAATCTTGCCATTTAACCAAATAAGGCCATTTTAAAGCTGATAATGCGAGTTTTCGTCCATGAGACCTTGCTATAATTTCTAAAAAATATGACTCAGCTCTTCATCCAAAAGATAAGCCTCCTGTAATTCTTCAATCCAGTCACTATGTAGCTCAGTCATTGCTGAAACTTTGCAAGCCTACATACAAGAAAGAGAATCAGCCACTAAATTATCTTTACCCCTCATATGAGTGATGTCAAAATCATAATTCTGCAGTGTAGCTACCCACCTACGCTGCTTAGAAGTAAGGTTGGAATAGGTAAGGAAATACTTAAGAACCCTATTATCACTTTGGACCTTGAATCAGTTGCCATACAAATAATGGTGCCATTTCTTTATTGCATGCAAGATAGCCCAATATCTCTTAGTCATAAACATTCATGGCCATTTCTTTATCTGTAAGCTTATGACTTTCAAAGGCAATCACTCCATGCTCCTCTAACAAAACAACCCCAATGCCATGGCCACTGGCATCACACTGTATGGTAAATTCATTCGAGAAATTTGGGCATACTAGAATAGGAGCGGAAGTAAGGAGTTCCTCTGATAGGTTGAAGCTATAATCTGCAAGAGCATCCCAAAAGAAAGCTTCCTTCTTCAACCTGTCAGTCAAAGGAATTGCAATAGCCACATAATACTTGATGAATCGGTGGTAGAATGCGGATAGACCAAGAAATCCTCTAAGAGAAGTAGTAGTAGGTGTTGGCCAATATTTTATACATTGCACCTTCTTAGGGTCAGCCTGTATCCCTTTTTCACTAACAATATGTCCCAATTATTCCACTTCAGTTTGCATGAAAGAAATTTTTTTCTCCTTAGAAAAAAATCTTGTGATATCTCAATACATCAAAAACCATCCTCATGTGTGATAAGTGATCCAGTAGGGTCTTACTGTAGATCAGAATGTCATCAAAGAAGACTAAGACAAACTGAAAGAGGAAAGGCTGCAAAATCTTATTCATGAGTCTCTAGAAGGTAGCTAGAGCATTTATAAGCCCAAATGGCATCACTAAAAAATGATAGAGCCCTTGATCAGTCCTAAAAGTAATCTTAATTTCATCACTCTCTGGCATGCGCATCTAATGATACCCTGACCTCAAATCAATCTTCATAAAGAATTGAGCCCCCTTGAGCTCATCAACAAGCAAATCATCAATCCTGGTATTGGATACATGTTCTTCACTGTGATCTTATTAAGATCCCTATAGTCAATGCATATCTTGAAAGATCCATCTTTCTTTTTTATTAACAAAGAAGGAGTTCCTTGATTTTCTTGGCTACTTCCTCTCGCTCACACTTAGACAATCTGTAAGGTGGCTTATTGATTGGCTTTGAGTTGGGCTCCAAATCAATAGGGTGATCTACTGCTCTCTTGGGAGGTAATGAAGTAGGCATCTCAAACAAATCCCTACACTCCTCAAGAAGATTTGTCAAGGCTGGGTGACTTGTTGAATTATTGGCCCAATCTTACATCTCTTTATTCAAATGCAAAAAATATATATGTGAACGCCTCTTTCACTCCCTTTTGAGTTATTGAATGGTGATAACTTGAAAATATAATCTACTAGGAATTCCCTGTAAATGGATGAGCTGAAGATAAACTCCATATGTAGCTATGAGAAATCCATAGTGATTTTGCCTAATGTCATCAACGAATCACAACCGAGTACAATATCTATAGGCTCCATTTCCAAGGTAATCAAGTTTACTTTTGCTTCAAAAATTTCAGCCAGCTGTAAAGAAACCTGTGGACATATTTGTGTGCTAATTTCTTCTTCACCATTGGCTGCTTGAACTCATATGGAATGCTATAAATCAGTGAAAAGACAATTCACCTTGTCCATAATGGACTTATTAACAAAACTATGGGTACTTCCACTATCTATTAGAATGAACATAGCCTTTCCATGAATGTTACCCTTCATGTGGAGTCTATTAGGGCTCTTAGAACCTATCCAAGCATCCATGGAGATAGAACAACTAGTGGCAACAAGTGGCTCATGATAAGTCCCGCCAAGATCAAAAGGAAAAGAATCTGCTAGATCATAAAAGTACTCCTGCCCAATTTCTTCCTCAAGATCATAATTTTCAACATTAGTTGCAATTGTGTTAGTTTCATCAATCTCATCTTCAAGATCCTCAAAGACTAACATACTATGAAGTTTGTCTTTGGCATTTTTGTATACACACATTGTGGCATGATCGTGTGTATACTTTTCCCCACACTTGAAACATAAGACTTTTTCATTTCTTTCTTTGTAGAGGTCCATAGGGATAGAGATTTAGGATTCGTGTTGGGTGAAATGGATTTAAGCTTGTTTTCCCCTTGTTTGAAGTCAAATCTAGGACTGTTTGCTGTCCTCAAATTACTTTGAGGTCTTGAAGCATTGAGTGGTGGATAAGTTGGCACTCTTAAGCCTTGACTTGGCATATGATTGCTGCCATAAATGTTACCAATTTGTCCCTATTTTAAAATAGTCCTTGGCTGTCAAAAACTAAGCTAAAATGAAGATTCTCTGCTATATTTTCTTCCATAGCGCTCCACAACCTCAATATCTTTAAAAAGAGAGGTAGGGTTTTGTGCCATGACATCAGCTCTGATAAAGATGGCTCTAAGCCATACATATACTTGTGGTACTCATCACTGATGCTCTCTACATACATGGTTGGGTTGAGAAATTGGTTAGTGTACTCTCTTACACTTAAGCCTCTTTGCTCCAAACCATACCATCTTTGTGCCAATTTCTCTTTTTCAAGAGGAGAGACAAAGACTTCAGCCATAAGTGTCTTAGAAGCTTCCTAATTCTCTACAAGTATGTTCTTCTTTTTAATATACCTCCACCAAGTATGTGCAAATCCCTCCAAGTGCAAGGAAGAAAAATGAATCTTCATGTCATCAGTTCCAGGAAATATGTCAAAGTAAGATTCCATTTTTGAGATCCACTCCTCTAAATCAGATGGTGAAGATGACTAACCATTGAACTTGGCCAAAATGATCTTGTCTTTCAGCTCTCTTTCATGGAAGAGTTGCTATCCCAAAATAGTCTGATCATGAGTGCCAAGCATTGAACCCCCAAAATGAGATGGAAATCTCCCAATAGGTGGCTGAGAATCACTATGAAATCTTCCCGTTGGTAGAGGACCTCTAGGAAGTTGAGTATTTATCCCAAAAGCTTGGGTGTTAGCACCATTCAAACTACCCAAATACTCATCATGCCTTTATGAAGTCTCACCTACTTCATATTGACTATTTGGAATACCTCTTCGTCCAATTTTTCCATGACCTTGACCATTTTGGTTAGGTGGTTGAAGTGGGATTGAGGGCTCACTGTTTGAATAAGCTTTCTCCTTTGCTTCTTTAGATCCCGTTCGCATTTTCATCCATTGGGAGAATTAAACCGTTATTTGAGCATTGAATTCTACTAACTTGTCAATAGAACCCTTTGTTTGAGTTGTTGAATCCACTAATTTCTCAATAGAAGACTTTGTTTGATCAATAGATAAAACCATTTGCTCCACTCTTGATAATAAGTTCTCATGACGTTTTTTATGCCTTTGTTCATGTGCACACAATGTATTATTAAGTGCACTGATTTCTCCAAGTTGTTGAGGCTTTTTCGGGTTCTTTTGGAATACGTTCTCCAACATAGAATCTCCGATTTGCTGAGCATAATCATTGTGGATCTTATTTTTACCTTTATGCCTTGCCATAATAGTGCAGTCATGTAGTACGCCCAATTAGAAAAAAGGATATAACTTGGGCTAGGAAACTCCGATTCAAAACTTTTTGATTCAAATCATAGCCAAGGATGCCCTCTTTAAAATGAGCTATAGCATGCTAAAACATGTTTAGGACAGAATATTCTGCAATTTAATCTTTGAGTCTGAACTATCCAAGCTTGCACCCTGTTTAACCAGTGAATGCTCTATTTTCACCCTGTAAGGTATAATAGTAACCCCAAATGGCTACCAAACCTTGTAGAAGACTGAGTAGGACCTATGGGTACCTTGTAGTACTTGCATCTGTATTTCAATAATGAAGTTTGTACTTGTAAGGACTTGTAAATACCCTGCAGTGTTCTGTAAAGTCCATGTTTTACCTTGTTTTGCTCTTGAAGGTCCTTGAGCCTTTAGAAACACTTGAAACTTCAATTCTCCACTCGATGTATTTGTGTGAGGGATAAAATGGTAGGGCAAGCTCCCTATACAGGCTCCCAATTACCAGGAGGTGGGAAAAGTTCCCCCCTAGGTCGGTTGGTTGCACCCCTTCGAGATCTTCAATAGTGAGGAAGGGTCACCACTCATTTGTTCCACTATCTCCCCTGGCATCCACCTTTTTCCTCGGTGGGTATATCAACATGGAAATAGTATTCTATGCTAATCAATTAACATGAAATGCATTTTTGAAATATCCATTCAGCCCCTTTCATGGAATGCAATTTTATGGAATTTTTGAAAGATGGGATAGGAAGAGGGTCTTATCAATGCAATTCAGTGACTCACTAATTGCTTGTACTTACTCTTTTACAATATTTTGGCTTGGGAAAAAGAATTTCAACAAATCAAATCAAGGTTATGCATCAAACTTGGTTAATGATATTTATGATGATGAATTAATGTTGAAATTCAATGAAATGGCTCTGATTAATAGGGAGAACACTAATATATGATCTATTGATCAATTTGGAGAATTCATTAATCAATAATCTCTCATCAACAAGTAAAAAAGCATTAGCGAGTGGATTATTGAGAGATTTCAAAGATTAAGCATGAAAAATACCTTGATTAAGCTTGAAAAGTACGGTAAATGTCAACTCCAATCCAATTAATGGAAGAATTCTCCATAATCCACCATGAATCCACCATAAAGCTTGAAAGATCCATGAAATCAATCCATATGAGCTCTAATATGATCAAATCTGTGAAGAATCAAAGCCTTGAGATTGCTCGAATACTAAAATACCAAAGATTCAAGCCTCTTGAAAGAAAGCCCCAAAATAAACCTTCAATATGAGCTCCAATATGCTCCATAAGCTGAAATCTTTGCAATTTGTTGAAGAATCCCACAAGCTGAATTGATGAAGAATCTTCAAGAAGTTGTTAAGAAATGAAAGCTTGGACTGAAGCTTTCACGGCTGCCATGGATTGTTCATCTAGGGTTTACAGAAGGGCCGAAGGTTCACAAATGGAGTGCAATCTTGATGTTTACTATAGGTTTCCTCTTGCTGAAGATTGGAGCAATCAAGATTTCATGTAAATCAATCAGAGAGAAGAGAGATGAAGCCTGATGCAACCCGAAATTTTCACTGCAATTTTTGGAATTGTTTTGACATGTTTGGGCAGCAATGATCCTTCACAATGGTTGCTGGCTTGAAGTTGGAGAGTTGAAGCGATTGATTCTCAGCTTGGATGAAGTCTTTGAGCACAAATTTGTGTGGTAGGAAGAGATCTTGGCTAGGAAATCCATGAAACCTCTAGGAAGCTCCAAGAAAGGGAAAAGAGAACCTTCTCTTTTCAAAGTAACCGCAGTTTGTTTTCAAACTAAGCTTGGTTAACTCCCCTTTAGCCTAGTTACCTCCAAATTGCATGAAATTTTGATGATGATGACCTACTACTTTAGCCTCCTGCCGCCATATTTGAACTTGAAGATCTCCAAATGTAGTCTCCTTTGCTAACTATAGATGGTCTGCAACCCTCTACTAGTCATTATCTTTGTCAAGTACTTGTTTGAAATTGATTTTGATGGGGAAAAATAGGATGGAAATAGAGGGAAAAATGGACCAAAGACCAAATCTCTAATACCACTTGTCAAGAAGTGGACTGGAGAGAGAGAAAGAGGAGAGAGAAGATTGCAAAAGAGAGAAAAAAGAGTGTAGAAGAGAGAAATAGAGTGATGAGGAGAGAGAAAGACTAGAATAGGAGAGAGAAAGATAGGAAAGAGAAAGAAGTCATTGAAGTTGTGAGCAAGGAGAGAGAAGAAGGATAGTAATGTATTAATGTGTCAAAAGATAGGAAAATTTGCATGTCCTCTCCTTTTATACCAATGTCAGTGTGACATGGCATAACATCAATATTATTTACACATTGAATCCTTATTCTTCCTAGCTTCTTACACACAAATTCAATTTACATGTATGCAATAATCCTTCTTGATCATGTTTGTACAAAACAAAGGTCTCTTCTCTCTCTCTCTCTCTTTCTCTCTCATTTCTACATATCTTCTCTCTCTCTACATCTCAACAATACATAAGAAAATATCGTAAAGCATCACCTTACTATCTTTCTTTGATTGTTTACTTAGGTTGAGACTACAATAGAGTGCTTTTGTATAAGAGTGAGCTAGGAGAGAGAAAGAAGAGAGAGATGATTGTAGAAGAAAGAAAAGATAAGTGGCAAAGGAGAGAGAAAGACTAGTTAAGGAGAGAGAAATATTGAAAATGGAGAGAGAAAAAGAGTGAAGGAAGCAATGGAAGCTAAGAGAAAGAATATGTAAGATAAAGTGACTTTTGTATTAACTGAATAGTGCAAAATAAAAGTTTATTATACCTTATATGCCACCTAGTGTAGCTAGTACTTCTCCACATTATTATTTCCAATCTCATACATTGTATCCCTACCCAAATGTTTTTGTCCCCAAAAACATAATTAGACATTATAGAGTATGTGATAGAGTAAAATAGAGTATACTTTCTTGCAACCATTATAATGGATTAATCAACGAATATTCTAAGAATTGGAAAATAATAAAGGAGTTACAATTAAGAATGTTGTATATACATCTGTAGGGAATGAGAACATCCAAGACTTGATCGTGAATCTTTGGCCAAATGAAGGCTGCAGATATGGTAATATCATGTTGTCTATTATAGTGCCTTATTGTAGTAAATCTAACATAACTTTCGGTAAGGAGCTCTGATTAGGGTATATCAAGTAACAAAACAAAGCTCTCTCTAAATGCTTTCAATCCATGAAGGTTGTGTTTTTCCATTCATAAAATAGAGTAAAATCTGGTTTAAAACAAAGAGTTGTTTGTAGTCTATTTGAGCTAGAATTAGAACAGGGTTATAAATGACTAGTCTTTAGCTAAGATTGCTTTCTTGATATAAGAAAACTCCTCTAGAATCAATGGTGGTCTCCAAAAATATTCTTCCAAAGGTAATCCTCTACATTTGATGAAATATTGATTGTTCTTGATCTAAGCTGCTTACTGCATTGGCCAATGACCTCCTCAAGAACATATTGAATGATACCCTCCTTATTCATGGAAGATATTCTAAATCACAATGGATTGAGAGTGGGATTTTAATCCCAAAAAGAGCCAAAATGTGCCAAAATTTGTTAATTTGAGGCAAATATAGAAGCTCTTGGAAGTTGAGGATGCAGATTTGATATTTTTAAGTAGTCGTGGAGAAAGGTGGGATTTAAAAGCACTTTTGAAGGTAGATCTTACATCAGCCTCATATTTTTAGTAATTTTTCAAAGTATTGGAATGAAGTGGAACAAGTTCCAAGTAGTATGGGACTTTGAGAGGGCCATGCAAACATTTTTGAATTGCAATTCGGATGCCAAAAGTTGGAGTTGTAGGTACCCAGGAAAAGGAGGGTCAAAAATGCAATGTAAAAAGACTTTAGAGGGAAGGGGTGGTGACCTTTGGGTCCTCCTCAAACCCCAAATATTCACACAATAAGGGGAGGGACATATTTTCTAATTGTGAAAAAAAAGAAGGCGACTTGGATGGTGATGATGGAAATTGAGAGGGGGGCTATAGAGCCCAAGAACAGCCATCGCAATAGATTCCATTAGCCTCTTCCTTCAAATTCTCACTTATCATCACTAGTCTTGGCTCTAAAAATAATGGCCTGATTAGGAAGATGGAAAATCAGTATTTCTCTCTCCTCCCTCTCTCTCCTCTTATGGGCAATTCATATGTAACGTGCTAGCTCCTCGAATCGCGGGACACGTCTTAGCAATCCATCGAGAGGTATATCTAGAAGACGCCGCCCAGCACTCCCATGGAATGACATGGGTTTTGCCAACTAGGGTCCCTCGAGTCTGCCCCACAACGGAACTTATTCGGTCGTTCCCACTAGGATCGACCTGAAGTCCGGGTTCCTAGCCAACATTTTCTAAGGTCATAGACCGACTTTTTCCTAACGTTTCTCGTTAGCATTTCCTTTTAGGAAAGATCTCGACTAACCAAGACCACCCTTTCGTAGGATAGACCCATTGGTCACATCCACCACACTTCCCTCGGGGGTTGTTTTAGTTATCTAATTACCTATCACATTATATTGACACATAAAAGCAGCTTCCTTAATTAACACATTAATCAAAGGTCCCTTTACGTAATTTAGGGCACTAACACAAAAGCAAGATAAAAAAAGATCAAACACTTCCTTAACTTATCTTCAGATTAATGTTTGTCCCCTGCCCATACAGGAGAATTAAGTGTTCCTTTCTGCCTCCGCAGAAAAATCATTCCGTCTTCTGGCAACAAAACCAAAAGGTTTATCCTACCAAGATTCTGCCTTGTAACTAGTATTAAGGCCTCGAGATCCCATCTCGAGTCATGTAGAACACTTGTCTAGGGCTCGGAGGCATTGGGATTTACGGCCAGAGCCCCCACTAGCAGCCAAGCGTCCTCCTACGCCAAGTAATTTCCATGGAGAGAACTCTCGTGGTGGGTTCGGTCCATATTCTCGGCACGGATTCACAACCCCCTTGGTTAGGGTTTGGCGATTTGCGGGGGGTAGCTAGCACCATCCTTCCTTAATTATTCCTTTAGGAAATCAACCACACCTGAAGCACCCAGCTTAAAAACAATCACTAGGGAAAACATCCCTTTTGTTTCCATGGAAATCAGTCATCTTAGACCCGGTCATGCAATCATCAAACACACCCCACTTGGGTTAACATCCAAAACCACATCAACAAACAATTGAATGCACAACCTCTTGCTTCAAGGCCTCGCAATCCCATTGCATGCACAATCAGAATTAATTTGGATGTATCAAAACACTTTTACAACCTTTTGAAACAACCAAGCATAACTTGGGTCAACAATCCTTTTAGGATTAGGTCACCAACTTCAATTAAGCTAGGAGCGAATCCATTTGCGATAGTCCACAGCATGATCGATAAAACAATTCACATGAAATTATACTTATTCATAATGCACCGGATCCCATGAAGGTCTAGGTCTCTATCCATCAGAATCTATCATTTCATGTGTTTCTTTAAATCATGTTTGCGAAACATGAATTCTAAATGACTATTCATGCACTAAACTCAGTTAAAAGCTATTATTTTATGTGAAATAATGTGAAAACCTTATCATTTTATGTGTGTTAAAGCTATCATTTCATGCATATAAACTTATGCGATCTCCATACTCTATCATTTCATGCATGCAACCTAGCGCCTAAGACTCGTCCGTGTTCCATGCACGTAGCTAACCCCTTCATTTCATTCACGAGAAATAAAACGTAATTAATTACAAAGCTTAAAGAACCTGGGTTTAATTTGTGAACGTAGGGGCATTCGTCATGTTCATCACTCCGCTTGCCTCTCTTGCATTACCGATACCAACGGTAGCTTTGGCACCTATGCTTCCTGTGACTTTCTTCTTGGGAGCCATTTGCCCTGCGGAGATTGGACAGTCTGGACCTCGACGGATTTTAGGACGACAGGTTTGGGTAGGAAAGATCGTTGGATGGGGGTCCTTCACCGAGGGGGAGGTTTGAGTTGGCTCCTTGAAGTTATTCACTAACTCCACTCCCTCTCTTCTTTCTCTCTCTCTCTCTTCTTCTTCTTTTTCTCTTCTTCTCTCTCTCTCTCCTCTTCCTCTTCTACTTCTTTCTCTCTTCTTGTCCTTCTTCTCTTCTTCTTCTCTCTCTCCTTCTCTTCTTCTCTCCTTTCTCCTCTTTCCCTTCTCTCTCTCCTTCCTCTTCTCCTCTCTCTCCCTCTCCCTTCTCCTCCTTCTCTTTCCCTCTTCTCTCTCTTCTTTTTCTCCCTTCCTCTTCTCCTCCTCTCTCTCCTCTTCCTCTCCTTCCCTTCTCTTCTCTCCCTCTCCCTCTCCTCTTCCTCTTCTCTCTCTCCTTCTCTCCCTCTCCTCTTCCCTTCTCTTCTCTCCCTCTCCTCTTCCTCTTCCTCTTCTCTCTCTCCTTCTCTCCCTCTTCTTCTCTTCTTCCTCTTTTCTTCTCCTTCTCTTCTCCCTCTTCTTCTCCTTCTTCTTCTTCTTCTTCTCCTTCTTCTTCTCCCTCTTCTTCTCCTTCTTCTTCTCCCTCTTTTCTTCTCCCTCTTCTTCTCCTTCTTCTTCTCTCCTCCTTCTCTCCTCTTCTCTTCTCCTTCTCTTCTCCCTCTTCTTCTCCTTCTTCTTCTCTCCTCCTTCTCTTCTCTTCTCTTCTCCTTCTCTTCTCCCTCTTCTCCTCCTTCTTCTTCTCATTCTTCTTCTCCCTCTTCTCCCTCTTCTTCTCCCTTTTCTTCTCTCCTCCTTCTCTCCCTCTTCTCTTCTCCTTCTCTTCTCCTTCTTCTTCTCCTTCTTCTTCTCTCTCTTTTCTTCTCCTTCTCTTCTCCCTCTTCTTCTCCTTCTTCTTCTCTCCTCCTTCCCTCCCTCTTCTCCCTCTTCCCTCTTCTCCTCCTTCTTCTGCTCCTTCTTCTTCTCTCCTTCTCCTTCTCTCCCTCTTCTCTCTCTTCCCTCTTCTCCTCCTTCTCCTACTCCTTCTCTCCTCCTCCTTCTTTCCCTCTTTTCTCTCTTCCCTCTTCTCCCCTTTTTCTCTCCTTCCCTCCTCTTCTCCTTCTTTTCTGCTCTCGGCCCGTAGTGCTGGCGATCAAGGGGGGGGGGGATTTAGTCCTTGGTGGCAGCAGTGAAGTCTGGAGGAGGGGCCGTCGAGGCTTGGTGAGGCTGGAGGGGGCGCTGTCGACCTAGAGGGCACTGAAATCGCTAGTGCGGGGGGGGGGGGGGGGGGGGGAGGCTGCCAGTCGTGAGGTTGGTGAGGGACCGTAGTTGCCAGATACGGCTGATGATTGAGGGGGCCACTTTATAAGGAGGGAGGGGGAGTGGCAATGGCGATGCCACCCGCCACCTGGGGGTTGCATGCCCCCCCATCTCCCACACTTCACCCCCTCTCTCTCCCTCTCTCTCCCTCTCTCTCTCTCTCTCTCCCCGCCATGCACACAACAGGGGGAGAGAGAGGGAGAGTTTTAAAAAAAATTCAAAAAATTTGAAAAATCTAGGGGGGTTGAGTTCCTATGGGGGGAGGCACAGGAGTCACTAGGGGGGGGGAGGAGACATTACATCATATGGGAATTCTTTTGAGAAGATTTGGATGGAGTTCGATTGTCGAGCTTGAATCTGATTGATATGGAACCATGTCGATGTTAAGTGGTGATGATTGGCACTATTTGATGATCAATGGTGGGTCTGGTTGATGTTCATAAGATCAATTCTTGAGACATGAATCATGAAAAATAGCAATACACCTCTTTTTTAATGGAAATTTGGATTCTTTTGACAATTTAAAAGGGGAACCTCTAGGTGCAATGTAGTGTTTACTACTCTCTCTCTCTCTCTCTCTCTCTCTCTCTCTCTCTCTCTCTCTCTCTCTCTCTCTCTCTCTCTCTCTCTCTCGTAGGTGAAGCTTAAAACTTAACATTTCCTTTTTACTCTATACTCAATGAGAATAACCTGAGTGAATAAAGAAGACATGCTTTTGCTAACCAAATACTCCTTCCATGACATGCATCTCCTTGCTCTATTTTGGTCTCTGTTTCTTTTTTTGTCATGTTTCCACTTCCTTTTCCTACTCTCCTCTCTCTTGCTCTTGTACACTTGTGGTGGTAGAATAGGCTTGATATCCTTCCAGTCAAGGATGCCAAATCTATATTTGTAATTGTGAGTTATTAATTTTTAAAATCATTAAGTTTTTGAATTAAAAAAATTAGAATATACATAATTTTACATAGAAAAAATACAAAAAGATGAGATTTTGAGACAAAGAAAATAGGAGAAAAATAGTTTTTGTGTGCAAAAAAAAAGGAAATTAAGGGGTATGTTTATGCAAGTATAATGGAGGTAAGACAATAGGATTTTCATTGCTTTTACTCCCATTTGTATGATTTAGTGCATATTTATGTCTTATGTTATGAAGAAACATACACAATACCTCTTAACCTACCTATCTCAAGCAAAACCCTAAACGATAGGGAGAGAGCATTTTATGTGCTTAATATGGTTCAAAATCTTAAAAAGTTCATTTGTGAAAGGGAATTATGGAAAGAATATTTGAGTAGATTCATAATGCTGATTTGATTTAAGTAAAATGTTTGTGCACTCAAAGTCATCCACGTTGCATTGCATTGTATTGACATGGTATAAAGAGAACTATCTCCTTTTGATACGTAGCACTTGATTTTGAACTATTGACCTACAATGAGTGTGAGACTCCCTATGCTATAGGTTTAGTATAATCATTTTCTTGGGAGACTGATTTAATAAGTAATTTACTATCTCGTGGAATAAATATTGTGGAGAGTAGACTTTATGCATATGTATTATATGTTCAAAAGGCACATCCTAGAACTAATCCCTTGGGTATAGCAAAGCCATAGTGAGTCCATAGTGATCAGTTAGGGTGTGCTCCCTTTATTTGTGCTATGAGGTGCTAGCCACTTATATGTTTGGGCAATCCCTCTACTTAGAGTTGCAAAGGGCATCACGTTAGACTACAATATAGAGATTATATCCACAAAGGTGTTCTTTCAATAAATTAGTTTATAATGTCTATATGCTTTTGGCCATGAGACTGTGTGGTTATTTGGGTGAGTGTAGGAGGCCCGGCTATAGTCTTAAAGCCAGTGTAACCTATCGGGCCCATTTTTGGTCCCAATAGGTGGTTCCTTTGTTGGGAGCCAATAATAAGTGGTTGTTTTTCTGAACCTATTAAATTAGGGACTAATTAGTCAATTTATGTCAAAGAGCATCGAGATAAACCCATTATTTCTCGATAAACGCTATCAAGCCAAGATTCGAAAACAGGAAAGAGCCAAAAGGGCTAGATGGCAAGCTGAAATCCTTAAGAGGTATTTCCCTCAATGTAGTAGCCCAATACCCCTATGAGGGAGAGGCCTTAGTGACCCTAGTACCACAAATAGTCCATTAGGAGGAGAAGGAAGCGCTAGTGCTCCCCTTCTCCTAGTAAGTCAACCCACTTCTCTTGGAGTTGCAATCACACTATTACATACTCCTATAGTAAATACATATGCCATCATAGTGCAACCTATCACAATTCTTACAGGAACGCTAAATTTGTTAGCTTTGGGTTTTCCTCTACCCATCTTTAATGGGTTAGTAGATGAGGATGTGGAGCTTCACATTAGTAACTTTTAGAAACTCATATTTAAATACCAAATTTAGGACGAAGGACATCTCATGATGTTTTTCAATATCGCCTTAAAAAGAAGGGCTACAATGTTGTATCATGGCTTAGAAGTCGATACCATAACCACAACCAATTTATTCTTTGCAGCCTTTTGAAGGGAATTCACCCTTGAGATGTAATAAAGCATAAATTCTTAGCATAAATGCCTTAGTCTAGGGTAAGTATAAAAGGTGGAGGTGTAACATGTGTAGCATCTTTTTGCCATTTTACAAACATATCTTGTTTGAGGTCTCAAACTCCCACCATCTAAAGGGTGAATACTCTTGGCCACCATAGCTTGGGGTGCGTACCTTGCTATAGCCTCTCATCATTTGATTCTCAACCAATATTGGTAATGCCATTTCTTGCCAAACTACCTTGGTTATGGCTTTCTGGCATTTTATGTCTATTTCTCGTATTTTCAATTTAAAAGCTTGCTGTGGAATTTAGCTTTATTACATTGGTATCAGAGCTTTGCTTTGATCCATAAGCAAGGTCAATTTCATGTCACTATCCAATTTTAGGCATTAAAGACAGGGAACTACAGTTAAAGATTTAGTTACAGGGTTTGGTTACACCATAACTGTGACTAAATAGGTTCTTTAGCAAACCATGGTTATTTTGAAGCATTTGACCAAGATCTAGGGCAAAATGCTGGAGATCTTCCAATTTTAGCAGGTCATGACCATTTGGTAGGGTATTTTGGAGGTCCTTGGTTCAAAAATGGGCTACATGGAGTTGGAAGAGACTAGAAGTTTCAATACTTTTTGAAGGGACAGGGTCTTCTCTCTCTTCCAAAGTTTCCATTGAACTTCTACCTCAAGATCCCATGGAGGCTTTCACTCATATCTCCTTCCATGTCTATTAGGGACCTAAACCACCACTTGGATGAGTTTCTTGTAGTCTTTTGCTACATGTCTTACACCATTTTGATGGGGTTTAATGCCATGTATGATGTTGTCTAGCCATCGGATTTTGTGCTGAATTTCAGCCCTTCTCACTTCACGAAATCAGGTTGAAGCTCATCCCTTGAGCTATGGAGTCTGACACTCAATCATTTGGAGCATTATCTTGAAGATCTTGGCCTCAAACATCTTCTTCTTCACTGACATTTGAGTTCTTGAAGCTTACATGAAACCCTAGCTATGGAGTTTGTGGACAGCATTAAGACTCTTTCAATTTCTTGAAGAATTGGCTTCTTGTTGATGCCTTTTAGCTTCCAAAGGTCAAAGGAAAGCATCTACAATAGACATTGAAGCATTTTGAAGAGATTTGAAGAATTCTTCCCCTCTTTATGAAGTGGAAAACAGGGCAACCATGTATCTCATTAAATTTTTGGTCAAATGAAGCTTGATTCACGGGGCTTTTGATCTTTCTTACTTCTTGAAGCTTCCCTACACTTCAAGGACCTGACATTGAAGGATTTTGTCAATATTGGAGCAACTCTTCTTCTCAAATTTGGAGAAAAACAACGCAGCCACTCAATTCTTCAAAAATTTTGGTCTTACAAGGCTCAAATAATGGGGCTTTTGTATTCTTCAGCTTCAAGAAGGTCTCATTAAATCTACTACATCAAAGGAGGGCCAACATTGGAGCAATCTATCAAGAATTGAAGGCATGTTCTCTTCATGAAGGCAAGAAGGTCTTGAATTCTCATAAATTCTTGATTCTAATCAAGAATTAAGGCTTCTTCAAGGTTCTTGGATTATCTACAGCCCTTTCTTGAAGACATTCAATCAATGATGGCATTGCCATAATCAATTGAAGCTTCTTGATTGCTTGGAGTTGGAGCAAGCATTATGGGGTTAATCTTATCTTGAATCTGAGCTTATACCCTTCAACTTGAATCAATTTGATGGTGGATTTTATAGAGTATTGATCAATTATGATTCATCTACCATTCTTCAACATCAATCAAGAGGTAATTCTTGTTTCCTACTTTTAATTTCCCTATTAATCCACTTGTTCAAGCTTTCCAATTGCTAAAAGGGAAGAAATTAAGAGTAAATCATTGATGTTATGATCATATAGTACCTTACCTAGGGTTGATTGATGTTGTTTATTGATTTCCAGCTTTGTCCATTCATAAATTGATGCCCAAATGATTGCATATATTGATTCATTACTCCTTGCTTTATTGCTTGATCAACCCATACTACAAATTCATGCACGTTTCTTTCATTGATACTTAAGAATTGCTCAACCTCTAACTTTGGGGTTTTTGTGATTCAATCCATTGAGAATATCAAGTAAATTGTAAAAGGTGAGCATAGTAAATCAGTGAGTCACTAATTACTATTGGTAAGCCTTTCTCATCCTTAGTCTTCATACATTTTACCTTTCAATTCTTGCATACCATGAAATGACAAAATTGTGATCTAGCCATGTATTGCATTCCTTGATTGTTAGAACACTAGCTCTGCCATGTATATTCCAACCGAGGGAAAAGGTCGAAGACGTCCAAGATAGCAAGACAAAAGCGAGGTGACCCTCCCTTGCTATTTAAGACTTCGTAGGGATGCACAACCTGACCTGGAAGGAACTTTGCACACCTTCCAGAGTTTCAGAGCCCAGGTAGATGCCTATCCTACCATTTTATCCCTCATCCTAGGTGGTGGACCATAGAAGACCACTTGGGAAAGAGGGGATGAAGATTTGAAGACTTGGGGTACCGAACAGGGCAGTTTATAACATCCTTGGAAAGATTTACACATCTTTTCACACAAGTACCTATCAGTTTCAGGGTTTTACTTGATACTTACAAGTGCCTTGCAGCCTATCACAAGTCTACTAATTTCTTTGAAGGTCTACAAGTACTATCGGATTCATTTCAGGGTCAAATAGGGTCCCATAGGGTGTTAACATGTTGCAAGAATTTTCTAAACATGTGTACAGTTCTTATTACAGAAAATTATGTCCTAATCCAAACTAAGAACTTGATAGCTCCATTCAAAGAGGGGATCCTAAGCTCAAATTTGAATCAAAAATTTTGTTGATGTGACATTGGGAGAAAAAGTTATGGTCAATTTACTGACAGGGGGTCTAGTGAACTGCACCTAAACAGGCTGTTTGGAATACACTATTTGAGTTCAATCGACCTATATACGCTATTGCAAGTTGAGATATTATTAAATCTTGTATATCCCCATATAATAATATTTCCATAGAGCTATTAAGAATTGGGATTGGTTCCATATTAAGAGAGAAACAAGTGGTTTAGTGATAAACTAACTACTATTACAGCATTGTTTCCTAATGGCCATGAATAAGAAGAAAGACCCTATTACTAAGGCATTGAATGATGGTGTCAGAGACTTCCAAGAGGATCAAATTTACACAACTGAAGCCCATAATTTTGATCAAGTAGATGAAGAATTAATTATTGGAATTGCTCATAGCACACATCAAGGACAGTAGGACATACATGAAGAGCATGCAGGGAATGATTATCTCCTACTGTCAAAAGATCTCGGACATGTCAATAAAGTCATTTCTAAGGATTTGAAGGCTTTGAATGAAGGTTTAACCCATATGAATCAAGGTTTGTTGCAAGGGATGGTTTAGGTATACCAAGGAATCTCTGAATTGTAGCAAAGAAATAAATTCTTATTTGAAGAGCTCATCTCAGCCATAAAGGACATCAGAAGCAAACCACAAAGTGAACCTTAAAATATTGAAGACTCCCATGTGATTCCCTTTGTTGGTAATCCTTCCCATCCAAACAAAGAAAAGTCTCAGTTAGTAATGCACACCTTTGAAAAGGGAGAGCCATCTAGAGTCAGGGGCAACCATCATCCTTCACAAATTCATGGTATTCATACCCCAAGGCCTCAGTTTAGCAATCCAAAGGTTAATCATAAACATAAAGGGGAACATGAAAACACTTGATGGAATAGTGATTATCATGGGTGTGACCCCTTCTACAATAATTTTTATCATCAGCCCTCAAATGCATAAAAAAGAAATGCAGTCAACGATCAAGTTCATGAAGGTGGAAGGCATGATGAGCAAAGATCAACCCATGACATCCCAAACCAAGAGCGTGTTTCAAATGGACAACCCTCATCTCATGGTTTTGGGCCACCTACTTTTAGACAAAATTCATGGAGACAACAATATCATGGGCAGCCATCTTACAATGAAAAAGAATATAAAGAGAAGATCAATATCACTAATTTCAAAGGAGATAATGCATCACCTTCAGAATTGGAGGAGTGAATAAATAAGCTTGAATTGTACTTCACCCTTTACCCTAGAAGTGAAGAGGCCAAAATTTTTTTTGCGGCTCTTCATCTTGAAGGTTTTGCCCATAGTTGGTGGCGTTACATGCAAAAGATTGGGCAAAGTTTTAACTCTTGGGAGGAGTTCAAGCAAGTGATGATTGATGTCTTTGTGTCTCCTTTGGAAAAATAAAGACTTCAAAGAAGATGGTATGCATGTGCTCAAAGGGGAATGTCCGTTAGAGACTATTCCAATGCCTACTTGAATATTTCCATGTATGTTGAAGGCATTTCAGATTTTGCTAAGCTAAATAAATACATTACTTGGGCTTTCAATTCATGTACAATGATTCATACAATAAATACTGTCTCCATACAAGTTGAGGCACCCCAAAAAACTCCATCTTTGGAGCATGGATATGCAAATATGTAGATACATTTCTTCCATTAAATAACTTCATCTCATGCTCTATTGCCTATAGAGCATTCACCACAATAGTTTTTGTTTGATTATAAACCTATATCACTTGTTGTTGTTGTTGTTGTCACTACATAAGTATGCTCATATTCTACACTAACTATTGTAAAACATAATTAGAAATTGTGATTGAAGATTCTCCCATCTTGTCTTTCCTTTCCAACAATCTTTCACATTGGGTTCACCAATGTTGGAGGGGCTTAGTCCGAAAGGTCATATCCACTAGGGATCAAAGAGAGAAGGAAGTAGAGAATAGGAGATAGAAGAGAAGAAAAAATATAAGCAAGGGATTCAAATTTACCAAAGGCTGTACACAATATAAAGACAAAGCTCAATGATTCAAAGCACTATGTATTGATAGAACCTGACAAGATCAACAAAATCATTGTATGGGATGACTCCGAAGGAATCTCCAAGCATTAGATCTCCTAGATCTCCTTGGTAGACCAAAAATAGGTACAAACACTATTGCTACTTAGATGGCAAATTTGATGGTTCCTTTGGCTTCGGAAGGGGGGTAACATCCTAGGACACCTACTCAAAATTCTCCCACATCGCTCTTTCTTCTTCTTTCCATCCAAAGTCTTGCTTTCTACCTGAAAAGTACGATCCCGCACCGTGAAAATTCGGGAGCTCCTCCTTTTTACATGAGATCACCCCAAACTAGTTGAAAAGTCACTTTATTTTTGCATGTCACCCTATTTTCAAAATTTTCTACACCTTTTTAGGATATTTACAAGAAATAATATCCAAAATATCAAAAGCACACTAAACTTATTCAAAAATCCCATATTTTGGAACTATCTATACTATAGACACTAACACTAATGACATATATGATATTGACTCTCTAAAATAATAAGAAAGCTAGATGATGATACACTTCAAGATTTCTTCACACTGTCCACGTAGTGGCATGACAGCATATCAAGGGAAAATCTGAATTCGAGTCTTAGTCTCGAAAATAATTTGGGATTGGTTAGTGGAGATCAGGGTGTGACCAATACCCCTATGATCAACCCAAATAGTTGAGGAAGCTTAATGCATAATGTGCCTTTGTTGCTAGCTTCTCCAAATATTAATAAGCCAATAACTAGCCAAAGAGCTTCTTTTATAGACCAAGGGTCAATACAAGTAGCACCCCCTTTGCAAGTTGTTCAACCTAGTAAGGAGGGTAGCTCCTAAAGCCACTAGTTATGAGTCCTTGACATTATATATTGTAGAGGAACAAAAAGATATAATGAAACATTATACGGATATGATCACTAAGCAATACCACTAAATCACAGTAGGTGTTAATTTTTTAAAGTGTTAGTAAAATCTGATGGTACTAGAAAGCCCAATAATGTGGGCCCATCATATTAAGCTATAAGTGGTGTGGTGGGCAAAACTTCTCTTGTAATTTTCCTAATGTCAAATGTGATATATGTGGGATGTCTAGTCACTTAGCACACTACCTATCACAGTCGGGTCAGTTCTCTCCAACAAGGTAGTCAACAATCTGGGCCTATGAACCATTGTGTGAATAACAAGAATACTAAAGGAGAGGACCCTAAGTAAAATTTGCAAAGCGTTAAAGCCAAATAGGGGTTAGAAATTTAAAGATAATTAAAAAATGACCCTAATATAAGTAAAGTCAACCCTAAATCTACTAGGGATGATTAGAAGGTATTGGCTACCCATGCATGACCTCTTAAAAATGATGATGGTTTAGAGGAGCCTATGGTCAAAAGAAAATGGAAATCAAAAGAAAAGGAGGGTAGTACGATTATCAAGAAGCCAAAAGATTAGTTATTGTTGAAAGAGAAGAGAGTAGTGGCAAATACACTATATAATGTCAAACCTGATGTAAATTTGCTACAACTAATCCAACTATCACTAAACTTTTATATAAGGAGTTCAAGAAAATCCCACAAATAGGTTATGTTGTAGAATCTTTTGGTGTCTATCGAGTAGATAGTGAATGGTGGGATCATGTAGAGAATCACTATCCTAGGATGTAGAAATATGTCAATGAAATCCTAATAAAAAATGCAGAGGTAAACCCTGGCTCATTCATAAATATTATGAGTATGGATTTATCGAAGAGACTAGGTCTACCAATCCAAAAGAATGTCATGACAATTTTAAAATTTGATGATGATAAACTGAGGCAACTAAAAGGAATGGTAGCACAAACACATGTGATGGTTGCTAATATTGAGTACGTCCTTAACTTCCATGTTATCTGATTTGGTGGTATATTACATTTTGATTGTTTGGTGGATATCTACGTTGATTGACTAATTTTTGGGCGTGGGTTAAAGAGAATAATTTTGGATGCATACCTTGAGCACTTGTTGGATGAAAGGGAACTACCTCCCACTACAAAATGGGAGGCACTCGAGGGAACCTCAAGTTCTAGTGATTTTGAAGAGGGTTCTACCATTGAGGAGGTCTACCAGGTATGCTAAAATGAGCCAATAGAGCCAAAGGACAAGACTCGTAATGGTGATGCGATAGAGCTAGATCTTGGGACTCCCAATGATCCTTGCCCTTATTACTATATTATATACTGATGTGTGTGTAGATTATATGGCACTCCTACAAGAGTTCAAGGATATATTTGCATGGAGTTATGATGAACTAAAAGGGATTCCCCTCTCTATTGCCATCCATACTATCCCATTGAAAGAAGATAGTAAGCTAGTGAGGCAAAATGTTAGAGGTATGTCTTTTAAGCTGAGAGAGCCTCTTTTTGAGGAATTGATCCATATAAGGGTGATATGATCTAGAATGGTGCTCATTGGTAGTAATAGGAAAGAAAAATAATAGTCCAATCTACCTATGTGTCAATTTTAAGGGATTGAACAACAGATGGTAAATGACTATTATCCTCCGTTCTTTATTGATTAGATTTTAGATCAGTTGGTAGGGTGAGATATATACTCTTTCATGGACTATTTTGCACACTATAACCAAATGGCCACAGCTGAACATGATAAGTTAAAGATGATGTTCATTATAATTTTTGGTACTTTTGCATACCATGTGATGGCTTTTGGCTTATGTAATGCTCCCAGGTCTTGACTAACAAGATGTTTGCCAATATATACCCTAAAGAAATGAAGGTTTTCATAGATGATTTCAAGGTAGCTATCATGACCTATCATAAACAGTTAATTATTTGAATCCTTGTAAGTGTGTACTTGGGGTGCCTTATGGTTTGCTATTGGGTCATATTGTGAGTGCGAATAATATTGCCATCATGTAGCTATCATGACTTGTCATAAACAGTTAATTATTTGAATCCTTGTAAGTGTGTACTTGGGGTGCCTTATGGTTTGCTATTGGGTCATATTGTGAGTGCGAATAGTATTGCCATCATGTAGCTATCATGACTTGTCATAAACAGTTAATTATTTGAATCCTTGTAAGTATGTACTTGGGGTGCCTTATGGTTTGCTATTGGGTCATATTATGAGTGCGAATAGTATTGCCATCAACCCTGAAAAGGTAGTTGTTATTGTGGCCCTAAGCCCACCAACTTGCCCTAGGGAAGTTCACATTTTTATTTCATTGATGAGATACTGTCATTGATTCATTAATGCATTGGCTAAACCTTCGTTATCCTTGATGAATGTTTTATCTCACAAACATTTTAAATGGACAAAAGCACACAAAGTGGCATTTGAAGATATTAAAATGGAATATCCAAAGTACTGGTTTTAAAAGCTCCAAAAAGGGGTGATGTTTTCTATGTATTCACGGTGGTTGTGACAAGGCATAGTATTAGTTGTTGCCTATGCCAAATTTAAGAGGCATAGCTTTATCATCCTATTACATTCACAAAGCTGGAAGTTGGAAAGTTTAGAGTTTTGGTGTAGCTATTTGGAGAAGGTTTGCTTGGCTATGGTGTTCACTACTAAGAAGTTCAAACACTATATCCTTTATGACAAGGTAGTGTTCTCCACTAAGGAAGAGGGATTGTGCTTATTACTGAACAAGCTTCAACCCCTTGATCGCCTAGCCAAGTGGTTTAACTTTTTGCATGAGTTTGACTATGAGATTAGGAGCAAGCCACCAAAGATGCAATGCATTGTAGAGTGCCTAGTAGATTTTGTTGAACCTAAGGAAGAGTAAGTTGATATTAGTGATTGTGATGAGGACTTATGCAAAATTGATGCAACCTCTATTTCTTTGTGGTATATATCTATCATGTATTATCTATCGACATGCAACTTGATGGAAACTCTTTATAAATCTGAGAAGAGGAAGATCAAGCAAAAGCACTTCAATTTTCAATAACAATAGGTATCTTACATAGGAAACATATGGATGAGATTTATCATTGTTGTATGGTGCCTAATGAGGTAACCTTTATTCTAGAGGAATGTCATGATTTAGCATTTAAAGGCCATTTTGTGGATGGCTCACCACCCAAAAAGCTTTATTTGCAAGGTATTGTGGTTGATAGTTTTCTAATATACTTTTGCATATGTTAAGCAATTTGATGTCTGTCAGAGACACAATGCTAGGAAAAATCCTAAGCGATAGCTTATTCTAATTCTTATGACTTTTCCATTTGAGAAGTGGGGCATTTATTTTATTGAATATGTATATCCTTCATCTACTACATGAAAGTGTTATATCATTGTGGCTATAGACTACTTTTAAAAATGGTCTAAAGATTGAGCTATGATAAAGGACAATTCTAAGGAAAGAGCTAGTTTTATTATGGAAAATTTGTTTGCTGTTTTGGTCTATCTAAAGAACTAGTGTCCAACTATGGGGCACACTTTCTAAATAAGGTCATAGAAACCTTAATTGAAGCTTTAAAAATTAAACACAATAAAACCACCCTGTACAATCCCCAATAAAATGGACTGCAAGTAGATTGCACCATCAAGTAGCTTGTAGGGATTTTCTCTAAAACTCTATTTGAGGGTAAGCGTGATTAGGACAAGGAATTTCTTATGGCGGTCTCGGCTTATAACACTAAATTCAAGAGAATAACAAGGCACATCCCATTTAAGTTGGTATATGGGGAAGAGTATATCTTACCCTTGCAAATTGAGTTACCCACTATGCGGTTTGCAATGAACCATTCTTTGGGTGAAGACAAAGCATTGCAAGAAAGGTTGACCTCCCTAACATATATTGATGAGATCCGATTGTAGGCTTTGTTACATCAAGAGGTAAGAAAAAAGAGGATGAAAGCATTTCATGACCTTTGTGCTAAAAGATATTAATTTATGAAGGTTCATTTGGTCCTATATTATGATGCACATCGCGAGTTATTTCCAAACTAGAACCTAAATGGAATGTCCTTACAAGACTATCTGTATAAGAAAGAATGGTGCTATAACTCTTTTAGTAGATTTATAAGGGGTAGACTTTAAAAATAAAGTAAAATTTAATAAGTTGAACCCCTATCATGTGTAGGGACTAACATTGGACCTGATACATTTGTAGGTTCTCCAAGATCTAGCTTAAACTTGCATTAGGTTCCAAGGCAATTGGATGGGAAAAATCAATCCTTATCTTGAATATTCATATTTAGAGCAGCATTACCACTAAGATCAAGTGATTTCGTGGAGTAAGTTATCATATTATTGAGTGGGAAGACAGATCTTTCATGTGGGATATTAAGGTTTACTGCCACATTTGTCATAGGGTTCTTATTAATGTGCCTATTGAGTTTAGTGATGAAGGAGGGACTGTATCTATCATACATCTTCTCTCTTGGCTTAACTTTGACTCCCATAAGTACAAGTGCACTAATGGGTATGGCATGGCCTGTTAATGAAGAATGGATCTTTCTTTCATTAACAAGTGATTGATCTTCACTTTTTTCTTTCATGGGGATACATAGGATCGTTCAATGATATATTTGTCAAACACCCCTTTGCCATTTATGCAAGGGGGCTAGCTAATAATTTTATGCATTTACTGTAGGTCTTGAGTGGCCCATCCCTTGGTTTAGTTTTGTGCTTTAGTAGAGTTTTTGTGGAGGCTAAGGGTTTGTTTTCAGTAGTAGGATGCTAAATAGTGTGCTTTATAGCTATATTTCCATTAAGCCAAGAGTGCCATTCCTGTTGGATTTAATGTTTGATTTTATTAGGCCAAGAGGGCCATTTGTTTGTTTGGTGTAGGTCCAGTTAATGATTTCTAGCCTTGGTGTTGTACTAAATAGATTTCATGGAGTACATGGAGAGAGCCTCTTGTTGCGCAAAGATTATTGTGGCTAAGTCGAGGTTATATCCTCCCTTTACAAGCTCTTTCATTCTATGGTATATTTATTCATGTTTATATTAGGGATTTTTCTTATTTTGGGAACTGGCAAGTCAAGGCCTGAAGACTTAGGGTTTGGTTTGGTATATTCGGGGGAGGTCTTAGTAGATATCTACCTTTTGCAAAGGCATTGTCAAACATCTAAAGATCTATTTTGAGAGTAGTCCTAGTGACCCTGTTCTACTAGCCTGCTAGGTAGTTAGTTCTAAGAGCTTCTATTACTTGTGAGGCAACTAGGGAAGCCTCCCAAAAATAAAGATAGAAAATGATAAATATATCCAAAAATCCTATAAATAAAATATGAAGGTGTGTAAAAAGGGGTTCTAATCTAGAATTAAAAAAATAAAACTAAATCAAGGACGAAAAATTCTAAGAGCATATGACCATTGCCATGTGTAAAGGCCTAGTAGATTCTTGGGGACGAGTCGACCCGAGATGCCTTGTCTTCTTGGGGGTGACATTTAGCCAAAAAATAAATAAGGATGGTTGGAGTGAAAATAAAAGTGAGTAGAAGAAAAAGGATCTAAGTGTTGCCTCATGAGAGTTTGGTAGATTCTTAGATCCCGAGACAAAACTTGAGGCCGATGCCCTATTCTTCTTGGGTCATAATATGCTCAACTCCCTCATTTTGACATGCCCAAGTATCAAGTTTTGATGTATAAAAAAGTGCTAAATGAGAAATATGTTAACATAAAAGAGCAGGCTATAAGAGTTGTTGCCTAGTAGCTAGAGTTCTTGGTCTAGTTGTTCTAAGTCAGGTATGCATGTGAGACTACCACTTAGATTGACTCATTTAATAGTTCTTTATAGCCAATCTATGTTGGAGTAGTTGGTTAGTGACTAGCTTTGGATCTCTATCAAATTATGCTTAGCCTATCCCTCATAGATCTTCATGCCTTTATTTTGTGAAGGGGTAGGGTGAGAGTTGTGTTTGTGTTTTGTTGTATATTTTGTATTTTCTTTGAAGCACATTGATGCTCTTTATAGTTTATTTATATGTAGATTAATTTGTGGATTCGACAGGCTATCACCCTATCTTGTGGTCGCTAATGAAAGTGGGATTTTAAGTCCATAAAAGAGTTAGAAATGTGTCAAATTTTGTTGATTTGAGGCATAAATAGAAGCTCACTAGGATGCAAAATTTGATGATTTTAAGAAGTTATGCAATGCAAGATTTGAAAGCACTTTTGAAGACAAATCTCACTGTAGTCTTGGATTTTTACTGATTCTTTTAAGTGTCGAAATTTATTTGAGGCTTGGTTTGATGCATTTGAGGATTGTGAACCATAAAATGTAGAACTCATCTTCACATGGTAATCGTGAATTATTAATTTTTAAAATCTCAAAATACTTATTTTAAGAGAAAAAATGATGTTTTTCATGAGTTTTGGTGATAAAATCATATTCATATAGGATAATATTAAATGTGATGATAAATTGTACTTTAAATTGATTTTTTGAATTTAAAAATTTTAAAAATAAAATATTTTACATAAAAATAAGAAAAATGACCAAAAATATGGTTTTGAATCATAGTTCAAATTAAAAATTTAAATGTAAAATTTTGAAAATATAGCATTTTACATAAATAAAATAAAGAAAAATACCTAAAAATACGAGTTTTGAACAAAGAAAATATGAAAAAAATAGTTATTGTATGCGAAAAATTATGAAAATTAGGGGTATGTTTGTGAATTTACCTCCATTTATATAGAATAGTTCTAAATGTATTTATGGCTTATGTTGTGAAGAACTTATATGAAAACATCTCTTAACCTACCCATCGTAAGTAAAACCCTAAAGGGTAGGGAGAGAGGGGGTTTTATGTGCTGAATATGGTTCAAAATATGATTTGTTTGTTGCACTTTTCAGATAGGATTTGATCTTATTCAAATACTAAGATGTATAGCAGGAGTAGTCTGTCAATGCCTAATCATCATCATAATAAAGTCATTAGTGAAAGAAAATCATCAAAAGAATGTTTAAGCACATTCACAATACTAATTTTGTTTAAGTAAAATATTTGTGCACTCAAAGTCATCCAATTTTCATTACATTATATCAAAATGGTATAAAGAGAACTATCTCCTGGATGCATAGCACTTGATTTCAAACTATTGACCTATGATGAGTGTGAAACTACCTATGCTGTAGGTCTAGTATAATCATTTTCTTGGGGGAATGATTTGGTGAGGAATATATTCTCCTCCCAAAATGAATATTGTTAAAAGTGGACTTTTTGTGTATGTGCTACATGTTGAGATGGTGCATCCTAGGGCCAATCCCTAGGGTGTGGAAGAGCCATAGGGGGGCCATAGTGATAAGCTTGGGGTGATCCCATTATTTGTGTTAGGAGGTGCTATCCATTGATATGTTTGGGTACTCCCTTTTCTTGGAGTTAGGAAGGGTATCATGTTGGACTACAATGTAGAGATTATATCTACAAACATGTGCTTTCAATAAATCAATTCATAGTGTTTATGCGCTCATTACCAAGAGATTGTGGGGTTGTTTAGGTGAGTATAGGAGGCTCGCCTAGAGTCCTAGAGCCAGTGTCAAGCCTATTTTTGGTCTTGATATGGATGAGAGAAGTGCCAACCAATAATCCCTCACCCACTCTCTTCAAAACCTTGTAGAGAATATATAATCTATGAGTCAATTTAGTGCTAGAACCAAATTTGAGAGTAGCATAATGAGACTTGGGCACTTTCAAAAGCACTACATCCCCTTCTTGGAACTCTAGACTCCACCTTTTCTCATTAGCATAAAGCTTCATTTTTTCTTTCGATTTCTTGAGATTCACTTTACATTATTGAGAGATAGCTTGTATGCAATCCAATTCTTCCTTGCTTTGTGGGTTGATCTTGTCGTTGCAAATAATTGTGGGAAGGGGTATCATGTAGCCATACAAAGCCTCAAAAGGTGAAACTTTGATGCTAGAATGAGTGGAATTGTTATAAGAAAACTCAACCAAATGCAACTAGGAATCCCATGTATTTTGTAGATCATGGAAAAAGTGTCTCAAATAAGTCTCCAACCACTTATTTACCCTTTCTCTGTCCGACTATCTATTTGAAGATGGTAAGTTGTAAAAGGAGCTAATTTGGTGCCTATGGAGCTAAATACCACTTGCTAAAAGTTTCTTGTAAACTTGGCGTCTCTAGATGCACTATAACTTGCATTAATCTATGTAACTTGAAGACATGCTCCATATATTGATTGGATAATTCAGGTGCAATATATTGAACTTTTATGGAAATAAAGTGGACTATCTTGGTGAGTCTATCCACCACCACATAAATGCTATTCCACTCTTTCTTAGACACAGGTAAGATAGTAATAAAATTCATTATAATATGCATCCATTTACCTTCAAGGATAAGTAATGGCTACAATAAACCACATGGCTTCAATGTGATATCCTTGTTTTAATGGTGTGGTATATAACTAGAGAAAAATATCTAAATCCAAAGGCCCTTCCAATGGAAACTCTTAACAATCCTATTATATTTCTTGTAAACACCAAAATGACTAGTTGTAGGCAAGGAATGCATCTCTTGGATAAATTTCTCCCTAAATGGGGAAGTATATTGAATGACAATCCTACCATGATACTAAATGATACCATTTCCCATTTAAAATTGGAAATTTTCATCCATAATTCCTTGCTAAAAGGTTGAATTAATTATCTAAAAGTTAAGCTCCTCAATCTCCTCTATTCAATTGGTATGAAGTTCTAAAATGGTTGAAACCTTACATGCCCACATCTTTGATAAGGGATCAACAACTATGTTATCCTTGTCCTTGGTATGTGTGATATCAAAGTCATAATTCTATAATGTAGCTACCCATTTGTGTTGCTTTGGAGTGGGGTTCAATAGAGATATAAGGTATTTTAGGATCCTATGATTACTTTTTACCCTGAATTGATTGCCATAAAAATAATAATTCCACTTCTTGATTGTATAAAGAATGGCTATTATTTCTTAGTCATTAACATTCATTGGCATCTCCTTATCATTTAGCTTGCAACTTTCAAAGACTATTATCCCATTCTCGTGCAAGAAAACTGCCCAAATTTCCCAATCACTACCATTCCATTGGATAGTGAACTCTTTGGAAAAGTCAAGAAAAGAAAGGATAGGGGCTAAGGTAAGAAAATTTATCAACTAATTAAAAATCTGATCAACTATGACATCCTCAAAGAAAGCTTCTTTTTTTATATTGTCTATAAAAGGAGCCACGATAGTTGCATAATTGGTATATAAATTTCTTGTAGAATGAATCCACGAGGAGAAGTGGGAGTAGTGGGCATAGGCCAATCTTTAACACATTGCGCCTTTTTGGGATCAGTCTAAATTCTATTTTCACTAACAATGTGTCCTAAATATTTCACCTAAGTCTGCATGGATGAATTTATAATCCTTAGAAATTAACCTATGTTGTATAAATACATCAAATACCTTCCTCAAATGTGCCAAATGTTCCTATATGTTTTGTTCTTGATGAGCATATCATCAAAGAATACAAACACAAATAAAAAGAGGAAAATATGTGAAAATATTCTTTATACAACTTTGAAAGGTAGTTAGGGGATTTTTCAATCCTAATGGTATGACTAAAAAATGATAGTGACCACAATCTCTGTCCTGAAAACAACCTTGACTTCATCATCTTGCCCCATGTTGTGAATCTAATGATAGCCAGATCATAAATTTGTTTTGGTAAAATACTTTACTCCTTTCAACTCATCAAGTAAATCATCCACCCTAGGGATGGGATACCTATTCTTTACCCTAATATTATTAAGATCCCTTTAGTTAATACACATCGTGAATGACCCATATTTTTTCTTCACCAAGAGTATTGGGGATGTGTAGGGTGAGAAACTGAGCTCTATGAATCCCATCTCCAATAATTACTTAGATTTGCTTTGAAAATTTTTCTCTTTCACACTTGGAAAGCCTGTAGGGTGGGTTGTTAACTAGCTTATAATAAGGCTCTAAATCAAATTGGATAATCAACTTGACTTTTAAGGGGTGATGCTATAGGTATCTAGAATAGATCCTTGTACTCTTCCAAAAGAACTTTCATTATACTGAAATCTTAGATGATTCTTTGGATTGATCTAGCACTTCTTTATTAAGATGCAAGACAAATATTTTAGATCTTTTCTTGAACTCCTTTCTAGCATGCTTTGTTGTAATAATCTCAATTTTTATTTTGTTATCAACTCCATCCAAGTGAATGAGATGTCCATCACTAACAAACTCTAGGTAGAATTGAGAAAAATCCATAACAAATTTTCCTAATTGCATCAGCAAATCATAGCCTACTACAATGTCAATGGGGTCCATATCCAAAGCAAATTAGTCCATTTGATGCCCATTATTTTCAACCAAATGAATATACACTTTGGGATACATTTGGTTGTTGATTTTTCCATCTCCATTTACCACTTGGACTTTGACAAATTGTTGCAAATCAGTAGTAGGGAAACACTTCAATGTCTCTATGGTTTATTTATTTATGAAACTATAGGTATCATCACTATCAATCAAAATGAATGCATATTTTTTATTAATGCTTCCTTGGATATGGAGTGTGTTTGGGCTTCTTGATCCTATCTATGCAACTATTGAAATAAAGCAAGTAGTGGCAACATATGGCTCATTATTCTCTCTTAGATCAATAGGAATACTACCACCATGGTCAAAAGAAAAAGTATCAGTATGATCATAAAATCATTTTTTCCTAATATCCTCATAAATATCATCATTTGGAGTGGCAACCATAAGTGCATTTGCATCATCATTGTCATCCTCTAAATCTTCAAGAACTAGCATGCTATGAACCTTAGGTTTTGCATTCCTATAACCACACTTTGTTGCATGGTTGGTTGTATACTTCACATGACATTTAAAATAGATCCCCTTTTATTTTCCTTCATTGTGTAGGTCCATAGGAATAGACTTTGAATTACCAATTACTAAATTATTTCTAGCTTGATTTCACCTAGTTTATGATCTATTCTTGAATTGCTAGCCTAAAAGTACCTTCTTGTATTGAAGACTTGAAAGGTGGATAAGTAGGTATTTTAGGGTTTCTAAATAACATATTACTTCCTCCAAAACATGTCCTTGACTAGCCTAGTCTCAAGGCATTACTACCTGCAAACAAGGCTCTCTTTCCTATACATACTAGAATACTTATCAAGCAACTCAATAGCCTTAAATAAACTTGTAGGGGATTGTGCCATTACATCATTTGAAACATAGAGATCCAAACCATACAAGTATTTTTGAAGTCTAGCATCATCACTAATGAGTGACGAAATCCACATACATAATAAGGTTCAAAAATTGACTAGTGTATTCTCTCCTAGATAGGCCCCTCTACTCTAGGCCATACCAACCTCTAGCAATTTATTCCTTCTCCATTAGGGAAACAAAGACCTACACCATGAGAGCTTTGAAATATTTCGAAGTGTCCACTTGCTTGTTTTCCTTCTTCGTGTAGTGCCACCAAGTGTGGACAAAACCATCTAAGTGTATAGTAGCAAAGTGGATCTTTTGGTCATCAACTTTAGGGAATGTATCAAATATACCTTAAAATTCAGAAAGCCACTCCTCAAGGTCTGATGGGGAAGATGATTGGAAATTATACTTAGGATAGTATAATCTTATCTCTCAACTCTCTATCTCTATGATTTGGATGTTCACCACCATGAGGCTAATAATGATTGACACCACCATAACTACCATTATTAGAGAGGTTTTGAGAAAGGGATGGCTAAGTTCTAATACCTCGAATAGTTACTTTAGTAGCAAAGAAACCATCTCCACCTACATAATCACCCTTACTTGCATTACCCAAATAATCATTACCTGTATGTGAAGTTTCACTATCTCATATGTGGAATGAAATCTTCTCTAGAATGCCCAAAGGATTAGGATTTGTATTAGCTAATGACTCTTCTACTTTATCAAAAATAAATTTTGACTTATTTTTCTTCTATTTTTCTATCATTTATGATTCCATCCATTTGGTAATCCGTTCTAGGTTGCATATGTATTTGTGTATCCATAAATGGATGTTATACTAGTTCCTCTTTCACATTGATCACACTTGCCTCAAGTTTGAAGTCTTTGTCTATACTCTTTCAAGTAGAGATAAATGAGCTCTCATACCTTTTCCTTTTCTTATGCTTTACCTTTTGTAGTGATCCAACTACCTTTGCTACTAATACAAGGAATCTATTTTTAATCATGTGGAAATTGATATGTCTATAATTTAAGAGCTTGGGCACATTGCTGAAGATCAAATGTATATATCCCTAGCTAAGTAAAGAGAGGGATGGAAAGAAACAAGATATTATCATAGTAATGTTCAAGTAAAATTTTCCTAGTTTACTTTAATGTTTCTTTACTATATTCTTAGGTTATTTTAATGTTAACTCACTCTAATTTCAGGGTTATTTTATGTGATCTTTTGTCATGTTAGTTTAATGTAATTTTTAGTTTAGCATTGCTTTATGTTTAGTGTAGTTTTATGTGTTTGCAATTTTATTATAGTAGATTGTATATTTAGTTTTTTGAGTGTTATTTTAGTGTAATTTTAGGGTTATTTTATGTTCCTTAGTGTCCCATAAGTTTTATTATAAGTTTATATTTGGAGTAGTTCCGTGATCAGAGTGTTACACTATTAGTATAAAATCATGTCAGTTTAGATCATATCCCCAAAAGTATCATTATAGACATGCTTAATGACACATCTAAATGATAGTTAGCTCTAATGATAAATTTGGATCCAATACTAAATATTAATTTAGTATTTCTTAAAGTTTAATATAACATTAATTTTCCCCATATATTTTACTTATTGTAATGCGAAGTTGTTGACATGTTAGTTTAGACATGTTTAATGACATATATAAATGATAGGTGGGTGTGGTAACTAATATGCATATAAATATGGGTATAATTCTAAACATTATTCTACTATTATTAAAATTTATGATAACTTTTTTTTCACTTATTACAAGGTTAGTCAATTGCCATGTTAGTGTAGTATAATCCTAGGATTAGTCTAATATGCATAATTTTATGTAAAGCTAGTTTTTAGTGTCTAATTTAGGTCTAGGTTTTGATTTTCATAATTTTTATTTGGTTCTTATTTGTGTACATATGGAACAACACATACTTGTCTATGTTGCAATGGGAGCCATTCATATGTGTAGGGGAATTATGTTTATGTTTAGTAAAGTACTACAAGCACATGAGTAAGAAACGTGTTGATGTGGAGCATGTTGCCACGACACACACTATCCATACCTCATGCTAACCACATAGAGTAACAAGTTGCAAGTTAAGAAATAGTGCAATATGTCAATGTTAATTAAGATGAATAGCATTTTCTAGATTGTGCTAAGGATCACCCATCAACAATGTGCAACAAAGAAGTTGCACCATTATTCTATAACATAAATGATGAAACGGTTGTATTGGTTGCATTATTGATTTGTAATATAGATACAGGAGTAGCATCCCGTGAAAATTACATTAAAACTAGTAGACATCCAAAGAAAGAGAAAGGTACTCCATCTATTTCCAACCTATAATAGCTCATAGCCCTTAAGAAAGCATGCAAATGAAGCAAGATTGGTCATGAGGCCACAAAATTGGGCTAGATGCCCAAGGAAAACGTGAAAATCCTAGACCTAAAAGTTTGTATATAAAGGATGAAAAGGAATGGCATAAGTTATAAATGCATGTGTAAAATTTGGGAACTTTGTTCTTTCTTCTTTTTTTATGCATGTGAGGGAGTGAAGAAGAGGGAGAAAGTGATAGTGAGAGTGAGGAACTAGGTGAGGGGAAGCTCTTACCACTCTTCTTTCTCAACATCCATCCCTTCATAGTGGTGACAAATGAGAATGAGCCTCTTTTGTGTGTGTGTGAGGTTGAATTGAGTGAGAGTGAGGAACATGCCATAAAGATCTTCTTGCTCTACTTCTTCCCTTCTTCTCTATCTTCTCATCTCCATATTGTGTTCCAAGGTGGAAGTGAGGACATGGATTGAACTAAGTAGCATTGCATGGATTGTGGAGATAGCAATGACCTTTGGTGAGTGACTATAACAAAGAGGTGAGTTCTAATTTACTAAAACTCCATGTGAGTCTACATTTATCCTTTCATGCATAGAAATGGTAAATTGTGATTGAGTTTAAGAGGAGTGCATGAGACGATCATGTGAGAGGTGATCAATGTCATTGTAAGTTGAAGCTCTTGAAATAATAGGAGTTCATCTAAAGTCGTCTAAAGTCTCAATGTTGGGCTTGTGTAGTATGATAGTTTGGTTCCATCATTGTTGGGACTAAGGATGGTTGAGATGAGGTTACTTGTGGTATTGTGTGTAGCAGAATAAGAGAGTGCCATAAGATGCTTACTCATAAAATGCATAAGAATAGATAGAAGAATTGGATTTATCAAAGTTTTGTCATGTTGAAATGTTTATTCGGATTAGAATGTATTAATTATACAAAATTGTAAATAGGGATTGGATATTTACATAATTACTCAAATTTTATGCAAATAGGACATGCAATGACCATGTTAATATATTTATATTGATGACAAATTTAGTATTGAGTAGGTGAAAGATGACCTGCTAACCAGTAAAAATCTCAATGGGCCTTTTAAATTCCGTGATAGGCTAGTTGAAAAAAATGACTACCGTGTTTGGTTCAATCTAGAGTGGGCTTGATGGGCCCACTCTTGATCACTACCGTGTTTGGTTCAATCTAGAGTGGGCTTGATGGGCCCTAAATTTATTAAAAAGTGGGACCCATTAGCCTCAACCCCCTCTCTTAGTATTCTCTCTCTCTCTCTCTCTCTCTCTCTCTCTCTCTCTCTCTCTCTCTCTAGTATTTGGATGGAGTATTGCACGACTTTGAACTCAATCACACACTTTATTCATCGAGATAGGTGCATGGAGTGGACAAGCAAGAGAGACGACATTATGTAAGTTGTGTGGACTACAGAGTGTAGAATCAAAGGAGCACATGATTATGACATTCCCAACATATGTACACATACCGACTGACTTAAATATCCCTTTACAGGGGCCACTTCACTAGTTTCTGGTCACTACTCCTATATTGAAATTAGAGGCTCTCATCACCCATATATTATGTGGTCATGCCACTACGAGGGCAGAGTGTAAAAAACTCTGGAGTGCATCATCATCCGACTTTCTTATTAATGTAGAGAGTCAATGTGATCTGAGTCATTAGTGTTAGTGTCTTGGCATGGATGGTCCAAAAATACTAGATTTTTGGACAATTTTAGCCTATTTTGTATATTATTTATTGTAAAAATCCTAAAAAGCTAGGAAAGCTTCTAGATTAGGATGGCATGCAAAAAGAAAGTGACTTTTTCAACCAGTTATGGAATTTTTCATAAAAAAGAACGATTGGAGAAATCGTGTGTGTCACAATCGCAGTTGATAGGTTGAAAACTGCACTTTGAACTAGGAGAAGAGGAAGGAGTGAATTGGGAGATCCTGGAGTATGTGTCCTGAGGTTTTACCCCCCTTTCGAAGCCAACAGAGCCATTAGGTTTGGGGTTCCGAGCAACAGAGAGGAAGGTATTGTTTTCATACACGTTTTTGGTGTACGAAGGAGCTCCAAGAGACCTAATGCTTGGAGATTGCTTCTAAGTAGTGCCAGACAAGGGATTTCAGGTTCAGTCAATACATTTTGATTCGACTCATTGTGCTTTGTCTGCATTGTGTTTAACTCTTGTCTATTCTTTTTCTTCTCTTCCATCTCCTATCTCTACTTCCTTCTATCTCTCATCCCTAGTGGATACGATTCTTTGAAAACAAATCCCTTCAACATTGGTGAGCTCGACATAAAGGTTGTCAAGAAGGAAATATAAGATGGGAGAACCTTCGAGCACAATTTCCGGTGATGTTTTGCAACAATTGGTGCAGAATATGAATATTCTTACGCAGGTAAACAACAACAACTGGTGATGCTAGCTTTTGCTCAAACAGAAAGTGTTGTGATGAATGCTTTGCAAGCAACTAAGTGTGAGATGAAGTTATTCAATGGCAGGAATGTATCTACATATGTATATACCTATACTCAAAAGATGGAATTCTTTGGGGTGGCTTAACTCGCATGGAGCCGATATTTTGTGCGTGTTATTGTACATGAACTGAAAGTGCGAACTATTGAATTATACACGTAGGATGCTGACTAGGTAGCTTTCAAGAAGACACTGAGGGAATAATTTTACATTGAAGATATCGGTTTGATTACATGCAAGACTTTTCAGGAGTGGGTTCTACAACCCAATAAGGGTCTTGTGGCTACATAATTGTTAAGAGAATTTGAAAGTCGATTTGAGCAATTGGATCTTGTAGAACAACAAGCTCTTGCAAGTCAGAAAATTGAATTGTTTCTACAAGCAACAAATCCCAAGCTTCAAGAGAATCTTGATGATTCGCTAGAGGATCAGACTATAGAGATAGGTCTTAAAATAGGGTGGAGACATGTCAAGGAAGTTGTTACTGCACTTGTGAAAAAGCATAGAAGAAAAGAAAGATTGCATGTCTCTAGCTTGCTCACTGTTACGAGAAAAATAGTTGATGTATTTGGTAAGCCACCCACTTCTGTGGCTAAACCTATGGTTGTACCTGTTGTTCCCACAGTTAGGGAAGATGCCTTAGATGAATTGGTCAAAGGCATGTGGGAACTTCAATTGAAGGTTTCAAAATTGGATGAAAAAGGACAAGAGGAAAGGGGATGGGCAGCACCACGACAACTCATCTTTTGGAAAAATGGCAAGATCTATGCACAAGAAACAAGATTTCCTTTTGCTTTGAATTTTGAAAAGGGAGGTATGCAGAAGTTGTTGGAAGACTTAGCTATTCAAAATTCTTATGCAACTGTACATGCTTCTACTTTTAGTCTATAGTTGAATAGAATGCATGGCCAAGGTCCAAAGGCTAAAGTATGGACACAAGCTTTACATGTAGTTGAAAAGTAAAAGGTTACTAATAGTGAAATGTCTCTTGCATGGCAAGACATTCGTGACATAAATGGTTGGGAATCATCGGTAGATGCATATTGAGTGTATGCATATTTAGCAAAGATACAAAACATGGATGTACTTGTGGGAGAGAAACGAAAGAGAGATGAAGATAATGCAAGAACATCTAAAAGAGTGACAAGAAGAACTGTGGATTAGCCTAAATCTACAAATGAGCCATCTCTAGAGCATGTTATGGAAGAGGTCAGTTTAGGAGCAAAAACAGGATAGGAAACAAGAGGAAAAAAAGAAGGGCAAGCAGCCAGGATATAAGTTGCAGTCTGACATTGAGAGAGCCATAGATCTTAAGAAGGTTCTTGAAGAACGGATCCTAAACAGTCGGGTGGAATTCGCCTTGGGAGAGGTGCTTGGCATCGCCAAGACAGAATTTCATGATGAGATCATTGATATAATTAAGAGGAAGCATCAATTTCTTGGTGATACCACTAGTGCATTGCTGCAATTTGAAGAGGAAATTGATTTGTTGGGAAGTAAGTACTGGATTATCTATGCAAGATGCTACTAATCAGTGGACAACATGTGGAAAAGAGAAGAAAGTGACTGAAAATGCATTGTCTTGTAGCAATATGGATGGTGGAGTAAGGCAAATGCAATAATATGGGGAAGAGACTCTAGGATTTATTCCTCGAAGTCATTATACAAGAAATCATTGGGCTAGGGCTACCACTGAAACAATAGTGAAAATAGGGGAACGCGAAACTCCTTGTGTTGCTTTGCTTGACCATGGGTTAATATTAATGTCATTGAGCGTGGATTGTATGAGAATGGCGCATGGCCTATGGACACTGATCATGGGTGACGTATGAGGTTTGCAAATAATTTTTCGAGAGAGCTTTATGCTACATGTCCTAATGTGAAAGTGACAATTGGTGATGTACAAGAAGAGCAATACTTCTTTGTGCAAGATAATTCCTCATATGTAGTGATTTTGGGACATCCCTATATTACAGGAGTGCATAAGGAAACAAAGGTGCTTGATGATGGTTCTACTTATGCAAGAGTCAGAAGTAAGGATGGGAGAAAAGTAGTACAATTTCTTACTGTTTGTGTTAATCATCCTAGAAAACGAGATACGCTTCAAGAGTCTCTTTTGCCTCCAAATGCAAGGGAATTCAAAGACCTGGATTTTCATTAAGCGTTGCTATAATGCAGGGCTTTAGTAGTGCTTTTTAGAGGATGTACTCGCTCTTGATGGAATGAAGCATGTATTTAGTATTGGTTATTCTCAATTTACAGCAAATAGTTCATGTTGCTTTAAGCCTATGGAAGCTATGTGCAAGGCTGAACACATATCTATGAAATGGGCTACTAAGGAACTGAAAGCATTGGGACAGTTACCTAAAAATGAAGTCATTTCAGGAATCTTTTATGGGCTGAATATTAATGACACTATGGCTGAAATTTCAGCAACTATACATGCAAAAAATGAGGCTGAAAATAGAGTTTTGTCAATATCTTCTTTGGACATGTATGATGTTATAGCATTGTTTGCTCAACAGGAATGATTACAATGGGCTGAAGTACTTATGGAGACAAAGTATAAGACAATTAACAAAAAGGTGAAACCAATTGTTTTGCCACTTCCACCAGAAAGTGAGGGTTTGTATGAAAAAGTGTCAAGGTAGCCAAGCTTACAGGATCCTAAAGATATAGGTCATCAGTTACATCTGAAACATTACAAGAATTGAAAGTTAATGCACAAGGGTTCTTTTGCCTGCTCAAAGAGATTTTTTAATGTAGATGTTGGCTTGGCATGGAAAGGAATTTTCATTTCAGCCAACTGAAATAGCTTGTGTGGATCCAAATGTTGTCTCTCCTATGGTAATATTTACTATGCCACATGTACCACAGAACTTGAGGCCTATTCCAATGCCTAAAGGTTACTTGCCAAAGCTGATGGATTTGCTAAATGAAAAGATTCGCATGAATATCTTGGAGCCCTCTTCAGCCCCATACTCAAATCATTGGTTTATTGTGCTAAAAAAGAATGGGGATTTGATATTTATTCAAGATATGCAATTGTTCAATAAAGTGACCATAAGAAATGTGAGTGCAGGTCCTGTGGTTGATGAAATTTCAGAGGCTTTTGCAAGCAGAGCATCTATCCTTTGGGTGACCTTCACTCGGGGTATGATTAATTTTAGCTTGCAATTGAAAGTAGGGATATCACAACCATGAAGACTCCCTTGGGGTTAGGTACGGATGTGTACTTTTTCACGAGGTGCAACAAACTCAATGGCACACATGAAAAATGCTATAAATAGGATACTCGGAGATTTTATATCACAATTGATAATGCCCTTGGATGATTCTCCAATCAAAGGGTGTGCAGTGGATGAAAAGAATGAAGAGATGGATGCTCATGGGTGTAACGCAGACCATATCGTGGAATGTGAGAAGATTTTGACATGTCTAGAAGATAGAGGTGTATTTTAATTCTTTTTGGACAAATGTCTGTCTTTGGAGTTGAAGAGGTTTTGATTGTTGGGCATATGTGTGGGCCATATGGGCAAAGACCATCACCAGCAAAAATAGATGGGATTGATAGAATGCAAGATGTATGCACGAATGTATTAGAGGTGCATAGATTCTTGGGTGCATGTGTGTTCTATTTGTTATGGATTCTTCACTTTACACATGTAGTTGATGCTCTATATCAGCTTCTAAGGAAAGCTCAAAGGTTTCATTGGGAAAGGAAGCACCAGAAAGCAATGAAGAAATTGAAGCAACTCTTGAAATTTGCTCCTACATTGAGAAAGGCTGATTATGCACATGGAAAGCCTACCATTATTACTGTTGATACAAACCCAATTGGGATTGGATGGGAAATTGGGCAAGATGATGAGGAAGGGTAAGGATATACAATTTGATCTGGTGCTAAAGTATTGACCGAGCAACAGAGAAGATATCCACAACTAAAAAGATAATTATGGAAATTGGTGACAATCCTTAAATGTGATAAAGAGTATTTTATGGGTGCTCGTGTAGTCATTGAAATCAATTGTTTGCTGGTATTGGATATGATTACTAGTTGTGCTACCTTGGACATTGTTATGCTTGAGTGGATTGCATACATCAAATCTTTGAACCCTGAATTTCAACATATTGCAGGAAGTGATGACCCAATTTTAGACATGTTATCTTGGGCATGCTAGTATGAGAATGAAGATGGGATGATGGATGAGGAGGAAGAAGATGATTTTATTGCAGCTCAAAATGATGTTGTAAGAGTGAATTTAGCAATGTGAGGAGTTGCTGCAACACTAATAGAAGCTTGGACAACAAAGAGAAGACACCTTAGACATTTTGTATCTTGTGTGGAAGTGTTTCTAAAAGAAAAATATGCAAGAGAGTGGCTAAGAAGTGGTCAATACATTAGTACATTAACAAAGAGAGATGAATGGTTGGATGAGGAGTTTAAGAAGATCAAGAGGAAAGCCTATGGGTTTTTCTTAAAAGATGGATACATATGGAAACATGCTAAAAAGAAACATGGTGTGCCATTGCAAGTTTTGGATGATAGAGCTTCACAAGTAAATGTTATGCAAGAATTTCATGAAAGCTTGTGGGCCGGCCATAGAGGTATTTGGGGTACTTTTGTAAAGATCAAATAAAGATATTGGTGGTAGGGTATGTATAACGATGTTAATTACTTTGTGGAAATATGTATAACATGTCAAATGTATTCATCTATGAGACATCGAGATGGATTGCAGCCCACATATCCATTGTCTCTTCATTTTAAGTGGGTGATGGATTTAGTCATGATGCCTACAAGTCTTTGGCAAATGAGGTATCTTGTGCTTTTCCATGAAGACTTGACTAATCAAGGGAAAGGGAGAGCTCTACGTACTAAGACAAGAAATGATGTGTGTAGTTTTCTCTTAAAAGAGATCTTTTGTCGGTATGACTGTGTGGAAAAAACTAGAACAAATAGGGGTGAGCTAGATGCAGATGAAGCTCATGATTTCTCTGCACGGTTGGGGATAAAGATTGCTTTAAATTTAGCTTATAACCCTGAAGGAAATGGAAAATGTGAAAGAGGTCATCCACCTATTGTGAAGGCATTGACAAAAGCATGTGGAGAGAAGGTAAAAGAGTAGCCACAATTGCTCCCTTATGCTTTGTGGGCTGATAGAACAACACATAGTGTTGTTACAAGATATATGCATGATGAATTTATATATGGTCAAAAACCTATCGTGGTGATAGAAGAGATGATACTCACATGGAGTGTGCTACCCCGAGAAGAGGAGTTGAATTGAGAGGTGTTGTTGGCCTTGTACATTAGATGGTTGGAAAGAAAGTCAAAAGACATAGAGGGAGCAGTTGCAAAGTTAAGGGCAACAAGGATACAGAACAAGAAATGGTTTGCCAAAAGACATAATTTGAGGCCAATAACCATATAAGACAAGGATTGGGTATTGGTTTATGATAGCAGTTTAGACAACTAGCATAGTGCCATGCGTAAAGTTTCCAAAAGATGGTTTGGACCCTATGTGGTAAGACAGGTGTTTGATAATGCTACTTATGCATTAAATGAGAAGAATGGGACAACCATAAAACTTCTGCTAGTAGAAAAAAGAGTCAAATTATTCAAGAGGCAAGAATCTACTTCCTGCGAGTTGCCAGAATTGAAAGAAAATAGTGGTCATGATACGGGGGCTAGCTAGGAAGATATGGAAGATGAAGAAGCAAAGGATATAATTGTAGAGGATGAGAAGGATTCAGAATCTAGTGAAAACTAGGATTTTGGCACATACAAGAGGATGTGCAAGTTCAGAGGGATGGATGTCGTGTCACTACTCGGGCACAGTGTGAAAAACTTTGGAGTGCATCATCATCCGACTTTCTTATTGATGTAGAGAGTCAATGTGAACTGAGTCATTAATGCTAGTGTCCATTGCATAGATGGTCCAAAAATACTAGATTTTTGGAAAATTTTAGCCTATTTTTGATATTATTTATTGTAAAAATCCTAAAAAGTTAGGAAAGCTTATAGATTAGGATGGCATGTAAAAAGCAAGTGGCTTTTTCAGCCAGTTATGGGATTTTTCATAAAAAAGAAAGATTGGCGAAATCATGTGTGTCGTGATCGCAGTTGACAAGCTAAAAACTGCACTTTGAACTGGGAGAAGAGGAAGGAGTGAAATGGGACATCCTAGAGTATGTGTCCTAAGGTTTTACCCCCCTTTCAAAGCTAATAGAGCCATCAAATTTGGGGTTTTGAGCAGCAGAGAGGGAGGTGTTGTTTTGATACATGTTTGTGGTCTATAAAGGAGCTTTAGGGGACCTAATGCCAGGAGATTGCTTCTAAGTAGTGCTAGACAAGGGATTTCACTTTCTGTCAATAGATATTGATTCGATTCATTGTGCTTTGTCTTTATTGTGTTTACCTCTTGTCTATTCTTTTTCTTCTCTTCCATCTCTTATCTCTATTTCTATCTCTAATCTCTGGTGGATACAACCTTTCAACAAAAACCCCTTTGACAACACTTTCGAGAGAATCATGCTGCATAGATTGTTCATTCATTGTAGCTACCCTTTCCTACCATGGGGAAGGAGAATCATTGTATATCTGGAAAGGTCTCATTGGTCATAATTTGGCCTTCCATGGATGATAATAAACTACTCTACTCTTCTCTCTCTCTCTCTCTCTCTCTCTCTCTCTCTCTCTCTCTCTCTCTCTCTCTCTCTCTCTCTCTCTCTCTCTCTCTCTCTCTCTCTCTCTCTCTCTCTCTCTCTCTGTGTGTGTGTGTGTGTGTGTGCGTGTGTTAAGTAGGGAAGTAGAAAAGAAATAGAACAGAGAGAAAGACTAGAATAAAAGAGAAAGATGGAAAGAGGAGAGAGAATGTGAGTAGCCTTAAAATGTATGCAAGAAGGTGAAGATGAAAGAGACTTTTTATTATTACTTAATTATGAAAAAAGTGAGTATTTTTACAAATTTTATACCAAGACAATGTAGGTGGTATTTTCCCCTTCTTTCTCCCAAAATTACTTATGTCTTTCCACCTTTTTATATCCCATCTCCATTCAAAGGCTTTTTAAGGAGGGAAAACAAAAGGAAGGGATTTATTATAAAAGACTTAAAATTTAGAGAAGATGATAGAGTACTACTCTATTTTAGCATTGCAAATATAAGCTAATCTTGGAAAATATTAAGGAATTTGATTGGATTCAAGGCCTAAGAGCAAACATACATTATGTACATTAGCTAGGGATTATCAACTTGGAAACTTGGCCTCAAAATATTCATGTTGTCTACTACATACCATGTTGTACTAAAATCTTTAATAACTTTCTATAGATTTCTCCAAAGCAAGCATAGCATAAGTAAAAAAGTTCTCATTTCATATACTGTTAGACCATATAAATTTAACTTTGTTGTTTTTATTAATTCAAGGTAAAAACTATTCTAAAACAATTGCTATTTGTCAGATGTTTGTAGTAAAACAAAGAAAAAATTTAACTAATGTTTAACCAAAATAGAAAATTTAAGATAAGGAAAGAACTAAAAAATAGACACTAGTCTCCAAGAATCTTCTTCAAGATGTATAATTTTCCATTGAATCGCATGAGTATATGTGTGAATCACATGGGTTCAAAATAAGGTATTTTTAAAATATCATTTTCATACATTTTTTACATATATAAGGATATAATAGAAAGGGATTATTTACAAATTGAATAGAAAAGGGTTATTTTTTGTTCACGAAAAATTCAACGATAAGGATATTTATAAATAAACCTTGGATGCACGTGATGTAGAGGATATACATATAGTAACTTCCATGAGCATTTAATTAGATACCCAAGGTTGATTGGGATCGAGGATTGTTCTCATATTGTCCTATAAGTTCCTTAGGAATGTACTAAATAATACCCTCTTCTTCCAATATAGATGGTAGTTCTTCTACATAATCCACTTAGGATCCAATAAAAGGATTGAGTTGTCTCACATGAAAGCCATTGTGAATCTTTGTACAAGAGGGGAGTTCTAGGAAATAAGTAAATCACCTACATGCATCATAATCCTATATGTCCCATAGTATTTGTGTGCTAACTTGTTGCTAGAGCCATCTTTAAGAGTGGAATATTGTGACTTAAGCACCTTGAAAGATACTAATTCTCTTACTTGAAACTCCATAGATCGCCTCTTCTCAGTAGCATAAAATTTCATTTGATCTTATGCTTTTTTGAGATTCACTTTGCACTACTGAAGTAGGACCAACATGCGATAAAAAACTTCTTTTCCTCGAAGATTTATCACTTCACCAAACATGACCATAGAAAGGGGAACTTTATACCCATACAAAGCCTCAAAAGGAGAGATTTCTCTGGTGAAAAGAGTGGATTTATTGTAGACGTATAGAGTTAAACAACTCTTTATATTCCTTTGAAAGAGCTTTTAATGCTAAATTCTTTGCTAAATTTGTGGAGTATTAACATGTAACATCCTTGATTAGGTGTAAAATAAATATTTTTAAGCACTTTTTTTACTCCTTGTTAAGGTACTTAGCTTTTATGAGTTGAAAATCTACTTTACTATGAATTCCCTCCAAGTGTATGAGTTAGTTAAAAGGGGCCCCTATTGTGGGGTCCGGGGGCCACGGAAGCGGCCCCTGGCTGGGGGGTCCCAGGCCAACGGCCCCCCTGGAGGGGGGTCCGAGGGCAGCGCCCTCGGCCCGATGGAAAAGGGAATATTCCCTAGAATATTCCTTGGCCGACTAGTGGAGGCTCATATGGTAGGTCGGTTAGGTCAACAGGCCGACCTAACGGCCTTCGCAATCTATAAAAGTTAAATCCCTTTGTAGCCATCATACACTCATCTTTCACCCAGTCAGAGTTGTTGTTCCAGCTAGCCTTAAGCTCTTCACCTATCTTCTGTCTAGATCACCATCTAAGCTTCACACAGTGGAAGCGTACGGGTGGACAAAGCCATCTTTGTATCAGTTGTTTGAAGTTAAAGAATTTACTGATTCTCCTCTTATCTGTTGTGTACTCTCTATCTCTTTCTCAGATTCTGTTCGCTGCGCCGTGTAATATTTTACATTACTTCACTGACAAACTCCATATGAAGCTGAGAGAAACCCAAAATAATATTCTCTAATTATCTCAATCAATCACAACTTAAAACCACGTCAATATGCCCATTTCTAAAGCGATCAAGTCTAGCAGTACTTCATAAATTTTAGCTAGAAATAGAGGAAATTTAGAGAGCATTTGATTGTTGATCTCTTCATCCCCATTCTCCACTTACACCTTGATTGGTTGTGGCAATGGAAAATCAGGGCAATCTATCCATTGACTTTTTATTAAAATGAAACTATGGATGCTATCACCATCCACTTACATGTATGCCACTTTGTCCATCACTAGTGGGACTTCACTCTCTTCTCCTAGATCTTCATGTCAAGATTGTGGGAGAGAAGGAAGGAGTCTCACTTGTAGCTTTCTTACTTGGGCACAATGGGGGAATACACACACAAGTGGAGGCTGAAAACAGTTTTCCTCTTCTTAGTTGTGTAAGCCAAAAAGAACACCAGTATAGAGAAACAGAAGAACCCTATATACGGGTCTCAAAACCAAACTCAACTAACTAAGGTGGCATACTAACTGAGTCACGAACTAGAGTAGATAAGGATACCTGTCATCTAGCTATTATTCATGGGCGGTGTACCAACCGCATCTGCAGCTAACAAGTTGGTGACATAAATACACAACGGTCACCCTGGAATATCACGAGTGGAGCTCGATATCTCAACACTCCCCCTCGAGCTCAATCCCAATTCCTGCACACCAAGCAGGTCTTTGAACTTACGTAGCTTCTCTGCGCCCAAAGCCTTAGTGAATATGTCAGCTACCTGATCGGCTATGGTGACATAAACTAGATTAATAAGACCTAGTAGAACCCTCTCCCGCACATAGTGATAATGCACCTCAATGTGCTTTGTTCTAGCATGATAGATTGGGTTATTTTCCAAGTGTATATTGTTCATGTTGCCACAATAAATGACAACTGGCCCATCTGTAGGTTGATGCATATCATAAAGTAGCTTATGCAACCAAGCTACCTCACATGCAACCATTGTTGTACCCCTGTACTCAGCCTCTGTGCTCGACAAGGCAACTGTAGGTTGTTTCTTGCTGCTCCAAGTGACTGCAGCACTCCCAAAAGAGAACACATATCCACTGGTAGATCGTCTATCAGAAATACTACCAGCCCAATCAACATTAGTGTATCCATGCAACTATATCTCAACCCCAGTCTCATAAAATAGTCCATACTGCAATGTGGACTTCACATACCTGAGTATGTGTCTAGCCGCATCCAAATGCGGTTTACTTGGAGCTTGCTAAACTGACTTACCAATCCAACAACATAGCTTAAATCTAGCCTGGTAATAGTCATATAAATCAAACTTCCTACTATGCGTCTGTACATAGTAGGGTCTTCCAGAAGCTCACCTGCATTTGCGTTTAGCTTCACCTTCTGCTCCAAAGGAACTGAAATAGGCTTACAGCCTGTCATCCCATATTTGAACAGCATGTCCAATCCATACTGCCTCTGCAAGAGCCGTATCCCACTTGGTGATCTAATCACCTCAATGCCCAAGAAATAACACAGCTCTCCCAAATCATTCATCTCAAACTTCTGCTTCAATAGCATTTTCACATGAAAGATATCTTCATCACTATCACCTGTGATAATCAAATCATCAACATAAATGACAAGCAACATAATACCTTTCTCTGTTTTTCTCACATAAAGTGAGAAATATGCCTTGGAAATCTGAAAGCCAATAGTGATAAGATACTGTCCTATCTTGTCAGACCATGCTCTAGGTGCTTGCTTCAAGCCATACAAAGCTTTCTTCAACCTGCAAACAAACTCGGGATGAACAGCATGCACATAACCTGGTGGCTGCTCCATATAGATCTCTTCTTGCAAATCACCATGCAAGAAGGCATTCTTTACATCCATCTTATGTAAAGACCATCTCTCTGATGCAGCTAGAGCAATGACTACTCTTACGGTTGCCATCCTTGCAACCGGACTGAATGTTTCTTCATAATCAATTCCATATGTTTGTGCATACCCCTTGACTACTAATCTTTCCTTGTATCTGTTCACAGAACCATCTGCATTGTGCTTCACCTTATAAACCCACTTACAACCAATTGCATTCTTATCTTTAGGCAAAGGTACCAATTTCCATGTAGCATTTGCTTCCAAGGCATCCATTTCTTCATCCATGGCTTTCTACCATTTTTCTTTTCCCATGGATTGCTCAAAAGAAGTGGGTTCTGGTTCCTGTATCACTTTGACTATATAGGCATAGTGAATGGTTGTAAATCCATCATATTTCAACCTATCCATAGGATACCTAGCTCTGGTAGACTTGCGCAAAGTAGGCTCACTTCCAGGTGCTCTAAAAAAATCCCTAGTCTTCCTTACTCCATGTGTAACAACAAAATGAATACCCAACTCATCATCAATGCTCTATTCTGAGCCACTGGATTCACCATCCACATAAGAGTGACCTACATTCACATCAAACATGGGCTGATCTACCTTCTCTTTTCCTTTTCGTGAAACCTGCATATCACTATCTTCATTTTTTTGAGGAGATTCTCCTGATCTCAATCTGCCTGTCCATAGCGAAGAATGTGAACCACTACTAGAGGACACTCCAGGTCCACTAATATTTTGTGACTGCTACTATGAATTCTATGCAGCATTACCATTTTGTGCATCTACATCATCAATCACATTTACTGGTTTATACCAGCTACTCATCTCATCAAAAACAACATCTCTGCTCACTGTAAACTTATGAGTAGAAGGGTTATAGTATCTATACCCTTTCTGCTCTGCAGAGAGTAACTAATAAAGATGTACTTCTGAGCTTTTTGGATCCAACTTGGATCTCAACTCATCTGGAACATGAACATAGACAATGCAACCAAAAATTTTCAAATTAGAAATATCTGGTTTCCTACCAGTATACCTATCCTCTGGAGTCATCCCATGTATTGCTGCAGTGGGAGTCCTGTTCATTATGTAGATGACTGTAGCAACTACTTCAACCCAGTAAAAATCTAGCAAGTCTTTTTCATTGAACATGGCACAAGATACCTCTCCAATATGCCTATTTTTCATTTATGCAATTCCATTTTATTGTGGGGTATGACTGCATGAATATTGCTGCTTTATGCCATGCTCCTGCAGGAACCTTGCAAACTCATTTGATAGGTACTCTCCCCCTCCATCTAACCTTAGGCATTTTATTTGCAAGCCTGTTTCTTTTTCAACAATAACTTTAAGAGTTTTGAAATGCCCAAACACTTCACTTTTCTTTTTCATAAAATACACCCAAATTTTTTTGTAATAGTCATCAATAAAAGTGAAAAAATAATGACAGCCTCCAATAGATGCAGCTTTAGTAGTCCACACATCAGAGTGGATTAATTCCAATGGCTTCTTACTCTCTTGAACATGTCTAGAAAATGGTTTCCTTGCCTGTTTTCCAAATTGACAGGCTTCACATACCTTATGCATTTTTGCAATCTTAAATTTAGGCAATCCTGCAACAATATTTTGGGCATGCATTGATTTAAGTTGTTGTACATTAACATGACCAATGGGTTTATGCCAGATATCAATATCTACAACTACACCAGTCCCATGTGCAAACATTGCTGCACTCAATTCAGGCATGTCTGTATCCAACGTAAACATTCTACCCTTCTTCTTTCCTTTCGCTATCAAGCGACCTTTATTTTTCATATCCTCAACAAAGCATCCATGAGGATTAAATCTGACCTGCAAGCCCTGCTCAACCATTTGACCAATAGAAACCAGATTCTTGGTGATATTCGGGACATGAAATACATCTGACAGGTATTTCTTTTTCCCATCTTGCATAGACAAAGGAATTTTTCCAATCTACACAATAGGATGTGCAGTATCATCACTAGTCTCCACAAATCCTAATTTTTCCATTTTTCTTGCATCCTACATCCATTCTACATGACCTGTCATGTGGTTTGATGCACTTGAGTCAACATACCACACTTCGTTGCTTTCTTCTACACTTGTCAAAGAATTGTTCATGTGTTGCACCATAAACAAATGCTCATTTTTGTCATCGCCCTGTCTACTAGAAGATGCATAATTCCCTTGTTGCAATTTTCCATTCATGATGTCATTCTACTTTTTATAGCAATCTTTAGCCATATGACCCATTTTACCACAGTAGTAGCATTCAACATTGCTATTTGCATTTTGGCCTCTTTTCCATCCACCATGACCTCTTTGGCTCCCCCTGCCTCTAGAGTTACATGTCCTCCTCCATAGAACTGGTTTTCTTGAGTTTGCTGCATATTCTAATTTCTACAATGGCCTCCAGATCAGCCTCCTCTACCTCTGCCTTTACCTCTTCCAGCATTTGAGTAGAAGACAGTTTCTTTTGAAGTTCCTCCTGAAGAAGATGCACCACCATTTCTCTACTCCTCGGAAATTAGAAGAGCAATCAACTCCTCAAAATCAGGAAATCTTTCACGGATGGAAATGGATGTTCTGAACTGTGCATAATCCTTTCCTAGACCATTCAAGGTCACAGAAACTAAATCATCATCTTTCACTAGCGACCCAATGGAAGCAAGTGCATCTGCAATCTTCTTCACCTTCATGTGGTATGAGCATAAGTGGTAGTCATTGATGCTCATACTTTCTCTTTGCACATTGTGCAACTCTTGTTTGAGCTGCATTTTCCTAGCTTGCGTATTTGTGCTATACATTTTTGACAAAGTATCCCATGCCTCCTTTGGCGTACTTGCATCCTGAATATGCACAATCATAGAGTCTGAAATACTGATAGACAGCCCGTACATAACTTTTCTAGCTCTCTCATGCCATCCTTTAAATGCCAGCATTTGTTGTTGATTGGGAACATCAGGAAGAATTGGTTCTTCTTCATTTCTGACAACGAATTCCCAATATCCTTTTCCCATAAGGAAATTCGTCATTCTAAACTTCCATGCTTGGAAGTTGTTCTTGTCAAGATTTTCAGTGACGATCTGTGAAAGAGAATCAGATGCCATTACAAAATACTGCAAAAAAATCTGTCACTGCAAAAAACACGCTTCAGTCTCACAAGGGCAAATCTGCAAAACTGATGAAAGTGGTATTTGACCAAACAGTCACTTCTAGTGACGATTTTGCATCAACAGGCAACAAGGATGATTCTATAACTCCCAATGTCTCTCCGCACAGGCATACGATGCAATTTCTATGGTAACTTTTCACCGACCTGTAGAACACTGATCGCACAGCAAAAAACAAGGCATTTTCGTGAGTGCGTGTGGAAAAATTCCGCCTCCAAAACAGGCCCCAAAATGGCCTTAAATAAAAAAAATAGGGCAATTAAGGGCTAAAGCCCTAACTCGCAGCATATACTGCCCTCTTGCTACACAGCGAAGGGCGTCTCAATCTGAGACAATGCACTCTTGCACTTTCCGACTGTGCTACCTGCAGAGACTTGCTCCCAAACTCAAAAAATGAAAGCAGCACTGGTCCTCTTACCAAAACAATGCGAACTTGGTTTGCTTTCTTGAGCTCCTTACCACGAATCAGGCTCTAATACCATGTCAAGATTGTGGGAGAGAAGGAAGGAGTCTCACTTGTAGCTTTCTCACTTGCACAATGGGGGAATACACACACAGGTGGAGGCTGAAAACAATTTTCCTCTTCTTAGTTGTGTAAGCCAAAAAGAACACTAGTACAGAGAAATAGAAGAACCCTATATATGGGTCTCAAAACCAAACTCAACTAACTAAGGTGGCATACTAATTGAGCCATGAACTAGAGTAGATAAGGATAGCTGTCATCTAGCTATTATTCATGGGCGGTGTATCAACCGCATCTGCACAACGGTCACCCTGACATATCATGAGTGGAGCTCGATATTTCAACACTTCAATGATAAAAATGATGTTTACTTTCAATATTATTCATCACAAGTAGAAATTCATCCTCTTCTCCTAGCTCTTCAATGATAAAGATGACATTTACTTTGTCTTTCTTATACACACATATAGTTGTATGATCAGTTATATACTTCTTTTCATTTTTTAAACAAAGGCCCTTTGCTTTGTGTTCCTTAAACAGATCCATAGAAATAAAATTTAACCACCTTAGGTTGAAGTATTCCTCAATCAAATTTTAGCTTTCTTATTCTGTATTTTGGGATTGAATGCATTTGTGGAATTTCCTTGTTCCCTTGATGCATTAAAAGTGGGTAACTTGGTACTTTAGCGCTATTGTTTGGCACATTACTTTCTCCAAAATCTCCTCCAAATTATCTTTCCTTTTGGGATGTCAGATCAAGTATCTGTGATGGATAGCCACCTAGGTCAAAAGGAAACCCATCCTCTAGGTCATAGAACTGCTCATGATCCACCTCCTCAACATGCTCAACATGGTCAGTGGGTATGTCATCCTCATCATTATGCCAATCTTCCATGACATATCCTTCGTTTTCTATAGATGGCTAAATTTCTCTTCAATATTTTCTAGCATATCTCTCCACTAGCTCAATTTCCTTGAATAAACCTATAGAAGATTGATATCTCTCCACTAGCTCAATTTCCTAGCATATCTCTCCACTAGCTCAATTCCCTTGCATTTCTCTCCACTAGCTCAATTTCCTTGAATAAACTTGTAGAAGATTGATCCATTACATCAACACAAAAAACTTGATTCCAACCAATACATGTAGTTATGCAATATTTCAACATCATAATTCTTTCCACATACATTGTAAGGTTGAGAAAGTGATTGTTTTACTGCCTTATGGCTCAAGGGATTCACTATATGTATACCATTTATATCATGTGCGTTTAAGGTCTATTTATAAATGCCCTTATCTATGAGTCTTTTATGAATAAAACACATTCTCTTTTATTCAAGCCATAAATAACCCATTTATATGGTAACCTTTTGTATGTAAATATATATATATAAATAATATTTAAAAAGTCCTTTATGTTGAACTCACATGATACACACATATATTTATGAGAGTGATCCCCCTCCCTTGAGCTTATGTCATACCATCTTCAACTAAGGCACTCTTTTTTCATCAAGAAGACAAAAATTATGTCTTAAGTATCTTAAACTCTTCTCAACTATTCAAATTTGATTTTGTCTCTTTATACGTCACTAACAAGTATGCACAAATTCTTTCAAATATAGGGTTACAAAATGTATCTTGTGTTCCTCACTCTCTAAGGGAAAGTGTCATAATAAGACTCAAGCTCAAAGGTCCACTTTTAAAGAATGGAAGGAGACAATGATTGGATGTCGTATTTTGGTAGCACCATCTTATCCCTTAGCTTGTGATCATTATAGTCTAGCTATCCACCATATGGCTAATCACGATGCCAAGAGGCATATTCCACGCTGGATTCTGTGAGTTTTTTATTCCACGGTGGATTTCGTGAGGTGATTCTGTAAAACTATATTTATTTTCCCTAGCTCGTATACAAGGTGGATTCCTTGTGCGAGAAGTTGACGGGGACGCCTATCCTTTTTGGGTGTCATGTTAATTTAACGTGCATGTGGGTAATTCCATAGCCGGTGATTCTGCAAAATACATATTTAAATTAATGAAAGTTTATGAGTTTAGAGTGCACTCATATTAAATTAAGGTTAGAATAGAGTTCAAACCTATTTATTTATTTTGTAGCTGAAGACTGCTAGGTATTCACTTTTATCGATTTAATTTTATAATTTTCTAACAATTGTGAATGCTTCAGTTGATGTCTAGAGTAGGCAACGGTGGCATTGGGAAGCACTGCTGGGTGATAGCTTGTATTCAAATTACCTAGAAGAAATTATCATTTTTGATGGGTGCGTGTCTTATCATTAAAGGCATTGTGCTAATATTTATTTAGATGCCTTATTTATTGAAGCACTTAACAAACATTTATTATTTTGTATGCGCATGGGCATATGGTTTAAATATTTTATTATTAGACATTGTATTTGGGAATAGTCCAACTTTTGGGTCGCCCAACCACTTTATTCTTTATTTGGACAAAAGCAAACACAAAAACCAAAGCATGTTTATTGTAAAATTGGGCTATTTTTGAGCTTTGAGATGAATCAATTTATAAATACATGCCTTGTGAAGTGCTCACACAAGGCATGGAGGGAGATTATATCCAATTGGTCTCTTTTCTTCATGTTGTGCAAATCTATCTTGCTTTTTGAGCTCAAGTAAAGTTCTTTTGTTCTTGGGGGCCTTCCGACGCTCGCTATGTACATATCCAGCATTCGATTCGAGCACCAGTGATATCAGAGCGAAGCTGAGATTAAGGGCTTCCAATTTCTTACCATGTCACGCGAAGAAAAAGCTCCTAGAATGATCGTGCTCTATAGTCAATCTCGTGGACGAACTGTCAATACCAGTGTGTTCTACGTACGATTGATGCGACACTCAAAGCACAATCTATCAAGGAAGAAGCCAATAGAAGTAAAATAAATTTCAAATTCCATACTTTTAATGGGCTACATGACGGAAAAACTATTCTCACTTTTATCAGTCAGTTTGATGATTATTTCCATGAAGAAAAATATGCTGAAAAAGACAAACTCAAGTGTGTCATTAACCATTCATTGGGGATAGAGCATCATTATGGTGGACTATTGTCTACAAGAGTATTGATTGTCCTACTACTTGGGATGCTTTTCAAAAGAAATTTTTGTAGAATTTTCTCCCACCTCAATTCCATGAAAAAGCAATCAAATAGTGGGATCTTTTGCAACAAAGAGATCGTGAGCCTATTTCGCAATACACTGAGCATTTTTGGAACACCTTATTGCAACTTTGAATGCCTAAAGTCGTACCTAAGGTGATCCACAAGCGCAAGTTTATGTCTGGTCTACTTGGTCACTTCTATGCGGAGGTGAACATGTTTAAGCCAATGACTCTCGAGGATGCAATGTCTTTGGCCCATGATGCTGAAGACAAAATTTGTGGATGAGAGAAGTGGCCACAACAATTTCCAACTAACGGTAACTTCGGTACAAAGAAATTCAATTCTAACTTTTGAACATTCAATCAAAATTGCTTTGTTCCATATTCTTTCCGTAAATCCTGGACATGACCCCCTGTTTTACTATCAAACACAAATTCAAATCCTAAGCCATCTTTCCAACCAAATCCCAACATACCTAAAATCCCAGCCATTACCAATAAATGTACCTGCATTAAACAAACATATGGCCCTATTGGCCTAAAGAAATAGCACATTTTACTACAAACTAATTGGCCCTCTTGGATAAAGAAAAATCAATCACCCAAGCTCTTAAAACACTTGGTCCTCTTGGTCTAAAAGAATCAAACAATCAGCTCATATACACCCCCCCTTGGAAAATCATATTAATACACCACATGGTGCTCCATCCCAAGGAGGACATAAGGCTTCTGCCCTAAACTAAATGCATCAAATTATAACCCATACCTCATGCATAAATAGCAAGAGGCATATACATAACATGTCGTCTAACCAACCTATGGTTCCAAGTTAATAGTGGTAGATGGGTCTCAGCCACTCTTTGCATTGCCCATACCAACTATTATCTTCCATATAACATGTGGTCTGATAAAATGCCCCATAAACGACCAGGTCCTATCTTATTATCAATAGAAACATCCAGACTAGGACCACAGTGGAAGAAGAGGCCCTTTTCATAAGCGAATTTGGCTAATGAATTTGCAAGCTGATCCCAAGAACGTGGGACCAACTAAAGAGATACTCCCTCAAATTCACCAAGTAGAGTCATAGTAGATCGATGATACATGCAAAGGATAGGATTCCAGACTGTGTATGTCTCATTTGTTTGATTTAAGATCAGTTGGGAATCCCCTTTTACTAACAACTATCGAATACCACCTTTCTTGGCAATGTTCACTCCCATAATCAAGGCTTTATATTTTGCCATGTTGTTATTGAATCCTACCCCAAGATAAATATCTAATTTCATTGTGACTCTACGTCAGGGATCTCGAATAACTACTCCAACACTCCCTTTTTTATTAGAGCCCTTGGACGCTCCATCAAAGTATAATGTGTACGCCCATAATGGGTTTACATAGCTAGCCATCAAGAACTCCCCTATTCGTGATTATGGTAATCAAACTTTAGCACATTTAGAGGATGTACTAAAGGCTCCATCCCACCTTCTTCATTAAACTCAACAGGGATGCTTATCAAAATTTGTAAACAGTGATGGCAGAAAACTTTGATTTTCCACACAAAGGTACCGTCTTCTTACTCAATCACTTTGCATCCTTTGCTCCACCAAATAAGCTTCCCCTGATGATATCTTTGCTCTAGATATGGGTGCTCCAAATAAGGGATTAACCGCCCCATCAACCAGTTTAAGCTCTCTTGTAGGTCTCAAATCAATTCCAACATAGACCTACAATGCACTTATCGCATTAGCATACTAAAAAATAATAAGGTTTAATCTTATTAAGATTAGTCTTATTTTTAAATTTCACTCCCTATACATCAGCTAGTAAAGCCGTAGATTTATTTTTATCTATCCTAACTACCTTATAAGGGCCATCCCATCTAGATTCCAACTTCCTTAGAAATAGCTCCCTATGTGCATCGGAGTATAGAACTAACTGTCATTTTTCAAAGTTATATTTTTTCACTTTAAGATCATGCAGTTGCTTCATCTGGCGTTTAGCTACCTCCTAGTGCAACAAAATTTGCAATTTGAGCTCATCTAGGTAGGCTATGGTTGTAAAACACTCAAAGAGGGCATCTTCGTCACCCAAAGAATGATTGATTGCGAATCTTATGGTCGGCAACTCAATTTCTGAGGGCAAGTCACACTCCTTCCCATAAACTAATTTAAATGGGGTGTGGCTAGTGGCTCATTTAAACGTCGTGTTATATGCCCATACCACCACATATAATTTTGTATCCTAGTCCCATTTCTTTTTGGAGACTATGTTGGACAGGATATCCACAAGCTGCTTATTGGTACTTTCAACTTGCCCATTTACTTGTGGATTACAGGGGATCATCTTTTTATGCTTAATTTTCCATGCTTCAGTCAACAGACTTTTAATCATCTTATTTTAAAAGTGAGTTCCACAACCCGATACTATTTCCTTTGGCAGACTGAAATGACAAATGATCTGCTCAAGTAGGAAATTGGCTTGTCGCCCATGCTCCTGACCACTTTGTAAAGTAATCAGTTGATACGATAATGTATCTCTTCTTAGTAGTATACGATGGGGTAATAGGACCCACAAAATCTATGCCCCACTTCTCAAATGGAAGGATAGCCATAATAGGCGTAAGTGGGTGCTTCCTATTCTCTCTATTGTCATGTCTTTGACATGTATTGCATCTCTTAACATACTCAAATGAATCCTGGAAAATGAATAGCCACTAATATCCAATTCTTAAAGCTTTTTGTGCCATCAACCACCTAGCAAAGTGCCCTCCACAAGCAGAGTCATAGCACTCCTCCAAGATAAGTGGAACCTCATCAAGCATCACACATCGGTGATAGATATGATCAACACCCTGTTGATATAGTTTTCCTACAATCAAGGAAAATTTCAATGCCTACTATTTTATTTTTCTCTTCTCGGATTTGGATAGAATAGCTCCAGTCTCTCTTGTAGATAGATAGTACATTATAGTAGCATACCCTGAGGGAATAGATGTTGTATCAATCTTAAACAATGCTTCCATATCACTTCCTTCAGCTAAGACCTCTTTTGGCTCTCCAAAATCCACAAGACATTCTACAATACCCTATAGCCTTAGTGGCTTGCTCTTAATCTCATAATCAAAATCTTACAAAGTGATTAACCACTTTGCTAAACAAACACGTGGCTATAACTTGTTCAGCAACAATCAAAGCCCTTTTGCCTTCATATAAAAAACCACCTTCTCATAGAGAATGTAATGCATGAACTTTTTTATTGCAAATACCATAACAAGCCACAACTTCTCCATAGAGGTGTAGTTAATTTCCAATATGCCCAACTTTCAACTAGCAAAAGCTATCGGATGGTACCACTTTTCCTCCCAAATTTGGGCCAAACAACAACTAATACTATACATGGTGGCTGTTGAAAATTTATAAAACATTTTGCCCCTTTTAGGTGCTTTGGCAAGATCCTACTTCACATAATCAAAAGATACTTTGCAAGCATCAATCCATACATACTAATAGTTAAAGGACAATATGTTTGTCAGTGGCAATGTTCTTTCTGCCATGGTGTCGTGACGTTGCACATCTACCACTGCAAACTTGAGGGCAGAAATTTTCTACCAAAATTTTGAACTCTTAAGTTAGCGTCATTATGAGTTTATTTTCCGTTGTGTGTATCTTTTATGTTTGAATTTGTATGTCGTGGGAGCTTGTAGAATCTGGCAAAGGATTTATAACTTCAGTAATCAATGGGTCAGGTAAGATGCTTGTAATTACTATTGGCATGAGAACAGAGTGGGAAATTTTGATGTCCAAGCTCAGTGAAGATGGAAATTTAAGGAAACGGTTACAGATTCATATCAATGTGGTTGCAACTACCATAGGAAAAACTAGGCTAGCTTTTATTATTCTTACTTAATTTATAGTCCATTTTAGTACAAATTTTTATAGTAGGGTTTCAATGGAGATCCGAATAATTTTCGAAAATGGTGCGCAGATCGGTCGCCGTATGTGTGCGTAGTGAGCATTAGAAGGTCCCCAAGAACAAAAGAACTCTACTTTTTGCACACAAATCAATGTAGAAATCTTGCACGACATGAACAAGAAACCAATTGGGTGCAATCTCCCCCCATGCCTTGTGTGACCGCTCCACAAAGCATGTATTTCATATATTAATAATCTTCAAGCTCAAATAATAGCCCAAATTACAAAATAGCACGCTTTAGCTTTTGAGTTTGCTTTTGTGCCAATAAAGAATTAAAGCTAATGGGTGCCCAAGAAGTCAGGCGTACCCAAATACAATGTCTAGTACAAATATCTAAATCGTGCGCCCATACGCATACAAAAATAATAAATAAATATCAAGCGATTTGATAAATAAGCGCGACAAAATATAGGCGCCATGCCTAAGGTATGTGCCCATCAAAATATTGATAATAACTCGAATACACGCAATCCTCCAATGCTTTCCACTGCCAGTCCCACTGTTGCTTGCTCTACACATCAACTGAAGCATTCATAATTGTTAGAAAAATAATACAATTAAACCGACAAAAGTGAATACCTAGCAATCTTCGGCTACATAAATAAATTGGTTAGAAATCAATCCTAACCTTAATTTATCACGAGTGCACACTTTAAACTCATAAATGTTTATTAATTTAAATATGTATTTTGTGAAATCACCCGCTATGGAATCACCCATGTACACATAAAATTAACAAAACGCCTGAAAAGGATAGGCGTCCCCATCTATTTCTCGCACAAAGAATCCACTTTGTGTATGAGCCCCGAGAATAAAATCTTACGGAATCCACCATAAAACCTCATGGAATCCACCGTGGCACAAAATCCACCGTGGAATATGCCTCCTGGCATCATACCCCCGGGGTGGGATAGCAATTGTCCTCAATTGCTATTAGCTCATTGTGGAGCTAACAGAGTGGGGAAAGCATTTAAGTCTCTAGCGTGCATCCATTGGGTCTCTTCAACAAGATGGTTTTTAAACTTGACCAAATATCTAGAATCTCTATGGCCAGTTCTAGTGGTCATAAAGTGGTGCGCTGATCGGACGCAGGTAGCTCACGTAGTGAATTCCCAAAGGTCCCCAAGAACAAAGCACTCTACTTTTTAGCACAAAAACCAATGTAAAAACAAGCACGACATGAGACAAGAGACAAATTGGGTTGAATCTCCCCCATGCCTTGTGTGAGCGCTTCACAAAGCATGTATTTAATATATATTTCCAATCTTTTTGCTCAAAAATAGCCCAATTACAAAAATATGACAAGCTTTTAGCTTTTGAGTTTGCTTTCTACCAAAAATAGGAAAATAAAGCTAATGGACGGTGCCCATAGTGTCTGGCACGCCCAATCTCAATGTCCAAATAGAAATAACATATCCAGGCGCATAAGCGCATACAAAATAATAATAAATAGTCGATGTCTCTATAGACATAATCAAAATATAGGCGTGGCGCCTATCAAAATATAGTCCAAAGATCGGAAACCCGCTAGACTCCAATGCTTTCCTCTGCCACTGCTGCTATCTCTACACATCAACTGAAGCATTCACAATCGTTAGTAAAATAACACAATTAAACCGACAAAAGTGAATACCTAGCAGTCTTCAGCTACATAAATAAATCAACTGGTTAGAAATAAATCCTAACCTTAATTTATTACGAGTGCGCACTCTAAACTCATAAACGTTTATTAATTTAATATGCATTTTGCGGAATCACCCGCTATGGAATCACCCATGTACACACTAAATTAATGAAACGCCCGAAAAGGACAGGCGTCCCCATCAACTTCTCGCACAAAGAATCCTCTTTGCGTATGAGCCCCGGTCATCTAAGTTTACGGAATCCACCGTAAAACCTCACGGAATCCACCGTGGAATATGCCTCCTGGCATCATAAAGTCAGTGTCTATAATAGTTTCAAGCTCAAGGGTTTCAGTCTCATCATCTTGCAAAGGTGGGTTTTCATAGACATGGTGTACAGGTAATTGGCCTCTAAAGGATCGTAATAAACTGATATGGAAGATGTTGTGGATTTTCCAATGTTGTGGTAGTTCTAGTTTAAATGCATTGTCATTGATTTTATGTATGATCTTGAATGGTCCATAGAATCTAGGTGCTAATTTCACAACTAGGTGTTTATCTACACTTTGTAATCTACGTTTTTCCATGTGTAACCAAACATAATCATCAACTTTAAAATTCATAGCCTGTCTTTTCTTATTTCCTTGTTTTGTATATGATTGCTGGGCTTTGGCAATCATATCTTTAACTTCGTCAAAGATAGTGACATGCATGTTAGCGATATTATCAGCAGTCTGAATTTTGTTTGATGATGATGCAACAGGTGTAGACAATCTATATCCATAAATAACTTCAAATGGTGATTTCTTTGTAGCTTTATGTGGTGTATTGTTATATGTAAACTGAAGTAAATGTAGATGTGTATCCCATGTGTGTGGTTTTGAAATGGTATAAGCACGCAAAAGATCTAAAATAGTACTGTTAGTAGCTTATGTTTGACCATTTGTTTCACGATGAAATGCAAATGAAAAATTAATCTTTGTTCCTAAGTTAGCAAAGAAAGTAATCCAAAAATTATTACAGAATCTAGAATCACAATCAGAAATAATAACTTTTGGTAAACCATGATTAGTAAACACAGTTTTTAAAAACAATTGAGCAGCTTGAGATGTAGTTAAAGTTTTCTTGCATGGAATAAAATATGCTCAATGTTTGTTAAACATGTCTACAACAGTCCAAATCATATCATGGTTAGCTTTAGTGTTAGGTAAACCAGTGATAAAATCCATTGAAATCTCTTCCCATGGTCATGATGGAATAGATAATGGCATAAGTGAACCATATTGTTTACCATGGTGTCTTTTAACTTGTTGACAAACTAAACATTCAGATATAAAGTTAGATACATTAGTGTCCATATCTAGCCAATAAAAATCTTCAGTCAATGTACGCAAAGTAGATAAAATACCTCTATGACCTTGATATGGAGGACAATGAATCTCATGCAAAACAAATGATCTAAATGGAACTGTCACACATAATCTTTTTTCATAAAACATGAATCCATTATTGTAAGATAGTGAATCAATAGGAATCCAATTATTTGCAACTAATTTATTCTAATCAGCTTGAAAAGTAGGATCTTGATGATAAGTATCTTTCATAGGGATAAGGGAATCAAATGATATCACAAAAATATTATGGATTATTGGTCTTCTACTCAAATCGTCGACTACAACATTCTCTTTTCCTGGTTGGTATTGTATAAGAGGATGAAAACTTTGAATGAAAGCTGCCCATTTAATGTATTGGTCACATATTTGGGGTTGACTAAGGAGATGTCTAATGCTTTGTTGGTCAGTTTTAATCATAAATTCAGAACCCATTAAATAATGTTTCCATTGATCACGTAAGGCTTGTACTACAGCTAGCAATTCTTTATCATAGGTAGAATATTTAAGTTCAGATGGTTTAAGTTTATAGCTAGAGTAGGCTATGGGATGATTATCTTGCATAAGGACGGCTCCTATTCCAATCCACTAGCATCAGTAAAACTACTAAAAAGAATGGTCTATTGAAGTCAGGTAGTTGTAATACAGGAGCATGGGTTAAAGCATGTTTCGATAAATCAAAAGATTTTTGTTGATTGTCAGACCAATGATACACAATACCTTTCTTTAAAATTTTAGTCAAAGGTAATGCAAGTAATGAAAAATCCCTTACAAACTTTCTGTAAAAACTAGCAAGACCTAGAAAAGAACGTAACTCATGCATATTTTTGGGTATGGGCCAATTTAAAATTGCTTCTATCTTTTTAGGGTTAACTTTAATACCTTCTGATAAAACAATATGTCCTAGATATTCAATTTCTGTCTGGAATAATTCACTCTTTTCTGGATTAGCATACAATTGATTGTCTTTTAACAACTTGAAAACTAAAGACAGATGTTCATAATGCTCATTCTCATTTTTACTGAATACCAATATATCATCAAAGAATACTATGACACTTAAAAGGTGTTCACTTTAGAAATTCCATTATCTCACAACGGAAAAATTATGTTGCCATCAATTGCTAGGTTATCATAATTGTGGTGAGTGTTTTGCAAACAAAGTGAAGGCCTTTCCGAGAGGTCCTCATCTCCAAATCATCAAATCCCTCTCTCTCTCTGGCCTAATCCATATCAAAGGAGGACAATTATGCATGAACGGTGTGGAGTTTTGTAGAAGTGCAAAGTATGGAGACTACCTTCAACTGTTGTTAGCTTGAAGGTTGGGTGTGGTTGAAAAGGTGGCCATCACACCTTATGAAATCTATGTCGCCGAGGATGGACACACCAAGGCAAGAACAATCACTGGTGAGAAAATTCTCCATATAGCAAAGTTGGTGGGTTCCAAAAAGAAACACTCTGGGAAAAATCCTTCATGAATCAAGAAAGTGCATTCCGTCTACTCCCTTAAGTAGTCTCCACTCATGAATAATAACAATGGCCCGAATTTCTACACTTTCCACTCTGTACAAAACATCCGAGTTAATGTATGCATCAGTAGGAAGATTTTCTTCCAGCAGCGTCTTGTCATGTACTTTGGGGCTAAAAGATTAAGGGAGATTCTTGTATCACCAGAAACCTATAATCTTTCGAATGCTAGACTACAATGCATCCTTCAATGTACATGTCTTTTTCCTATTGTAATAGTTTCTCATGAATCAGAACGAGTTGTATGGACCTATCCGTCCACTTGCTATGCAAACTGTGCATATTGTAGTTAGCACAAAGCTTAGATTCCAAGGCATTATTAGAAGCATACTAGGGCCTAGACGTCTTGCTGAAATCAATGCATCTGTGAACCCATTCATCCTTCCCCTTATAAAATACAACTTAAGTCTAGACGTTTTCATCTTCGTACTCTACTAAGGCAACATGGCATTTCCAATTTTTTTTGGGCACAAAGGGGAGAAAGCTCTAGACTTTTTGGATGACTTAGAAATGGCCTTCCTAGTCACAGGCCGGGATGATGAAGCAACCAAAGTACGGGCCTTCTCTTTAGTTCTAAAAGGTGATGCTCGAGTGTGGTATCAAGCTCTCCCGGAGGCTACAAGGGGTAATTGGGAGAATCTCAAGACTGCATTCATGCACAAGTACCAAGATACAGAGCCACCTGAAGATATTTGGAGACAACTCTTTCGCCAAACCTTACCAAGGGAGTACCAAGCCTATGAAGGCATGTTTATAAGATTGTGGGATAAATGGACAACCTCCTTAGCCGAGGGAGAAAGAGTACCTAATTGCCTTAAGAAAGATTGTTTTCTAGCCGGAATCCATCCTCTACTAAGGGAGAACGTCAAAGGAAAGTTTCCCACATCCTATGAAGAATCAGTCACTTATGCGAGGGAGAAAGATAGAAAATTGAAGTATCAAGCCCAGTTGAAGGGGAGATTTGAGCACATGCAGGTTTTACCAACCATGCCAAGGCCTAGAGAAATAGCAAAGGTCCCACCTGAACCAGAGATACCACAGCAAGAGCTCCTACAACGCATCACTAATCAACTTGAAAGCCTTTCATTAAATTTGGTGCAAGGAGTACGACCCCCTCTCCTCATAAATGAAGGCAATCGAGGTCCAAGGAGGCAAGAAAGAGAGTATGTTTGCTATAATTGTGGGGAGACTGGACATGGTATATACTTTTGCCCTTATCCTAGGCGTTTTCTAGGAAATGGGTTCCAACCAAGAAGGAGGGGACAACAAGTGACACCACCTAGGGAAAGGTTTGTTCCACCAAATCCAAGGCCTCCACCACCGGTTCAAGTTCTCCAGCATCCTCGACCACTTGCAGAGGTGCTGCCCTTGCCTGTCCAGCCGCCAGAGAATCATGATGTTAGGATAATTAGTTTAGATGAGAGTGATGTCAAAGGTAATGCCAAAGTAGTAGAGGTTGAAGCAATGCCGGTGAAGAAAGCCCAGAGAATTGAGAGAATGGAGCCTACACCACCAAAGGAGGTTGAAAATATGGAAGAGGAGGCAAAGTCATCAATGGCTGCAAAGACACGCAACAGTAAAAAGAGGAGGGCTTGCTCACGCCGACACATTGAGCCATATGATTTTTCCCTGGTTAAAGGTACTAGAGCTTATGATTTGCTTGCTAATGTGAGGAATCAAGGGCCAAAAATTTCATGGCCCCAATTACTACATCTATCTCCAACAGTGCGACGACAATGGTCAAAGATGGTAAGCATTAGACCCATGAAGAATACACATGTGAATGCAATCCAGGCTAGAAAGATGAAAGATATTGTGCCTCTAGTAGAAGCCGAAAGCAATGGATAGAGAGTGTCAAAGACATATGTGGATGGAGGTGCAGAGATTGGTGTCATGACAGAAAAGTTGATGCATCATTTGGGATTAGAGGTAAATGAAACTACTAAATTTGGGGCCAAAATGGCTAACAATGTAGTAGTAAATTGTTTGGGAGTTATAAAGAAAGTCAGGGTAAAGGTGTGTGGAGTGCAATTGGAGCTTGACATGTATGTGATGCTAGTGAAGGGGGACAGCTATCCGCTCATTCTTGGGCGACCATGGCTAATGGGAATGAAAGCCAGACAAGATTGGGAGACAGGGGCTTTAGAGCTAAGGCCACAAAAGGGGCTACATAAAAAATGGAAGAGCACTATCTACAACATGAAGGAGGGCCGACAGGAGGATCTTGTGTTAGAGACCACCACTGATGAATGGAGTTCCAGCGAGGGTTGGTCATCTATGTCAGAGGGAGAGTCTTCTAATGAGGAGGAAGAAAGCTCTCTAGAAGTGATGGGGATTACATTAAAAGGGCCTTCTAGTAGTGCAATTCCAGAGCAGCTTCCAAAGGTCGAGAAGGAGGGGTTAGAAAAAATGTTGGCTAAGGATCTATCAGTTGAGGAGAAGGCAACCTACATGGAAGTGGTGATAAAACACTCTGCACTTTTTATTTCTGATTATGAACACATCACAGGTGTGACAGCAGTACAACATCACATTAATCTAAAAGAGGGAGCACGGCCAGTGGTGCAGCGACTACGATGATTGGGAGTAGTTCAACAAAACACTCTACTCACTGAGGTGCAACGAATTTTAAAGGCAGGCTTCATCTATCCAATAGGGGACTTAGAGTGGGTTTCACCTATGGTGGTGATACCTAAGAAGAATGGAAAATGGAGGATTTGTGTGGACTACAAGCCGCTAAATGCTGCAACAAAGAGAGATTACTTTCCTCTTGCCTTTCAGGATGAAATACTTAACGAGCTGGCCGGGCATGAGAGATACACTGTTTGTGATGGGTATTCAGGTTATTTCCAGATCCGAATAGTTGAGGAGGATCAACAAAAGACCACCTTCATTACACCTTGGGGTTGTTTTGCTTACAAAGTAATGCCATTTGGATTAACAAATGCCCAAGCTACCTTCCAGCGATTCATGAATTATGTCTTCTAACCATATTTTGGGAAATCCATCAGGGTCTTTATTGATGATTTTTGTATTTATAGTTCTAAGGCTTTACATCTAGGAAAGGTGGATGAAGCTTTCAACCAACTTGCACAAATGGGGGGGCAATTAAACCATGAGAAGTGTCACATTGGCGAAAGCAGTGTAACTTTGTTAGGGCATGTCGTAAATGAGAGGGGCATTGAAGCAGATCCAAACAAAGTTAAGGCCCTATTGGCGGTGCCATCACCATCTTCTGTGAACCAACTAACCTCTTTCATTCAGAAGGTGCGATATATGGGGGGGTTCATTCATCTCCTCTCCCAATTAATATTTCCACTGCAACAGTTAACCCACTCTAAGGAGCTCCGGTGGAGTGACAACAGCGAAAGGTTCTTTCACGAGGTGAAGAAGGCTCTTAGCACCCTTCCTATAATTTTACAGCCGTGTTGGGATCAAGAGTTTTTTGTCAATCCGAGTTTTGGGGAAGATGATCTAGGGGCAGCACTAATACAAAAGGATGCTAAAACTGGCCTAATGAGACCGGTTTACTTTTCTAGTAGAGTAATGACAGCATCAGAACGAGGGTACAAGATGGTCGAGCTGATGGTTTTGTCTCTAATGTTTGCTGTAAGAAAGTTTCGTCCTTATCTTCTCCCTAGGCCATTCATAGTGATCATGACAGAAGAGCATTTTCCCTATGCCTTACAACGCATGGGTGTTTCAGCTAGAATCACTAAGTGGGTGATACAACTCCAAGAGTTTGACTACACCTTCAAGGTGGAGGATTCTACTCGAGCTTGCCTAGCTGATTTGTTGACCCATAGATGCCATCAAAAGAAGGAAAAAGAGAAGGGAAAGGTAAAAGAGGAGACACCTCCTCTTGAGGAGCCGCCACGGGTGGAGAATGCCCATGCCCTCTACTTCGATGGGGCCTATAAGCGTATTAAAGACAGAGCGGCACCAGGAATAGTGGTGTTCAGTCTCGCGAAGGTGACAAACTTTATGGAGAATGTATTAGCTTGGAGGATGTCCATTCTAATAATGAGGCAGAATATCAAGCCTTGCTTTTAGGTTTGAGGTGGTGTCTTTCACATGGTGTCACTCGACTTAATGTTTTTGGGGATTCTATGCTAATTGTTAAGCAAATGAAAGGAATCTGGGCTTGTAAAAATGATAACTTGGCAGTGAAAATTAGGGAAGCTAAAACTCTCATGAGAAAGCTACAGAAAGCCCAAATCTTTTTTGTGCGAAGGCGCACAAATGGCAACACAGATGCTCTAGCAGCTGAAAAATTGAAAGACGTAATGGTGGGCATTATTACAGTAAAGCTTCCCTTGTTTCAGGGTAAGTTTCAACTACAAGATGTGTTTTATTTTCTCAAGAAAGGTGAGACACCTACACATATGAGTAAAAGTGAGAAAAGGTGGCTAGCTACTAAGGCCACCAAATACCACTTGATAAATGATGTGTTGTATTACAAAGGAAAGGATGCAGTGCTTAGAAGGGTGCCAACAGCAAAGGAGATTATAGATGTGATTAAGAGCTTCCATGAAGGGGTTTGTGGTGGACATTTTGCTCAAGAAATAACCAGCAGGAAGATTCTCCAAGCCGATTTTGTGTGGCCTAGTCTACATCGAGATGTGCAACATTGGTGCCGCACTTGTGACGATTGCCAAAAGGTCGGACCAAGGAAGCTAGTGCATGAGGAAAAAAATCCCATAACTACATATGGTCCATTTGAGAAATGGGGGAATGATGCAATAGGGCCACTCCCACGAACTCAATCTGGCAAGGAATACATCATAATGGGTGTGGACTACATGACGAGGTGGGCAGAGGCTTCAGCAATTAGTAGGATCACAGCCCAAGAAGTTGAAAAATTTGTGTTTGAAAATATTTGTTGCAGGTTTGGTACACCTTTGGAAATTATCTCTAATCGGGGTCCCGGTTTTAGGGCGAACCTAGTAGGGGAGCTAATGGAATGGCTAAAAATCAAGCACATGCATTCTACTCCCTACTATCCACAGTGTAATGGTTTGGTCGAAAAAGTGAATGGGCTGATTTGTAAGATAATTACCAAGCAGGTACACATGCACCCCAAGCATTGGGATAAAAAATAGAGTGCAGCTCTTTGGGCCTACAAGGCTTCATTCAGAACCTCACTTGGCTATACTCCATTTCACCTCATTTATGGCCAAGAAGCTTTGCTTCCTATAGAGGTGGAACTGACCAGTTTGCGTGTTTTAGTAGCCAGTCGAGAGAAGAATCAAGATAAGAAGTTAGAGGAAAGGAACTTGGATCTAGAGAGGCTGGAGTTAGACAGAGAAGCAGCAGTCCAACACTATTCCATTCAAGCTGAAGAGAGAAGGAAGACATTTAATAAGAAGTTGGCTAGCAAACACATAAGGGAAGGATCACTTGTGCTACGTTATGATAACCGCTTTGATAACAGAAAGAATGCTAAACTTGTGTTCAAGTGAGAAGGGCCATTCATGGTTATAAGGAGATATCCAAATGGCAGCTATAAGCTAGGTGACATGAATGGGAAGGTTCACAAGACAAGGGTAAATGGATGGTGAGTAAAGCCTTATTTTCAAAGAAATATGAACACTTTGAAGCAATCATTCAATGAAGAGCCACCAATGAGGAGGTGCAGTCCTCTTTGCTCTATTGGACCATCATTAGCAAGCTAGAGGCATGAATACCTCTAGCCTAAGGGGAGGGCTAATGATCCGGGTTTTTTACAACCCGGATTATTACCACAAAATTTGGCCAAAGCCCCTATTAAGAGCTTACCATATCACTTTGGGTTTACTCTTCAAGCACTAGGTATGCTACATTACTTCTCGATTATGATAACTCTAGCAAATGGGGGGAACAAGTTCTTAGGAGGCGTGTCAATGTAAAGGGTAAAAGGGATGGTTATCTTAGTGAAGATGAAAATGGATTACACCTAGGAGTTGAGTGAATGCATAGATTTTTCAAAGGACTAGCCTCCAACTACACATGGGCTCAGTCTGCATCACTAAGATTTGAAATCTATCACCATCATTAGAGGACACCTCACCCTAGCATGCAAGTCAATATCCACATCGTGGTGTCATTTGGATCTTGCACAAAAGCTTACAAGCATGGACCCCTTTTGTCACATGCTTATATGTATTTATATACATATGGGGGACTAAAGTCAAAGCAACTTTTAGAAGCCTTTTTTTATAATCTCAATAACTCCCAAGAAAAAGCGAATTTCAAGAAAATTCTCGCGAAACCCAATCAGTTTCGACCTGGTCTACAAAGTTGCAGAAGAAAATTTTTTTAAATTCCTCACGGATTTGAAGTTACGAAGGCGCAGACTGCTGGCTACATGCAATTTTCTTCTCTCTTTCACCACACCAACTTTCCACTCTATCCTTCTTGTAAATATATTATAATAATGTGCTTTGGGCACCCACCTCTTGTAATCTAGCTCCATTTCTCTATGTTGTCTACCACCACCCTTGGCTTCTTGCATGATGACCAAGGTGGGGACTTGTCCCATTCACTATGCTCCATATTTTCAAAGATGCCATACATCATCTAGGATTATGTTAATCAAGAAGATTAGCTTAATCTAATCCCTCATGGAGGCTATATAAAGAGCCCATGGAGAATGAAGAAGGGAGGAAGAAGAATGTCAAGACCATGAGAGCACTCTAGAATACCCTCATCTCTTTGAGGTGAGCTATGAGTGAGTTCTTTTATTATGTAGCATAATGGCAAGCTTCCTCTACCTCTTCTCCTATTATCTCCCTCTCCTCTCATCTTCTCATTCCATGTAGCATAATGGCAAGCTTCTTCTACCTCTTCTCCTCTTATCTCCCTCTCCTCTCATCTCTCTCTCTCTTATATTCCAATATGGTGTCTAGTACATATATTCTCTCTTGTAAATTTGTGTCTTGGTTCTATTGATTCTCTTTGAGAAAAGGGGGGAGAGAGGACAATGAAAAGTCCATGAGAGCACTCTAGAATACCCTCATCTCTTTGAGGTGAGCTATGAGTGAGTTCTTTTATTATGTAGCAAAATGGCAAGCTTCATCTACCTCTTCTCCTATTATCTCCCTCTCTTCTCATCTTCTCATTCCATGTAGCATAATGGCAAGCTTCTTCTACCTCTTCTCCTCTTATCTCCCTCTCCTCTCATCTCTCTCTCTTATATTCCAATAGGGTGTCTAGTACATATGTTCTCTCTTGTAAATGTGTGTCTTGGTTCTCTTGATTCTCTTTGAGAAAAGAGGGAGGAAGGAGAATGGCAAGTCCATGAGAGCACTCTAGAATATCCTCATCTCTTTGAGGTAAGCTATGAGTGAGTTCTTCACATTCCATGTAGCAATAATGGCAAGCTTCCTCTACCTCTTCTCCTATTATCTCCCTCTCTTCTCATCTTCTCATTCCATGTAGCATAATGGCAAGCTTCTTCTACCTCTTCTCCTCTTGTCTCCCTCTCCTCTCATCTCTCTCTCTTATATTCCAATATGGTGTCTAGTACATATGTTCTCTCTTGTAAATTTGTGTCTTGGTTCTCTTGATTCTCTTTGAGAAAATGGATGTCCTAGCCCATCCTCCCTTTGGCTAGGTGGTGCCCCTCTTTAGTTCTCTTAGTGAGGATTGGAGGTTGGATGGGTAAGAGGCAACCCGTTCATCATTTCAGCCCTCATTTTTGGTGCCCCTGCTGAGGACATTCTCAACCACAATTCTCTACATCCTTATGTGGAATGATACAACACATGGTGGTGCATCCTCTACAACAAGTTTTCCAAGTGGCTCTTCCTCAACGCCTTCACCAACTATTTTTGAAGTTGGTCAAAGTCCATGACTCCCAGAATGGTCTCCTAAAGAAGCTCAAGAAAGAAAGTATGCCTATCAGATGACGGCACATATGCGGGTAAAAGGTGTTCACTTTAGAAATTCCATTATCTCACAACGGAAAATTTATGTTGCCATCAATTGCTAGGTTATCATCATTGTGGTGAGTGTTTTGCAAACAAAGTGAAGGCCTTTCCGAGAGGTCCTCGTCTCCAAATCATCAAATCAAGAAAGTGCATTCCGTCTACTCCCTTAAGTAGTCTCCACTCATGAATAATAACAATGGCCCGAATTTCTACACCTTCCACTCTGTACAAAACATCCGAGTTAATGTATGCATCAGTAGGAAGATTTTCTTCCAGCAGCGTCTTGTCATATACTTTGGGGCTGAAAGATTAAGGGAGATTCTTGTATCACCAGAACCTATAATCTTCCCAATGCTAGACTACAATGCATCCTTCAATGTACATGTCTTTTTCCTATTGTAATAGTTTCTCATGAATCAGAACGAGTTGTATGGACCTATCCATCCACTTGCTATGCAAACTGTGCATATTGTAGCTAGCACAAAGCTTAGATTCCAAGGCATTATTAGAAGTAGGGCCTAGATGTCTTGCTGAAATAAATGCATCTGTGAACCCATTCATCCTTCCCCTTATAAAATACAACTTAAGTCTAGACGTTTTCATCTTCGTACTCTACTAAGGCAACATGGCATTTCCAAGATTTTTTGGGCACAAAGGGGAGAAAGCTCTAGACTTTTTGGATGACTTAGAAATGGCCTTCCTAGTCATAGGCCGGGATGATGAAGCTACCAAAGTACGAGCCTTCTCTTTAGTTCTAAAAGGTGATGCTCAAGTGTGGTATCAAGCTCTCCCAGAGGCTACAAGGGGTAATTGGGAGAATCTCAAGACTACATTCATGCACAAGTACCAAGATATAGAGCCACCTGAAGATATTTGGAGACAACTCTTAGATCTTCGCCAAACCTTACCAAGGGAGTACTAAGCATATGAAGGCATGTTTATAAGATTATGGGATAAATGGACAACCTCCTTAGCCGAGGGAGAAAGAGTACCTGATTGCCTTAAGAAAGATTTTTTTCTAGCCGGACTCCATCCTCTACTAAGGGAGAACGTCAAAGGAAAGTTTCCCACATCCTATGAAGAATCAGTCACTTATGCGAGGGAGAAAGATAGAAAATTGAAGTATCAAGCCCAGATGAAGGGGAGAGTTGAGCCCATGCAGGTTTTACCAACCATGCCAAGGCCTAGAGAAATAGCAAAGGCCCCACCTGAACCGGAGATACCACAGTAAGAGCTCCTACAATGCATTCTAATCAACTTGAAAGCCTTTCATTAAATTTGGTGCAAGGAGTACGACCCCCTCCCCTCATAAATGAAGGCAATCGAGGTCCAAGGAGGCAAGAAAGAGAGTATGTTTACTATAATTATGGGGAGACTGGTCATGGTTTTTTGATTTGAGGCCATTTCGAGGCCTGTTTTAGAGGCGGAAGTTTTCTGCACACAGTCAAGAAAAGGCCCAGTTTTATGCTGTGCAACCACTGTTCTACAGGTCGGAGAAAAGTTACTGTAGAAATTGCATCGTATGCTTGTGTGCAGAGACATTGGGAGTTACTAAATCATCCTTGTTTCCTGTTGATGCAAAATCGTCACTAGGAAGTGACTGTGTGGTCAAATACCACTTTCGTCAGTTTTGCAGATTTGCCTTTGTGAGGCTGAAGCTGTGTTCTTTGCAGTGACAGAATTTTTTGTAGTGTTCTGTAATGTCATCTGATTCTCTCTCACAGATTGTCACTGAAAAGCTTGACAAGAACAACTTCCAAGCATGGAAGTTTAGAATGACGAATTTCCTTATGGGAAAAGGATATTGGGAATTTGTTGCAGGAAATGAAGAAGAACCAGTTCTTCCTGATGTTCCCAATCAACAGCAAATGCAGGCATTTAAAGCATGGCATGAGAGAGCCAGGAAAGTTATGTACTGGCTGTCTATCAGCATTTCAGACTCTATGATTGTGCATATTCAAGATGCAAGTACGCCAAAGGAGGCATGGGATACTTTGTCAAAAATGTATAGCACAAATACGCAAGCCAGGAAAATGCAGCTCAAGCAAGAGTTGCATAATGTGCAAAGAGAAAATATGAGCATCAATGACTACCACATGAAGGTGAAGAAGATTGCAGATGCACTTGCTTCCATTGGGTTGCCAGTGGAAGATGATGATTTAGTTTCTGTGACCTTGAATGGTCTAGGAAAGGATTATGTACAGTTCCGAACATCCATTTCCGTTCGTGAAAGATTTCCTGATTTTGAGGAGTTGATTGCTCTTCTAATTTCTGAGGAGCAGAGAAATGGTGGTGCATCTTCTTCAGGAGGAACTTCAAAAGAAGCTGTCTTCTACTCAAATGCTGGAAGAGGTAGAGGCAAAGATAGAGGAGGCCGATATGGAGGCCGTGGTAGAAATCAGAATATGCAGCAAACTCAAGAAAACCAGTCCTATGGAGGAGGACGTGGTAACTCTAGAGGCAGGGGGAGCCAAAGAGGTCGTGGTGGATGGCAAAGAGGCCAAAATGAAAACAGTAATGTTGAATGCTACTACTGTGGTAAAATAGGTCATATGGCTAAAGACTACTATAAAAAGCAGAATGACATCATGAATGAAAAACTGTAACAAAGGAATTACGCATCTTCTAGTAGATAGGGTGATGACAGAAATGAGCACTTGTTTATGGTGCAGCACATGAACAATTCTGTGACAAGTGCAGAAGAAAGCAATGATGTATGGTATGTTGACTCAGGTGTATCAAACCACATGACAGGTCATGCAGAATGGATGGAGGATGCAAGGAAAATGGAAAAACCAAGATTTGTGGAGACTGGTGATGATACTGTGCATCTTATTGTGCAGATTGGAAAAATTCATTTGTCTATGCAGGATGGGAAAAAGAAATACATGTCCGATGTATTTCATGTCCCGAATATCACCAAGAATCTGGTTTCTGTTGGTCAAATGGTTGAGCAGGGCTTGCAGGTCAGATTTAATCCTCATGGATGCTTTGTTGAGGATATGAAAAATAAAGGTCGCTTGATAGCAAAAGGAAAGAAGAAGGGCAGAATGTTTACATTGGATGCAGACATGTCTGAATTGAGTGCAACAATGTTTGCACATGGGACCGGTGTAGTTGCAGATATTGATATCTGGCATAAACGCATTGGTCATGTTAATGTACAGCGACTTAAATCAATGCAAGCCCAAAATATTATTGCAGAATTTCCCAAATTCAAGGTTGCAGAAATGCATAAGGTATGTGAAGCCTGTCAGTTTGGAAAACAGGCAAGGAAACCATTTCCTAGACATGTTCAAGACAGTGAGAAGCCATTGGAATTAATCCACTCTGATGTGTGGACTACTAAAGTTGCATCTCTTGGAGGCTGTCATTATTTTGTCACTTTTATTGATGACTATAGCAGAAAAGTTTGGGTGTATTTTATGAAAAAGAAAAGTGAAGTGTTTGGGTATTTCAAAACTCTTAAAGATATGGTTGAAAAAAAAACAGGCTTGCAGATAAAATGCCTAAGGTCAGATGGAGGGGGAGAGTACCTCTCAAATGAGTTTGCAAAGTTCTTGCAGGAGCATGGCATAAAGCAGCAATATTCATGCAGTCATATCCCACAACAAAATGGAATTTGCTGAAAGGAAAAACGGACATATTGGAGAGGTATCTCGTGCCATGCTCAATGAAAAAGACTTGCCAGATTTTTATTGGGCTGAAGCAGTTGCTACAGCAGTCTACATAATGAACAGGACTCCCACTGCAACAATACATGGAATGACTTTAGAGGAGAGGTATACTGGTAGGAAACCAGATATTTCTCATTTGAAAATTTTTGGTTGCATTGCCTATGTACATACATGTGCCAGATGAGTTGAGATCCAAGTTGGATCCAAAAGCTGAGAAGTGCATCTTTATTGGTTACTCTCTACAGCAAAAAGGATATATATGCTATAACCCTTTTACTCGTAAGTTTACAGTGAGCAGAGATATTGTTTTTTATGAGATGAGTAGCTGGTATAAACCAGTAAATGTGATTGATGATGTAGATGCACAAAATGGTAATGCTGCACAGAATTCATAGCAGCAGTCACAAAATATTAGTGGACTTGGAGCGTCCTCTAGCAGTGGTTCACATTCTTCGCCATGGACAGGCAGATTGAGATCAGGAGAATCTTCTCAAAGCAATGCAGATAGTGGTATGCAAGTATCACGAAAAGGAAAAGAGAAGGTTGATCAGCCCATGTTTGATGTGAATGCAGGTCACTCTTATGTGGATGGTGAATCCAGTGGCTCAGAACATAGCATTGATGATGAGTTGGGTATTCCTTCTATTGTTACACCTGGAGTAAGGAAGACCAGGGATGTTTTGAGAGCACCTGGGAGTGAACCTACTTTGCACAGGTCTACGAGAGCTAGGTATCCTGTGGATAGGTTGAAATATGATGGATTTACAGCCATTCACTATGCATATATGGTCAAAGTGATACAAGAACCAGAACCCACTTCTTTTGAGCAAGCCATGAGAAAAGAAAAATGGGAGAAAGCCATGGATGAAGAAATGGATGCCTTGGAAGCAAATGCTACATGGGAATTGGTACCTTTGCCTAAAGGTAAAAATGCAATTGGCTGTAAGTGGGTTTATAAGGTGAAGCACAATGCATATGGTTCTGTGAACAGATACAAAGCAAGATTAGTAGTCAAGGGATATGCACAAATATATGGCACTGACTATGAAGAAACATTCAGTCCGGTTGCAAGGATGGCAACCGTAAGAGCAGTCATTGCTATGGCTGCATCAAAGGGATGGTCTTTACATCAGATGGATGTAAAGAATGCCTTCTTGCATGGTGATTTGCAAGAAGAGGTCTATATGGAGCAGCCACCAGGTTATGTGCATGCTATTCATCCTGAGTTTGTTTGCTGGTTGAAGAAAGCCTAGTATGGCTTGAAGCAAGCACCTAGAGCATGGTCTGACAAGATAGGATAGTATCTTGTCACTATTGGGTTTCAGATTTCCAAGGCAGATTTCTCACTTTATGTGAGAAAAACAGAGAAAGGTATTATGCTACTTGTCATTTATGTTGATGATTTGATTATGACAGGTGACAGTGATGAAGATATCCTTCATGTGAAAATGCTATTGAAGCAGAAGTTTGAGATGAAGGATTTGGGAGAGCTGCGTTATTTCTTGGGCATTGAGGTGATTAGATCACCAAGTGGGATACAGCTCTTGCAGAGGCAGTATGAATTGGACATGCTGTCCAAATATGGGATGACAGGCTATAAGCCTATTTCAGTTCCTTTGGAGCAGAATGTGAAGTTGAGCACAGATGTAGGTGGGCTTCTAGAAGACCCTACTATGTACAGATGCATAGTAGGAAGTTTGATTTATATGACTATTACCAAGCCAGATTTGAGCTATGATGTTGGATTGGTAAGTCAGTTTATGCATGCTCCAAGGAAACCACATTTGGATGCAGCTAGACGCATACTCAGGTATGTGAAGTCCACATTGCAGTATGGACTATTTTATGAGACTAGGGTTCAGATACAGTTGCATGGATACACTGATGCTGATTGGGCTGGTAGTATTTCCGATAGACGATCTACCAGTGGATATGTGTTCTCTTTTGGGAGTGTTGCAGTCACTTGGAGCAGCAAGAAACAGCCTACAGTTGCCTTGTCAAGCACAGAGGCTGAGTACAGGGGTGCAGCAATGGCTGCATGTGAGGTAGCTTGGTTGCATAAGCTACTTTATGATATGCATCAGTCTACAGATGGGCCAATTGTCATTTATTGTGACAACATGAGTAGTATACACTTGGAAAATAACCCAGTCTATCATGCTAGAACAAAGCACATTGAGGTGCATTATCACTATGTGCGAGAGAGGGTTTTACTAGGTCTTTTTGATCTAGTTTATGTCAGCACAGAGGATCAGGTAGCTGACATATTCACAAAGGCATTGGGCGCAAAGAAGCTGCGCAAGTTCAGAGACCTGCTTGATGTGCAGGAATTGGGATTGAGCTTGAGGGGGAGTGTTGAGATATCGAGCTCCACTCGTGATACGCCAGGGTGACCGTTGTGTATTTATGTCACCGACTTGTCAGTTGCAGATGCGGTTGGAACATCGCCCATGAATAATAGCTACATGATAGCTATCCTTATCTACTCTAGTTCGTGGCTTAGTTAGTATGCCACCTTAGTTAGTTGAGTTTGGTTTGAGACCCATATATAGGGTTCTTCTATTTCTTTGTACTTGAGTTCTTTTGGCTTACACAACTAAGAAGAGGAAAACTATTTTCAGCCTCCATCTTTGTGTGTATTCCCCCATTGTGCAAGCAAAAAAGCTACAAGTGAGACTCCTTCCTTCTCTCCCAAAATCTTGACATTCTCCTCTTATCTCCCTCTCCTCTCATCTCTCTCTCTTATATTCCAATATGGTGTCTAGTACATATGTTCTCTCTTGTAAATTTGTGTCTTGGTTCTCTTGATTCTCTTTGAGAAAAGAGGGAGGAAGGAGAATGACAAGTCAATGAGAGCACTCTAGAATATCCTCATCTCTTTGAGGTAAGCTATGAGTGAGTTCTTCACATTCCATGTAGCATAATGGCAAGCTTCCTCTACCTCTTCTCCTATTATCTCCCTCTCTTCTCATCTTCTCATTCCATGTAGCATAATGGCAAGCTTCTTCTACCTCTTCTCCTCTTGTCTCCCTCTCCTCTCATCTCTCTCTCTTATATTCCAATATGGTGTCTAGTACATATGTTCTCTCTTGTAAATTTGTGTCTTGGTTCTCTTGATTCTCTTTGAGAAAATGGATGTCCTAGCCCATCCTCCCTTTGGCTAGGTGGTGCCCCTCTTTAGTTCTCTTAGTAAGGATTGGAGGTTGGATGGGTAATAGGCAACCCGTTCATCATTTCAGCCCTCAACATGCAGGCATTAGACCCTCTTATGAGCAGAGATCAATTCTAACATTGGCCGTGGACTTTTCCGAGAACACGGGGGATGAGTTGGTTGCTTTCCTTACATGCTTGAATGCTACCTTTATGATATTTGTGCTAAAAGTTATGGCAGGCTGGATTTAGGTCTTTTGGATGAGCCTATAGCAACGGAAGTGCATACACTCCCTTGTTCTTGGGAAGAATCATAATTTGTATTCATTAAGGCTTTCGATGCAACTAAGGATTTAATTGCCACTAAGGTCTCCAAAGAACATGCACGAAATTGATGCCTCATTATGTCATATCATAAGAGCATTGTCCTTGCCAAAGATTGAAATGAACGTTATCACTTCAATGGAAATTTACACAAGACTAACAAGAAATGCTGGAAACCAAAGCTTGCCATTTATTTATTCAAGATGTCTTACAACCAAGAATTACAAGAGATCTTGAAGCCATGGAAGCTTGAGAATAAATTGATTATGGCTAATGCAAGGAACTCACCCCTTACAATGGTAGGGAAGGAAATACCTTCAAGATCCAAGAAGTGGAGATGTGAAAAATGATTAAAAGATTATTTACATTGGTGCTCTTTTGCATTATATACTCTAGTCCAAACTAGGCTAATTTCCCAATTAAAGCAACATGAAAATTTCTTTATTACAATCCATCCTTGCCCAAAAGTTTTGTCCTCAAAACTTTGAAGAATGAATAGTAACTATTAAGAAGTGAGAATCCAATGCTAAATTGAGAAGCCAATGCTAAATATACTTGTTGAAGTTGTCCATTGAAGAAGATAATCTTCCATTGAAAGATTCTCCAAAATAACCTCAAAACAATTAACATATATGGAATGATGTCCTTGAGAAGGTAGTGATAGTAAATGATCCATAACTTTGGATAGAAATGTAGGATTGTCGCATATGAGATATAGAAATGAAGTATACTTCATAATATATCCATCCATATCATCAAAATCCAATTTTGATGCTGATAGGTCAATTACTTTCATGATAGAAAATTAATACAACAAGCTATCCACTCTGCAATGAACTAATTATCTTCTTGAAGAAGGCATGGAGACTGATCTAAATATGAAGCATGTTGCCAAGATGATTCTTCTATAGGAAATCCCTTCCACTTGATAAGATATTCCATGACAATACGGTTCCTTAAAACCTTATCTCTCTTGCCAACAATTCTTTTGGGTCCATTATAGATGATTAAGCCATCTTCATTGAGAGGAGGTAGTTCTTCAAGAACTTGTATGTTAGGCCCAAGGTATTTCTTGAGTTGAGACACATGAAAAACATTGAAAATACATGTGGTAGGAGGTAAATCAAGTTGGTAAGCAAGATTCCCAACTTTCTTTATGATTTGATATGGACCATAATAGCGATGAGCAAGCTTATTATGTCCACCCTTGAGAGAAGCATAACGAGACTTAGGTACTTTCAAAAGTACCCATTCTCCTTCTTCAAAATTCTCTCCTCTTGTGGTTTGTTCTCATGGATCAATGTAAAAGAGAGGGGGTGGACTAAGATTGAATTTTTTGGTCGTGCAATGATGTGGGAGTGAAAAGGGGGGTGAATTGAGATTGGACGGATCATTAGCAACCATGAGAGAGTGTCAGTGGGCCTCCAAGTTTGAAATATGTGTGTCATAATGAGCAATTTTATAAGAAAAAGATAAATTTTATCGTTTCATGATCAATTGTTGCTTGAAATGGTTAGAAATGCTTGTATTTGATTTCCCATACTCTAATTGATCACTCATGTTGAAGGAATCACAAAGAACTAATTTTATCATCCGCATATGATTTCATTTTCTCTTGTGCCGTGCTGATATTTTCTTTGCACTACTTCATTAAGGCTTCCATCTTTTCCAACTCTTCTCGAGCAAGAGGATTCGCTTCATCATGAAACAATGCTGAAGTTACTTGGACTTTATATCCATATAAAGCCTCAAATGGTGGCATTCCAATACTCATGTGATGTGTATTATTGTAATAGAACTGTGCAAGATGAATCCAATGATCCCATGTATTATGTGTATCATGGAAAAAGTGTCTAAGGTAGATTTCTATCCATTTATTGACCCTTTCAATTTGGCCATCTGTTTGTGGACGATAGGCAGTACTTGGAGTTAGTTTTGTACCCATGGAAGTAAAAATATTTTTCCAAAAAATCCCCATGAACTTGGAATCCCTATCAGAAACAATCTTCATAGGTAATCCATGAAGTCTGAAAATCTCTTCCATGAATTGATCATATCTTCTTCTTGTTGATTATTTCCACTTGCTTTCTTTCTATGCTATTAAGTTTTACTTGTTGCCCATTCCAAGTAAACTCCATGAACATCTGATTTAGATCCAAAGAAAAATTTCCAAGCTGTTTAAGCCTAGCCAATGATTATGTCAATATAGGACCCATATCTAGAACAATCAAGTCTGTCCTAATAGTGCAAGACTTTGATAATTCAATAGGAGTTTGCCGGTATATCTCTTTGCTCAACTCTTGAGCACCATTAGCCACTTGCACCTTTAGAGGGGCTTCTATTTCTTGAGGTAGTAACTTCAGCTCATATAGTGATTTGACATTGACAAAACTATGTGTGCTGCTCGTATCAATGATAATATGGGAAACCTTTGAATTTATAGTACCCTTAAGCCGAAGTGTACTTTCACCTTTACAATCCATCCATGCATCCTGAGATATAGAACATAACATGGGCTGACAAGAAACCATAGAAGGATCATCAATCTCAGATCCACCAGGATCAAATGGACCACTTGGATCATAAGGAAAATTACTAACCGGCTCTATTCCTCCTATGTGTCCTGATCATCATGCTCATGCATCTCATCACAAGTAGGAACTGCCTCTACTTGCAAAAGATGTCCTTGTGTCTCCTCTTTATCAAAGTCTTCAATATTCAGCATATTAGACTTTGCAATATATCCCTTGCACTTCTGGTTGTGATCAAGAGACCATTTCTCCCCACATTTATAAAATAGACCCTTGGATGTGTCATTAGGAAGTGCCTTGTTGCTACTGTTATTGGGATATTGCCAGCCCTTTTGAATTCTCCTTTTGGATCAGCATTATATCTGAAATTAGTGCTGTGTTTTAAAGCATATGCTATAGGATAGGTTGGAACCATGCTAAAATTATTTTGAAACCTGCTTTCAGCTCTAAATCCATCTCTTTGTTGGCTGAACTGCTGTCCAAATCTCATAAGCTGATTTGATTGATATTTCCTTCTTGTTTTGGGTTGAATTGAAGTCAAATCTCTTCTATATTTCTAGTTTTCCTATCAGCATATTGAATGGTTGCATGAACATTTGTAGGCTTGGCTACTTCAACTTCAATTGAAAGGTTTGGATCAAGACCAAAAATATATTTGTTCAATTTGATTGAATCAGAAATGCCTCCCACATACATGAAAAGGTTTAGAAATTGGTAGGAGTATTCCCTCACGATAGAACCCCTTTGCCTAAGATCATACCATTTTCTTTCAAGCCTTTCCTTCTCCATTGGTGACACAAACACTTGAGTCATGGCTGATTTGAAGTCCTCCCAAGACTGAAAATTCTCTCCAATCTTGCTCATGTATCTCCACCATGTATACGCATATCCCTCTAGGTGTAGGGCTGCATAACAAATCTTTGCTTGATCATTAAGTGGGTAGAGAGTGAAATACATTTCCAATTTGTTTAGCCATTCTTTAAGTTTGGTCGGTGAAGGGTTATCTCCTTTGAAACTGGATATATTGATCTTGTCCTTGTATTCCTTGTCATAATGATAGTGCTGCCTATTATGGTTGGTATATCCAAAAGACTATTGTTTATTAAAATGATCACTCATTGCTTACTGTCCATGATTAGGGGTAGATGAATGCTATCCATTTCCATTATTTCCAAAAGATTGACGACCAAACAACGAGTTCCATGTGATTGTTAGTTATGAGTGGATATCCCATGTGGCAACCAATCTTCATGATCTTCAACATGCTGGAAATTGTCTCCTTTCCTTGCTTTATTAGATGCATACTATCCTTGATCATCTCTTGTATGATGAAATTGGTTATGTTGAGAACCAAACTCTTTGTAGAAGGGATGACATACATGTACAAACTCATTTCAGTCATCATGCATGGAATAATCTTGTTGTCCTTTATCTATTGAACTAGTAAAGTTAGGATTGTTCCTATTCCGAGAATTGGTATGAGGCTAATTTGTTTCATTCACCTTAGAAGGCCCTCCATTTTCAAAAGTGGATCGTATATTCTGATGGGCTATTGTGAACCTCACATTGCCATGAACAATAGGTAAGTCTTTAGCATGGGAAGGTGGATTGCTTTGCAATTGGTTACCCAAGTTGCTGAAGATTGTGACCAGCTGTTTAAATTTGGCATCCAACCTATGGTTTTGCTATTCCATGTGTGTAATCATCTTACCAAATTTGTCATCCATTGAATGTGTGAGTTTGATTAGACCTTCATTCATGTTACCAATTTACTTTGATAGCTATTGGAAATCATTAGAATCATGGGTAACATTTACTTCAGTTCTAGGCTCATTGTCATAAAGAACCCTTGGCCAATGGATCTCTTCAATAGTTGTACTATTGCCCATAAATTCTTGTCCGTCATTTGTGATCCCAATGGTAGGATTATCTTTAGCATTTTAATCTTCTAAACCTTCATTAATGTGCTCCAATACTTGCTCCTTCGTCTTGTTCCTTGCCCCATCATGGAAACTGTAGTAATTCAGGACTGCTTGATAAAGAATGGTCAATAACCAAAGCTATACTCCTCCAATCTAAGTGATTGATAGCTCCAAACAAAGATAATAACATGTAGATATATATATTTATTGAGGCAATAAGTTTGAAAGAGGTATATGATTGCTTCAGATCAAAACAATGTATCCTGTCAACCAGTCCAAGTGTTGTCTACAGTGACCACCTATCACTAAAATGGCCAAAACTTTTGAACCCTTGGTCCAAATGAAGTGTTCTATAGCTAGGGTCAAAGCTAACTTTTTCCTCTATGCATTGAGTATAAGAATCAAATTTTTAGAGTGAAATATCCCATTTTTGTAATTGATTCTTTATGACTGTCCATGATGAGATAGCAACCTGTAATAATATGTAGATTCATTGTTTGGACCTTGTTTCAATCCTTTTGGTCATAGATCATCAAGAACCACCTATGGACACTAAAGTATAACCTGGAGGCTCAATCATCCACTTGGAATCAACCTTTAGGTACCTGTAGACCTATATATCTATTCAAAGATGCCACAAACTACCCTGTTTTACCTTGTTTGGTACCATAAGTCTTCAAATCTTCATCCACTCTTTCCCAAGTGGTCTTCCATGGTCCACCACCTATGGTAGGGATAAAACGGTAGTATGGGAATCTAAATGGGCTCTAAAACTTTGGAAGGTGTGCAAAGTTCCTTTCAGGCCAGGTTGTGCACCCCTACGGAGTCATAAACAGCAAGGGAGGGTCACCTCACTATTGTCTTGCTATCTCGTTTGGCTTCGGCATTTTTCCTTGGTCGGAACATATATGGATTAAGATTTTTATATTTCAATGATATGAAAGAATTGGAAGGTAGAATGTATGTAAATGAGGATGAGAAATGTTTACCTATAGTAATCAATGACTCACTGATTTACTATGCTCACTTTTTACAAATTTCTTGGGTATTCTCAGTATATTGAATCACAAAAGACCCCAAAGTTAGAGGTTAAGAAGTTCTTTAGCATCATTGAAAGGAAATTGCATGGGTTTATGCTATGGGCTGATCAATCAACAATGCAAGGAGGAGTAATGATTCAATCAATTTCAATGGGCTAAGCACAATGGCTGATTTATCAATCAATTCATGCTTGGTAATCATGATTCATTGCCACAATACTTGAGCATTAATCAATCGGTATTAAAATTGAAGCTAATTTCAATCAATCAATGCTAGAATTGAATCTCAATGCAAGAGTACTCTACTTAACCTATCCTTCAGTAGGAAATTCAACAACAATTGAATGAAGAGTTGGAGAGATTAAAGAAGAGTTGTAAGAATACCTCTTTCAATGATTAAAGAAGAAGATGTTACTTGAGTCAATCCTCAGTCATAAAGATTAATAGACCTTGTTCTTGAGTCCAACAATTGATCAAGAGAAGATCTCCATAATCTAACACATTAGCTCCAATTTTGATCCAAGAATGGAATATAGATCAAGTCTTCAGCTCCAATGAATAGTGTAGATGATAATCCCTGAAATTAGAAGCCTATTTGATGAAGATTTTAGTGAAATTCTTCAATACCTGTCATGCTTGCAATTCAAGAGAAGATTGGGCTTCAAACCTGAATACATTGATTAGATTCTTCAAAATCTTGAGTGCTTGAAGTAGAAGAAAGATCCTTGGAGTGATTTGGAGCAAAAGCCCCGTGAAATGGAAAAAAATAATCCAACAATTGGATTCTTAAAGCTTGTGTCTTGTTTTAACTCTATAACCACTATTCTTGAAGCTTGAAGTCCAAGAATGGATCAATATTAGTCCCTTGAGAAATGAGGAAACTCCAAGAATCTTGATAGAGTCTAATCCCTTCGATCTTTTGAAGAAATTTGAAAGAAAACTCACTATTGTCATAAATCTACCATAGCCATGGTTTGAGAGATCAAGAATGATCAAGAGAGTGAGAAATGTCACTGAGTACTTGCTGAAAGATTGAGTAACCTTTGTGGAAGCTTTGAGTGGCCATAGCCAATAGCTCATTGACTGAAAATTTTCATGGAGGAGGGGAGGATGTGTTCAATGCAAACAATGCAAACACCTCCTCTTGTGCACCAAAACAGAAAGTACCTAAGCTAAGCACTAAGGTACTTTATTGAAAGTGTAACGTGTTCGCTCGTCCACATGTGGGACATGTCTTAGCAGCCTATCTAGAAGAATGTCATAGGGTTTGCGATCTAGGTCTTCCCGAGTCTACCCTGAGCAGGAGTGTCTGGCGGTTCCCACTCAGGACCGACCTGAAATCAGGGTTTCCTTCCTATCAGCAAAGTCTCTAGGAAGTAGCTAGCGTCTAGCTCCAGATGAACCACTTTGCATAGGAACAACTGATTCAAAGCGGATTTATGCTGCACTTGGTTCATGCAGAATGGGAAGCGAGAGGGATGCAAAGCTCAATTTTCTCTGCCCATAAGGCATAGTCCCATTCCGTTCCCCTAAAACAGCATAAATCGGGATTCTAACTCTATTGACGCTAGGTCTTCATAGTCTCGTTATCACATCTTTTGAGAAAAGTTCCCAGCTAACCGGGACCACCCTTCCATAGGACGGACCCTAGTCACGTCCACTGCACTTTCCTTGGTTTTCCTAATTATCTAATTACCTACCATATTATGTTTGACATGCAAAAGCAACTTCCTTGATTAATCAATTTAAACATAAGTTCCTTCATGTAACTTAGGCACTAACACAAAAACAAAGTCAAGCAAGTTCCTTTTTCAAATATCTGATCTTTATTTATCATAGACCCAGAATACATCAAGTATCACACCCGAAGGCTATCACAGCAATCAACAGGATCGCAGCTCCAAGTTCTGCCCATACGCTAGTACACAGGCCTCAAGATCCCATCTCAAGTCACGCCATCCTCTTGTGTGGGATCCAGAGGCAAGGAATTTAAAGCCAAATCCTCCCTTGGCACCCAAGCGTCCTCTTGCTCCAAGCAGCACCCACGGAGAGACCTCTCGCAGCAGGTTCAGTCCACATACCCGGCGCGGCTAATAACCCTTTGGATAGGGCCAGGCAGACAGTCGGAGGTAACTGAACCTACCTCTCCCTCCAGGATTTTAACCTCAAGCATTCAGTGTTTTGCCTTGAATTAGTTCCTTGAGCAAGGAAATTCAAACAATGTACCTAAGTGTACAATCATGATCATTTCAAAGGCCGTTTGTATGACCAACTACTAAGGTGTGATTCCTTTTTCTCGGATGCTCCTAGTATTCGATCCTAGATCATTCGTGACTTGGCGAGATTCCAAGGGCTTGGCAAGCTAGGTTGCATGTTTTCCCTTTTCCTTTGGGTTAGGGTTTGTACCCTACCATCCCTAATTATCCTTACCTTAGGTCTCTTGTAAAATAGATAATGGACAACCCCGTTGTCCTTGGTTGGTCAACTTGTTGGTTATCTCCTAGATCCCCTTGAAGTACCTATGTACCTTTATCTTTGATCTTAATTGATCAAGATTGTCTATCCCCTTGACCATGGTCGATCAAGATAGTTCTATTTAGAATAGTTTCTACTCCATCTTAAGTATAATCTTCTTAAGCCCTCTTACTAATACTCACAGGCGCTTAAGCTTTTACCTATCCCTCTTGAAGTCACCAAGGACTTTGACAAGGGATTCATGGGTCTCAGTCCCAGTTGGTAAATTACAAACAATGTTGAATTTTCCCAACAACTTTAAAGCACGCAACATAATGCCATGCCTTCATTTCAATGCTTACAATCTTGATACAATCCATACGATATTTTATGCCACACATGCAAAGGTACTTTCTATGCATGCAATCTTAACATTACCCTCTATGTAATTATTTACACAATCTATAACCTTCTTGAATGATCTGATCTTTATAACTTAATGTAATTATTGCATGAGTCTAGCTACGCTTTAATCTTTTCTGCAACTATTACATGTACCTTAGAATCCATCTTGCGATATGGACATGCACTTTGTTTCCTTCAATGTCCTCTGAAATACGTTTTAAGCAAGAACTTGTGCAAGGAACAATGCACATTATGCAAGAATTTTTGGTAATTTACGATGCAGTTTCTAATCACTTCCACCTATTATGATGACATCTTACGACGAAAATTATCTTGCTTGTTACATACATCACAACTAAGTTCATGCCTAGGAAATTATGAAACACGCAATTAATGTGATGCATGTGAATATGTTTTTTTCGCCATGATATTTTTAACCTATGATTTAATGATAGAGCAACCTAGGTTTGGAGTGAAGCCGTAATTCCAGTGGTATTGATGCTTGATGAACCATTCGTGGTTGCGGTGCCACCTTGCTTCGAACCTCCATCCACACTTGCAGGGTTTCCGGCCATCTTTGTGGAACTACACTTCAGGGACATACTTGAAGACGCATGTACGAGTGCTAGAGTTCTCGCACTCTCCTATGCAAGATTCTTGCTGCCTCTCCTTGATTGGAGGAGGAGATTGAATGGGGAGGGGCGTATTTCTGGAGATGTCGAGAGGGGTGTGTGACCTCTCTGTAAGGAGGGGGGTGAAGAAGCTTCCAGAAGCTTCTCTCTCTTCTCTCTCTCACTCTTATTATTATTATTATTCTTCTTCTTCTTCTTCTTCTCTTCTTCTCCTCTCCCTCTCTCCCTCTTCTTCTTCTTCTCTTCTCCTTCTCTCTCTCCCTCTTCTTCTTCTTCTTCTTCTTCTTCTCTTCTTCTCCTCTCTCTCTCTCCCTCTTCTTCTTCTTCTCCTCTTCTCCTTCTCTCTCTCTCTCTCTCCCTCTTCTTCTTCTTCCCTTCTTCTCCTTCACTCTCTCCCTCTTCTTCTTCTTCTTCTCTTCTCCTCCTCTCTCTCTCTCCCTCTTCTTCTTCTTCTCTTCTTCTCTTCTTCTCTTCTTCTCCTTCTCTCTCTCCCTCTTCTTCTTCTTCTTCTTCTTCTTCTTCTTCTTCTTCTTCTTCTTCTTCTTCTTTTCCTCTCTCTCTCCCTCTTCTTTTTCTTCTCTTCTTCTCCTTCTCTCTCTCTCCCTCTTCTTCTTATTCTTCTTATTTTTCTTCTCTTCTTCTCTTCTTCTCCTCTCTCTTTCTCCCTCTTCTTCTTCTTCTCTTCTCCTTCTCTCTCTCCCTCTTCTTCTTCTTCTCTTCTTCTCCTCTCTCTCTCTCCCTCTTCTTCCTCTTCTCTCTCTCTCTCTCTCTCATCATAGGGGGCATCCTAGTGGCCTAGCGGAGTAGGGGAGGAGCTGGGCGGTGCTACTACTGTAGATCACAGGGGGGGGATGTCATGGTTGTCGATGAGGGGAGAGGGGAGCTTGGTGAAGGCCACAAGGGAGGGGAGGGCAGTGTGCTCACCAAGGAGAAGGGGGACACTGTAGCCGATCACCACAGGGGGGTCATTGCCTGCTTATATGGTGGGGGGAGGTGGTAAGGGGGGGAAGATGGCCGTTAACGGCTGCCACTGCTCCTACCTAGAGGGGCTGCATGCCCCCCCTCTCTACCTCTTACTAACTCTCTCTCTCTCTCTCTCTCCCTACCATGCAGTCGGTAGGGGAGAGAGAGGGAGAGTAAAAAAAATTGTGTAAATTTTAAAAATTTTAAGGGGGGGGAAGGTACGTGGGATATTACATCCTCTCCCCCTTAGAGGAATCGAGATGTCCTCACCTCGAGAAGACCTAGGGGTAATTGTTAGTTGAGAGTATTTTCGTCCATCCAAGTGGCATCCTCTTCTAGATAATCTTTCCACTAGATGAGGTATTCTCTCAAGGTCCTTGATCTCAAAGGCCTCTCCCTAACATCTAAGATTCTATCAAGCCGTAACTCAAGAACTCCTTGGCTAGGCATTACAATACATGATTCATATTAGGTAGATACTTTTTCAATAGACTAACGTGGAATACATTATGAATCTTTAGAGTTGCAAGTAGCTGTAGTCTGTAAGCATTAGGCCCTAGGCACGGTAATCTTATAAGGTCCACAATACCTCGGACTTAGCTTCTTGTACTCTCCCAGGGACAGTGAACTCTTTTTAGGGCATACACGGATGAAGACCATATCACCTTCGACGAAGGATCTGTCTTTCATTTCAAGTCAGCATAAGCCTTCTGTCTATCCTTGGTAGCTTGAATGTCTTGTCTTATTGATTTGATTTGATCGTCTGTGTCTTCCAACATCTACCTTGAAGATTCTACCCTAAAAGTGGAATCCGAGAAGTTCAAAAGGGTATGACAATCATGCCCATACAATGCTTGGAAAGGGGTCATCTGAATACACTGTTGGTAAGAAGCATTGTAAGAAAACTCAACCAGAGGTAAGTATTGAATTCACTTTTTGGGTTCGCGATAGCAGTATGCCCTAAGCATATCTTCAATGACTTGATTGACTCGTTCTGTTTGACCATCAATTTGGGGATGGTAAGATGAACTAAAATAGAGTTGAGTTCCAATAGCCTCAAAGATAGCCCTCTAGAAGTGTGATGTGAAAAGAGAGTCACGATCACTTGATTCTTTTGGGTAACCCATGAAGTTTGAATATTTCCTTGATGAATAATCTTACGATATCTGAAGCTTTATAATTTTTTTTGACAACCAACAGCTCCAGGTCATGGGTAGCATAATTTCTTTCATGGCTCTTCAATTTTCTTGAAGAATATGCTATGGGATGACCTTCTTGCATAAGTACACATCCTAAAGCAAGCGCACTAGCATCAGTTACAACTTCAAACTCTTTATTAAGATCAGGAAGTTTCAAGATGGGTGTTGATACTAAGCTTTGCTTTAGTTTGTCAAAGCTGGTCTATTAGCAGGTGACCATACAATTGCTAGTTGCTTCTTTAGTAGATCAATCAAAGGTGCCACAATTAAAGCATAATCTTTGATGAAAATTTTGTACCATCCTGTCAACCCAAGAAAACTTCGTATTTCTTTGACAAAAGTTGGTGTTGGCCATTCTAGAATGTCTCTGACCTTAGCTGGATCTACTGAAATTTCTTTTGCTGATACAATGTATCCCAGATATTCAATCTGTCGCTTGAAAAATGTACACTTCTTCTTCTAAGCATAAAGATTTTGTGCTCTCATTGTTTCAAGAACAATGCAAAGCTGGGGTTCATGATCCTTTTCTTGTTTTGAGTAGACTAGGGTATAGTCAAAAAAGACGAGTACGAAGTCATCAAGATAGGGCCTAAAGATATGTTGCATTAACCTGTTGAAGGTAGCAGGAGCATTCGTCAGCCCCAATGACATCACTAGGAATCCGAAGTGTCCATACCTTGTGCTAAATGTAGTCTTCGGGATATCTTCTTCTTTGATCCTTATCTGATAATATCTAGATCTGAGATCTATCTTTGAGAAGATCTTCGCCCCTTGAAGACGTTCAAGTAATTCATCTATTCTTGGAATGGGGTATTGATTTTTTATGGTTCCTTGATTCAACCCTCTATAGTCAATGCATAGGCAAAGTGTTCCATCTTTCTTCTTTTGGAACAAAACTGGAGCTCCCCATGGTGAACTGCTAGGACGGATGTAGCCTTGATCTAACAGTTGCTTGAGTTTCTCTTTTAGTTTGATAGCTTCCGAAATGGACATCTTATACGATCTCTTTGCGACTGGTGCAGCACTTGGCAGAAGTTTGATTTCATGGTCGACTTCCCTTTGGGGAGGAAGTTCCGTCAAATCTTCAAGAAATACGTATGCGTAATCCTTTAGCCATAAAGGTTCTTCTCCAGATTCCTGACTCTGATCTAGCTTATTTAGTTTAATCAAATAGACAGGTAGACCCTTTTGAACACCTTTTATTATCCGTGTTGCTTTTGCCAACTGTATCTTTGGCTTATCGGCCTCACCTTGACTCATGACTAGTTCCCTCTCCATCAGAATTTCAGAAGGAGACTTGGCTCTTTCCACAATGGATGTGGGCATCATTGGGTATTAGCCAATCCATTTCGAGTAAAAATTCGTGGACACCTAGATTCATTACCCTGAATCTCATAGAAGTTGGCTTCCCACCCAGTATGAATTTCACCTTAGCAGTTTGCCTAGTACAAGTGACTTCACGACCATTTGCTAATTCCACAAGTAAAGTAGATGCATCTATTATGGCTATCCCTAATCTTTTTGTATAGATTGGTGAGATGAAGGAATGTGTACTGCCACAGTCACTCAGGGTTTTGAAGCTTTTACCTCGATATTCTGATGGAGTTTGAATCACCGAGAATTGACGATTCGGACCCTTCTTGTGAAAAGTGGCGTGAACCGTCGCCCACTCAATGTCAGCATCCGTGGATGGATCTTCTACATCATCCAGCTCCTTGTTGGAAACACTGGAGGTTCTCCCTCCAGCCATAACGGTGGTTCATTGGCCATGAGTGGCTCTATTTTGACCTTGGGATTGCCCTTGGCAATGTCCTCTGCTAAGCTTGGGACACTCCCTCCTAAAGTGTCCGGGCTCGTTGCAATGGAGGCAACGTGGGTTGCGATCATTGCTTTGTGTTGGAACAAAGTTGTTGACAGCATTAGCCCTAGCTTTCTTTCTTTGGCCCTGATTCTGACCCTGCGCTCTCTTAGTCTGAGCCTTAGACATACCCTTATTCTGATCTTTGTAAGGTCAAATCCTGTTGTACCTTGGTTTGGTCCGCACCTCCTGTATTATTAAAGCAGCTCGAATGAGTGCATCTTGTAGGTCCGTTGGGTGCATTCATTCCAATCGAGTGTTTATGGGTGGATTCAACCCAACACAGAATTTTGACACCTATTGTGTCATATCCATTGGGGGTGCATACTTTAGGAGTGAAAGGAACTTCGAATAGCTCAAGGGATAATCCTAGTTGCTTCAAGTTATAGAATTCATTCATATTTTGTGTATGTTAGGCAAGTGGCAGATACCTCCCTCGCACAGCTTCCTTAAGCTTATCCCAAGTGACTGTCCCCTCCAAGATCGCTTGATCTCTACACCACTATTTCCACCAAAGTCTTGCTTCACCTGTAAGCTTAAGTTTGGCGAGCATGGCTTGGTTAGTAGGTGCAATTCCTGCTGCCTCAAAATAGTCCTCCATGGACTCAATCTAGATCTCGGCGTCGGCTTAAACAGTCCTTCCCTTGCCATCAAATTCAGGTGGCTTAATTTGTTTGAGAATGAATTTCTTCTCTTGAACCACAGCTAGACTTAGTGCAGGAGTTGGATTTGGAAACTGCACTTGGGGTTGCGTCTGAACAATAAGATTCTTTATGTTAACATCTTATCATACGTTCCCATATTACGTTAATATGTCTAGCACAACTTTTTAGCCAAGTGATTTAATCACTTAACACCCCAGTTAACATTTATGATCAAGATAGAAAAGTGTAAAAAGTCTTATTTATTCATGAGGGTATATCCCTTTGAGTACATTTATTTGGATAAGTAGGACAGGCTGATTGATACATCAATTTGGGGAGAATAGGATTGTGTTACAATCGGCTACAGGGATGGAATAATAATATGGAGTGGGGTCATGGATTTTCAGGAAACGATAAGTCATAGGAAGCTTGGGGTATCCCTTCCTTTGATACCCGTTCTTCTCGTAGTGCCCTAACACTTTGATTCTATTAGCAGAGATTACCCAGGTCACTTCTTCATAGACATACTTATTTTTCTTGACTTGCCGACCGCTAACATGCAAAGTTATGTTTACATGAGCTTCAACAAAGATGAACAGCTTCACGATCTTTAAATCCTCCATCCACTTGATTCTCTTTAAGTTAATCTGAAGGTACACGAGTCAGTGGGCTGCTATGTAGTATATTCTTGAGTCTCCCGTCCATCTCTACTCCACATATAGGGGTGAAGGATTATAGATGCGGTCCAGAATATCCATCATGCCAAGCCTCTGACAATAATTCGAAGCGTGCATTGCAGTCATGAACATGACGTGGAACACCAAGAACTTGATCCATGCTTCGTGATTTTGCAACCCAGTATCCATAAGTGAGTAAAGAAATGTTTTCAATAGAAAACACTGTTCTATTCTACTCACCTTCCCCCGATTTATCCCCTTATTCCCTTTATTTTTGGTGCACAGATCAGATGCCGTAAGCACACGTAGTGAGCTTTGGAAGGTCCCCAAGAACAAAAGAACTCTACTTTTTGCACAAAACTCAACGTAGAAAGCATGCACAACATGAACAAGAGACCAATAGGGGTATATTTAATGAAGGAAAAGCGTGATGTATTTGAGCACTTCAAATCTTTCAAGGCAGCTATTGAAACAGAAAAAGACTTGAAAATGAAGTGCTTGAGATCAGATGGAGGGGGAGAGTACCTCTCTAATGAGTTTAGTGGCTTCTTGAGGACTCATGGGATAAAGAGGCAATTTACTTGCAAGTATATCCCACAGCAAAATGGGTTTTTAGAAAGAAAAAATAGGCATATTGCATAAGTTGCAGGGGCATTAATAGCTGAAAAGAATATGCAAAAAAAAAAAGATTTGAAGCTATCCATATTTCTATCTATATTATGAACACAACCCCCACAGCTGCAGTTCATGGGATGATTCCCAAAGAATTCTTTACTAGCAAGAAGCCCGATGTATCACACTTGAAGGTATTTGGCTGTGTTGCATATGTTCATGTGCCAGATGAGCTATGAAAGAAGCTTGATCCAAAGCCTAAAAAATGTATTTTTATTGGATACTCTTTAGAGAAAAAGGGGTATCATTGTCACAGGTGAGTTCAGAGTGAGCAAGGATGTTATTTTTGACAAAATGAGTAGTTGGTATGCACCTGCAAGTGATATATTAGATGGTGATAATGATCATGATAGCTATGTACAGAAAGAAAAGCAAGAATCACGGAGTCTTAGTGGACTAGAAACATCATTTGGTACTACACCTATAGTGAGCCCTAGGTTTGGGAGACCAAGGAGTAGCCCCACATCTTAAGGTGTATCTATAAGTGTTGCAGGCAAAGACAAAGGAAAAAAGAAAGTGTTGGATGTTAATGATACATCTACTAGTCACTTGGGGTTTGATGGAGATTCTAGTGGTTTAGAGAGTTTGGATGATAAGCATGGTATTCCTTCAGTTAGAACACCAGGTGTACAGAGAGCTTATAGTAATGTGAAGGCTCCATTGAGTGATCCAGTGGTATGCAAGTCTAGCAAGGTCTGATACCCTATTAAGAGATTTGTCTTTGAAGGTTATACAGCTCACCATTATACTTATATGGTGAAACTATTTGAGGATGTTGAGCCCACTTGTTTTGAGGATACTATTGGTCATGCTCATTGGGATGCAACAATGGATGAGGAGATGGCTGCATTAGAAGCCAATAAGACGTGGGATTTGGTACCCTTGCCTAAGGATAAGAAAGCTATTAGCTGTAAGTGGATTTAAAAAGTCAAGCATAATGTAGATGGTTCAGTTAGCAGGTATAAGGCTAGGATGGTTGCAAAAGGCTATGCTCAAACATATGGTATAGATTATGAAGAGACATTCAGTTGAGTTCCTAGGATGGCAACTATTAGATGTGTGATTGCCTTGGCAGTAGCCAAAGGTTGGAGTTTGCAGCAAATGGATGTTAAGAATGCCTTCTTGCATGGTAAATTGCAAGAAGAAGTGTATATGGAGTAGCCAACAGGTTATGAGGATTTAGAGCATCCCACATATGTGTGCAGGTTAAAAGAAGGTGCTCTATGGGTTGAAGTAAGCACCTAAATCATGGTCTGACAAGATTGGAGAGTGTCTTGTCAATATTGGATTTTGAATTTTCAATGTTGATCACTCTATCTAAGAAGGGGAGATGCAGGTTTGGTCATCATAGTAATTTATGTGGATGACTTAATTATTACGGGTGACAATGACAATGGGACTGTTGAAGTTAAGGACTTCTTGAAGAAGAAGTTTGAGATGAAGGATTTGGGTGAGCTGAGATACTTTCTTGGTATTGAGGTAATCAGATGTGATGATGGTATATGGCTATCCCAAAGTCAATATGGCTTGGATATGTTATCCAAGTATGGCATGATATCATGTAAGCCTCTTTCAGTACCATTGGAGCAAAATGTGAAGTTGAGTGTCGACGTTGGGGATGACATGGAATACCCTAGCATCTTCAGAAGGATAGTAGGGAGTTTGATTTACATGACTATCACAAGACCAGGCTTGAGCTATGCTATTGGCCTTGTTAGTCAATTTATGCAGATGCCTAGAAAGCATCATTTGGATGCAATTAGACATATATTGAGATATGTGAAGTCCACTTTACATTATGGACTTCTTTATGAGGTATGTAAGGATGTACAGGTCTTTGGATACACAGATGCAGATTGGGTTGGTAGCATGCCAAATAGAAGATCTACTAGTGGATTCATGTTTTCCCTTGGTAGTGCAACAATTACATGGAGCAGCAAAAAGTAACATATAGTTGCTTTATTGAGTACAGAGGCTGAGTATAGAGATGCTGCTATGGCAGCATGTGAGGTGGTATGGCTATAAAAGTTATTAGGTGATTTAGATGTGTAGCGAGATGGTCTATTTGTCATTCATTTTGAGAACATGAGCAGTATACAGTTAGCTAGGAATCCAGTGTTCCATGCTAGGACAAAACACATTGAGATGCACTACCACTTTGTGAGAGAGAAGATACTTGCAGGAGAGATTGACTTGGTATATGTCAGGCACACAGGATTAGATAGCTAGAATTTTCACAAAGGCACTGGGTGTAGAGAAGCTTCGCAAGTTCTGAAGCTTAATTGGAGTTGGAGAGATAGATTTGATCTTGAGGGGGAGTGTTGAGATCGCAAGCTCAACACGTGCGGACATTGATGATGGACAGCCTGGCTACATGGGTCCGCACGTCTACACTTAGAACGTTGGTGGACATTACGATACTCATATGGCCACTAACTTATCACTTATTATATTTAATTTGTTACATCTACCTACAACTGGCAAAGATATAGTGTCAGTCGATTAGTGTAGTCTATTATGCACTGTTTGACTTAGTAGGCCACTTTCCTTTATGTTGTATCTTATCTATACTTAACCTACATTGTATAGTGTGTGAAAGAAGAAGAAGAAACCAACAAGAAAACGTTTTGGCCTCCATCTCTCTTCTTGTGTTCTTGAGTGAGCTTCCTCTTGTGTATACATTGTGTGTTTGATGCAACAGCTCAAGCAAGTCCCCCCACCACACGATTCTTGACAATTACTACTTGCAAATCCTTGCTGTATGGGGTCAAAATGATAAGAATTTTATAGGTTATGAAGAGGAATTTCTAGCAACTCCTAATGTTGAGGGAGACATTTTTTAAGACAATTTTGTAGCCTTGCATTCTTGAATTAATCAAATTGTAGAATATGAAAAGGGGGGGATACTTATAGAGGAAGAGTACTTACAAATTTAACAGAGACTTGGTATTTATAACATGGGGTATGAAGAGAAATTGAAGTCTCCATTAGAGGAGAAACCAAAAAGTTCAATAAATTTATATGATGATAGTCTTCTTGAAGAAGATGAAAACCCTAAGGTATGAAAGATAATTCTAAGATATCCATTGTGATTTATATTAGAGTATGTTATGCGTTATAGAAAAATAATGTTGGATATTTATCTACTAACATCTTATTCTATTGTGGTTTATTGTGCAGATAGAAATTAAAGATGCAAACAACTTTCTTGGAAGAGTCAAGGGCTTAAGGCCATTGAAGCTAAGGCCTTGGTCATTATATTGGAAGCTTAAATAATCAAACAATTGAAATTTATCATAGCATGTTGTCAAGCTCTCTAAGCTTACCAAAAATGGCTTTGAAAGCTATCTCCAAGGCGATTGGATCCCAATCTTTCAATACAGGTTCAGAGAAGATAATTTTGGTGGAGAAGGAAGAAGTTATCTCCAAGGTGATTGGATCCCAATCTTTCAATAGAGGTTCAGACAAGATAATTTTGGTGGAGAAGGAAGAAGCTATAAGATTTTTTGGCTTCATGCATGGATACAATGGATCTAGGGTAGGATACTTTGGAGTTCTTGCCTCTTATTTACTCTCCCATGTAGTAGATGCCAAGAATTTGAAGCTCATTCTAGGCTATATGAAACAAGAGTTCCTAAAATGTAGAGGTCTCATCGAGTGGGATAAAGCAAAATATTTCCCCAGAGGACCTAGTGAATTTCTTGAAAGTAAAGAATATTCCGCAACAGAGTCAAACTAAAATATGTTAAGGGTTTCTTGATACCCATCTTTTTTCATCTCTTTGTCTAGTTTGTAATTATTCTTTGTAGGTCTCATCGAGTGGGATAAAACAAAAGATTCCCCTAGAGGACCTAGTGAATTTCTTGAAAGTAAAGACTCTTCTACAACAGAGTCAGACTAAAAGATGTTAAGGGTTTCTTGATACCCATCTTTTTCCATCTCTTTGTCTAGTTCGTAACCATTCAGAATATCTTTACTTTGCACAAGAGTTTAAATATCCCTCTTTTCTTCTTTGGGTAATAGTGGATATAGTCCTTACCAAAGATGATGTATTACATGATGTGATTGTGTCTTTGAGCTTGAATTTGTGCCAAATTTGTATGTAGAACCATTGAAAGTCTTCTAATAAAATATTTGATTTGTATCTTCCACCTCCATGTCTTGTATGTCTAAAGTATTTTGTTCTTGCTTGATAATGTGATTTTTCCATATCTTGGATTGACCAAATAGATAGAGATCCATATTTCTTGATAAAATATGGAGCACGATTGTATAAAATGTGCTACACAATTAACAAATAAAGAAATTCAATTAGAAAACCCTATATGAGTCAAACAATAAAGAGACATACATATGCAAACTTCTTACCACATAGTGAGTAAAGTGTTGATTATCCCAAGCTTTTGTCATTGCCTTTTTAAAAAGGTTCAATTGGTTTTTGAAGTCTTTAAGATCATCATCATTCCACTCTATTTTATCACAATAAAAGAATAATTTGTCTAGTGTTTCCCAAACATTGGCTTTTCTATTCCAAGCTTGTCCATTATCAGCATGATCCTTAACTGCATTGTGTAGGCACTTCCATTGATTGTATCTAATAGTTGAGCCACCATTTCTAGAGTTTATCTTACCAAGTCTCCCATGAAAGTCTAGGAACCTTCTAGCCTTCACTCCACCAATAGATGGCTTTTTGGGGACACAATTGCCATCCTTAGACTTTTCTAGATCTGGTTCAATAACAACATTGCCACCATGCAAACCAATTGCAGATAAGATTTTTTTAATCTTTATTATAGCATCTGTTCTAGCTAATAATGCAGCTTCCATGCAAATCCTATATAAAGATAAATAAGCTTTTCAATCATCCTACAAAGCGCATGAAGTGTAGAGATACGGACATTCACTAAAGGAATATCTAGGATTGGCTTAAATTGTGGATCCTTATTGTGCCTAGAGAGAACTCTATTCCAATTGCTTGAGTTCAACTCTATGGCTGGTGCTCAGGACATGCAATATAGGCAAGGAGATTTAGAGTTGGCTTCCTTTGATAGATTGTACATACATTTAAGTGTCTTTAAGCACTAGCTATATGTCACTCACTCTTGTAGTTCCCAAATCCATCAACAAATAGCTGTTCTCCTGCTTGTTGCCTCTTAATAACATCAGGTATTAGTGTTTGATGAAAAACCCAATACAATATATCAAAATCCTTTGTGTCTACTTCGAATGCTCCTAACCACCAGATGTTGTGTTCCGATTGAACACTAAATGACATTGAGTAATTGTAATGATCTGATGAAATTTCTCTATTCATCAAGGTAATGGAGACCCTCTCTAGTTTTGTACATTTTGGAATCTCACTTTCATTAAGTTTAACCACAAATCTAGCCACTCCTTGTGCCTCTTCTAGTGACAAGTTATATAATCGAATCATTAAGCATTGTAGGGTGGGCAAGTCAAGGAAAATATTGTTAAATTCATTGAATAAAGCTTCATTTTTCTTGCCCTTTAAGCTAGCCTTGATATGGAAAGGCTTAGCCATAATCTCCATTACCTTGTTACTTACTCTTTGTCTAATAGTTCTAATCACAGATGGTCTTAGAAGTATGCAATTACGTACATGTCCTTGCTTCATATTTGACTGTAAAAGCTAGAAAAGTTGCATATAGGCATCTCAATTGATACCAATATTATATAGTGTCTTCTGCACTAACTCAATATCCGAAGAGAGATCCTTTATAAATGACTCCATTCATTGTTTCTTTGCCTTTTTAAATCTCTTCTTCTCCAAAATATCTTTTGAAACTACTAAAGAAATAAGAATATCATAAAATTGAGATGCTTTCAAAGAATCTCTTTCAGAATATCATAAAATTGAGATGCTTTCAAAGAATCTATTTCACTTGCATTCGATTGAAGAAGAGACCTAAATGAAATCAACATCACAAATCAATATAATTAATTATAAACAAAGTCATATTTCATATATTTTAAAGTGAAAAAAAATGTACCTTGCTACTTGGATTCTTTTACTACAACCACCTCCTCCTCGCCTGAGACTCTCAATATTTCTAAGAGCCTTTTGTCGATTTCAAAGTCCTAAAATAGTTTGCTTTCATTGTTAAGATTTGATGCGTTTCTCCAACAAATGAATCCTATGTTGATCGCCTTCTAGCTTTTGTAGCAACTCGTTGTTATGTTTTGATAAAAGATGGTTCTCCAATTTGAGGACATCCTTTTCTGCAACCAAGTTAAGTGTATAGCCTATAAACCCATTATAACCATCACCAATGAACCTCAACAATGAAGAGCTATTATAGAAAGGCGGAGTGCTATTTTTGCTAAGATATTTGGGATATAGCCTACCATCTAACTAAAGATCAAGATTCTTCTTTCCTTCAAACCTAAGTATATGTTTCGTAGACTCTGTAATAGTAATGGGTTTTGTTCTCTTCCTTATTGGTTCATACTCACTATCCAACTCAATATGAAGATGATAGAGATGCCTCTTACTAGAGCTACAGAGATCATTGGATGATTGATCCATAGCTAAGGATGTGATTAGAAGATTGGATTGAAAAAGTATGAGAATTAGAAATAAGAAGGAAAATAAAGAAGAAACTAGTAAGGATGGGAAAGAAAGAAGAGAGTGAGAATGGAGGAAAGTAATCAAATGTTGAAAATTTTTAAAATTGAATATTAGTTTTCACTTTAATGAGGATGAGTAGGATCTTTATTATGACAATCTTTGTCACCTTTATGGCGGCCTAGATTTCTAGGTTTGATTTAACCACGAGAATATCATGACAATGACTTATTAACCATTTTTAATATATTTGTTTATCAAAATATAAAAGTTTTTAAAAATTAAAAAATGATTTTATTTTCTAAAATATTTTCTCTCTCTAGGATCACTTACAATGCATTTTTAAGACCTCAAAACTCCCCTAATGAGAAGTCGAATTCTAAAAGTAGAAGTAACCATCAAGCTATGTGTTCTATGGCACACGGTTTATTATTAACAAGGTAGAGCAAGGATTGATGGTCAACAAAGAAGGTAAAGGGCATAGCCAAAATATAATGTCAAAACTTCTTTACAGCAAATACCATGGATAACCCCTCTCTCTCTATTGTCGAATAATTCATTTTCGTATCTGTGAGTTGTCTACTAGCAAAGCTCACAAGATAGTCTAAGTTGTATTCACCAAGATGGCACAACATCCCTCCTACAATGAATTTAGAAGTGTCAATGTGAACATGAAAAGTGATTGTCCAATCTCAAGCTCATAAAATTGGTATAGTGGTTAGAACCTTTTTCAATTGCTCATTTGCGTGTTGGCATTCCTTGGTCCATTCGAATATGATTAGCAGCTTGTATAGAGGTCTATCAATCAATGCATAGTTCAACACAAACCGCTGATAATACCTTGTATGGATTACGAAGCACTGAACTCCCTCGTAATCAGTTGGTGGTGGGAGATCGACGATAACCCTAACTTTTGAGAAGTCAATGGCAATGCTATTCTTTGACACCATGTGCCTTAGGATGCATCTATGCTTCACCCAAGACTGGCACTTTATGGGGTTCAATGAGAGATTATATAATCGACACCATTCAAAGACAGCTCAGAGTGTATCTACGTGCTCCTTCCAAGTGGAGTGAACACACAGATTGTTCACAAAAACCTCTAACTTCTTCCTAAGCATATCCTTGAATATAGGACGCATGAGCCTCTAGAGGGTAGCTGACGCTTTAGTCAACTCCAAGGGCATGACTATGTAGGCAAAGACTCCCCACTTAGTGGAAAAGGCGATCTTGTGCCTATTGTAAGGGTGCACTTACACTTGGTTGTTTGTCATGTGCCCAGGGACAAGAGAAGTAAGCTGGATCCTAAGAGTGTCAAATGCATTTTACTTGGTTATGGGGATGCATGCGAGATGCGTTAAGGTCTCTAGGATCTGCAGGCGCGGAAAGTCATCCGCAGTCATGATGTAGTCTTCCATGAAGACAAAATGCATAGGCATCCTGAGAGAGTTTTTGAGATCCGTAGGGTCATATTTCAGGAGGAGCTAAGAGCTCCCACATAGCCAATTGGATAGCCTACAGCTGCAGCAATGCTCATGGTCAGGGTGTTGGACAGGTAGCTAGGCATGCAGCAAAGCCTGCCGCGAGACAAGACAGACATCCACCTGATAGATTTTAGTCCTCAATGCATTATGTCTTGATTACAAATGCAAGAGAGCCTTTCACTTATGATGAGGCTATGCGCAGGGGTGACAGTCACTCCTGGGAGAGGGCTATGCAGTCTGAGATAGACTCCTTGCATAAGAATGAGACTTGGGATTTGGTTTCCTTGCCTAAGGGAAAGAAGGCTTTGCCATGCAAGTGGGTATACAAGCTGAAAAGTACCCCTGGACACCAGCATACAAGGCTAGATTGGTAGCAAAGGGTTTTAAGCAAGATCATAGTGTGGACTTTGATGAGGTCTTTTCTCTTGTGGTTAAGATGGCCACCCTGCACTTATTCTTGGCTTTGGTTGCTCAGCTTGACTTGGATTTATACTAGATGGATGTCAAGATGGATTTCTTACATGGGGACTTGCATGATGAGATAAATATGGAGCAGCCTAAGGGCTTTGCAGAACATCACAGGGAGCACCTAGTGTGCAAATTGAAGAAAAGTCTTTATGGCTTGAAGCAGGCACCTAGGGAGTGGTATCATAAGTTTGATGCCTTTATGCAATCACAAGGCTACAGTAGGAGTGCTATGGATCCATGTCTTTACACGAAGAAAGCACGTGATGGTTCTTTATTGATTTTGCTACTCTATGTGGATGATATGTTGATAGCAAGGAAAGCTCATGATGAGCTAGATGCTCTTAAGGCTCAACTCAAGAATAGCTTTGAGATGAAAGATCTGGGACATGCCTCTCACATACTTGGTATGCGCATTAGACGCGACAGGCATCAGGGACTCCTCTACTTGTCATAGAGGGAGTACATTCATAAATTCCTTGAGCGCGTCCGCATGCAGAACGTAAAGCCTATTGATTATCCATCGCCTTCTTATGTGAATGTCTCCCAAGATGATTGTCCAAAAACAGATGATCAGATGGCCGAGATGGCCAAGATTTCCTATGCATCTGTAGTGGGAAATCTTATGTATGCCATGATAGCCACTCGTCCAGATATTACCTTTGCAATTGGTGTTGTGGCACGGTATATGGCTGCACTTGGCAAGAAGCATTGGGATGCCGTGAAGGGTATCATGAGGTACCTGAAGGGCACTGCAGATATGTGCATATGCTATGGCAGCCAGGATACAGGAGTCGTGGGGTACACTGACTCTGATTATGCAAGACATGTAGATAGTAGGAAGTCCACTTCCGACTATGTATTCACCTATGTTGGAGGTGCTGTTTCTTGGATGTCCAGGGTGGAGAAATGCACGGCCCTTTCTACTACAGAGGCTGAGTATGTTGCAGCCACTAAGGCTTGCAAGGAGGCCATTTGGTTGGGTCATTTGGTTTGCTGACCTTGGTATTGATGCTCTCCCTATACTGCATTTGGATTCTATGAGTGCTATTCAGGTAGCCAAGAATCCAATCTTCCATGAGAAGATGAAACACATTGAGGTGAGGTATCACTTCATACGTGGGGTCATTGAGGACAAGTCTGTTGACCTTGTCAAGATCTCGACTGACCAGAATCCTGTAGATCTGCTCACGAAAATCCTCTCTACAAAGCGCTTTGCCTTCCTCAAGAGGTTGATGGGTGTGGGATGAGATGATGTCTTTCCTCATCCTATTGTACCTGTATACATGTTGTACTATCTTTTTTTTCTCTCTTTTCACTCCTCACTAGGGAAGATTCACCTTTAAGTGGGAGATTGTTGGGGGTAAAGGTGCCTCCGCCTAGCTGCTCATGTATTACTACACTGACAGTCATCACCACTGCACGCAATAGGTGGCGGGCGCCCATCACCGTCACTTTATTCTTTATTCTTTTAGTGACAGTTTGAATAAAGGAAGGCCCGGTCACACATTGTGACTGTTGGGGTTCCCATTTCTTATCTCTCTCTTTCTTGCTCTTGCTCTCCCACCATAGCTCTTGAGTGCAAGCTTCGATCCTTCTCACCTTTCAGTGGTGGCACGTCATGAGCTCTATTCCCTCTTGGATGGATTCGGTGGATACAATCAAGTCCAAATGGCAGAAGAGGATTAATCTAAAATGACCTTCACCATAGAATGGGAAATTTATGCTTACAAAGTGATGCAATTTGGGCTCTATAATGCTCATGCTACTTTCCAATGAGTGATGATGGCTACATTTGAGAACCATCTACATGACTTCATTGAGGTGTATCTCGATGACTTATGTGTCTATAGCCTAATTTGTGAGCATTGGGGACACCTAGAGTAGTACTTTTGAGAGTATGGGACTTCTCTCAACCCCAAAAAATGTATCTTTGGTGTTTTGTTAGGAGTTCTTCTAGGTCACATTGTCTTTGCACAAGGGATAGCAACAGATCTTGCCATTTGACAAGATTGTTGTCTTAACAGCCCCAATCAACCTTAAACAATTGAGGGGCTTTCTTGGCCATGTGGGCCATTACAGAAGATTCATTGTGCACTTTGCGACAAAGGCAGCCCCTTTGCATAAACTCCTTAGAAAATATGTTGAATTTACATGGACCAATGATTGTGAGGAGGCATTCAACACCCTAAAGCAGTGTTTGATTGAAACACTGTAATAAAGCATAAATGCCTTAATCTAGGGTAGGCTACATTTAAGTATAAAAGGTGGAGATGTAACATATGAAGTATCTTTTTGCCATTTTACAACATTACATGTTCAAGGTCTCAACCTCCCACCATCTAAGAGGGTGAATACTCTTGGCCACCATAGCTCGGGGTGCATACCATGCTACAGCCACTCATCATTTGAACGTTGATAATATCATTTCATGCCTAGCCACCTTGGCTATGGTTTCTTGGCATTTATGTCTATTTCTTGTATTTTTAGTTTAATGACTTCCTATGGGAATTAGCTTCTTTACATTAGTATCAGAGCACATCTTTGATCCAATGGGAAGGTCACTTTCATCGTGAAATTTGGTTACAATTTATGCACAGAGTAACTAGAGGACAAGAATTAGTAACAGGATTTGATTCAGTTAAAATCGTGACTAGTTAAGGTCTCTACAATAAGGCATGACTAAATTTGATAGTCTTGAAGAATTTCTGAAGAAATAATGGTAGATTCATGGTCATTTTGGTGGTTCGTAGTTAATTATGGGCCATTTTGAAGGATCATGGACTTAAATGAAGCCTAAATAGGGTTTAGAGAGGTTAAACCATGGTTACTTTTTGGAGCAAGCTTCTCTTTCCCCTTTCCAAGTTTCTTGCTAAACATTTCCATGGAGATTTCTTCTTATTTCTCTTTGCCATGGCCATATCTCTTCATGAGACCTTCAAAGAATGATTTCTGATGTCTCAAGCAACTTGTGGACTACCTATTTGGCCAAGCATCAACAAGATACTGATCATGTGATGCAAGAGAAACTCCTGGATCATTTGCGCTAGTTTTAAGCATGATGTTGGTCCTCTTGATCAGCTCACTCCCTCATCCTAAAGCTATGCCCTCTCTTTCATGATCAAATGCAAACCTTACTTGAAGTATTAGCCATCTCTTACTTGATATTTCACCTTCCTTCACCCTTGAAGCTTCCTCACAACCCTAGCTATGAATGAAAGCGGATAGCATGAAGATCTCAATATTTTCTTGAAGTTTTGAGTCAATCTTAGTCTCTTTTAGCTTTAAGAAGTGGAAAGCAAGCATCTACAAGTGACATTGGGCAAACATTGGAGCTTCCAAGCAAGATTGAAGCATTTTCCTCATCTCACATTGGAAAAAAATATGGCAACCATCAATATTAATCAAATTTTGCTTCATTGAGGCTTTAATTCATGGGGCTTTTGTTGTCTACAACCTCGAGAAGGTTTAATTGAAGGTATTTCTTAAAGATTGGGCTTACATTGAAGAATCTCTTCAAGATTGAAGGAGTTTTCAGCCTCTTGAACATGGAAATATCTGAAAATTCATGGAATCCTTGATTCTAACAAGAATTTACACTCTTCAAAGCTCAAAGGATCTTCTTTAACAAGCTATTGTAGACTTCTATCAAATCATTGGCTTCTCTTGATTGCATTGGAGCAATCTTATTGATCGGGAGCTAAAGATTACATGGGAGCAATAATATCAGACACAAAGCTTTCTTGAAGTTGCTCTTATGATATTCAATCTTGGTCCATTCATGGTTGTTTATGTTGAATGTTGATTGGTTGGATTCATCCATTACTCATCATCAACATCAAAGAGCTTAATCTCTCTTTTCATCCAATTGTTGAACCAGTCCCATTGTTCATAAGAGAGATTGAGTGTAATAGAACCTCTTAATTCGCATTGAAGGGCATATAGAATTTAGCCTAGAAGTGATTGTGATTACTTGATGAATTTCTTTCTTGCCTGATGAGACCTAAAATGGGCCAGCACTAGCTATGGCACTAGCCGGACCTCATGCACACAATAGACAACCCCACCACACAGCCTCGCAGGCTAGGAGCATCTATAATACACTGATGTACACTAGATAGACTTAATTATGCATTTATAGCTAATATATAGTCCAATGGCCCTTTCCCCAAACTCCAAAAAATGGAGTATCCCATACATATCGGCAATAAATACCATGAAGAACATACATAGGAGGAAACCCATCGGTTGATTGCCATGGCTCCACTACGACTCTCCCTCATCTCAGGGATTGGCCCCAAGATGCATCACTCTAATATAAAGTACACAATTCATTTAGAACATATTCCAGGATATACCGTGTGTCCTTACCAAATAATTCCCCAAGAAAATGATCAACTAACCTACAGCTTAGGTCGTCTCACACACTCAAGCGTAGGTCATCATAACGGAAAATAGGTGCTATGCATCTAGTTCTTTCTATTGTGATACCATGGTTGATATACACATGTAAAAGTAGATGATCCTAAAGTGCTCAAACATAATTTTCAATCAGAAACATGTTGTGCACAATCAGGCTTTCCAATAATGCTCATTTACTAACTCGTTGCGACAATGTAATGATAGCACCAAGAGAATGCTCATGTTACTATCCTCTTAATTAAAATACAACGAACCCTATATCATGATATGCATCAGAAAAATCAGCAATAAACAGCACCCAAATCGCATCATTCAAACATCCCATCACCTACTTTTAGGTATTGCTTCTGTTGCATAGGTGTAGGGGTTCATTTTATCATGTTTTGATGTATGAAAAGTGATAAATCACGAACTTTGATAAAGAGATAGGGAAAATTGAGGCTAAACCTCATGCTTCGCCACTGTCATACATTCACAAACACTCATTATATTTTTCCTTATTTTTATGAAGCGTATTTTTTTCCCCTCCCCTTATTTTTTCTTATTTTTTAGCATTTATTTGTCAATAATCACTATTATTTTTTCGATTTTTTTCATACCAATCATTTCAACATACTGTTTTTTTTTTTCATTTTTCCCCATAGGAACACATTTTGCCCACCCAAAACGACAAAACTATTATTTTACCCTTTAAAACCTTATTTTGGGTTTTGCAAGATTTAAATAGCGCATGTAAATCATTATGAAATCAAAATTTTTTGATAAATAGCAATTCAATATGATATAACTAGCACTCAAACAAATTTTCATCGAATAAGAACAACATTTGTATCATAAAATATCAAAAAACCTTCATTTCCTTCATAAAAAATAGACATATAGTGTTTCTACAAAGCTCGAGAGGCATTGAATGACTGCGTGACTAGTGGGTGGAGCCTCCATCACTCCCAATTCCGTGCTGCACATCAATCTTCAGCATCTCCATTAATCACCTTCCCGATTCCTCCTTCACGGTAGTGCGCATGAACAGCCCATAGAGAGAGGAGAGAGAGAGAGAGAGAGAGAGAGAGAGAAGAGAGAAATACTAAATCTGGTCCTTTCAATCCGGGAAGCCATTGGAGGAGCGAAGAGTGGCGATGGAGGCTGAAGACATCAAGCATCAAGCTGGTAAGATCAGATGGTATGCGTATATTGAGGTGGTATAGCTCCCCTCCCCCTTCCAAAACTCGTTGCCTGCAAACGTCGCCATTTTTCCTCCACAGCATCCAACCCCCCCCCCCCCCCCCATTTGTCAAATCTTTGGGGGGTGGGAGAACCCAAGGGTCACACCATTTTGCCATTTAAGTCTTTTTAGACTCGGCCCCCTTTTGGTCTTTGGCTCCAGGCACCCCCATTCTCGTGTCCGGCATCAGAATTGTTATTTGAAAAATCCGACATGTCCATCTCGAAGTCCCCCACTACCGGGCATCTTCTGAAGTCTCATCTAACATCCTTATAAATTATGGAAATTACCCAAGTGTGGCTTGGTGAGTCTTTAAAGCACGTTTGGCACCCGTCTCTGACTTGCCGCTTAAAATTGAACCGATTGCAGCTGCTGCCTTCAATGGGGTTCAATTTTCTCTTGAACTTTAGGTTTTTTGGAAATTTTCTAGCACTTTTCTGGGGCCAAAAAATAGCTCTCATTGGCAACCACCTGATACGGTGACTCAGCCTGTTGAACCCCACGAACAAATCTACACATCAACACAACCACAAAGAGCATCAAGCTGATACAGAAAATACTCAACAAAATACATCACAACTCTCACCCTACCCCCTATCAAAACCAAGGCATGAAATCCTCGAGGAGTAAGCCTAGCACAAGCTAGATAGAAAGCCCAAAGCTAGTCACTCACCAATTGTTCCAACATAGCAAAGCTAAAAAGGACTATCAAAGAGGTCATTCTCAGTGGTGGTCTGAACTACCTTCCTAATTGAGGACAACTCAACCACGAGCTCCTCCTAGGCGAGGACTCCTAAATCCTAATCAAGAAATATTTTCTTTTAGCACATTTTTCCTCTTAGGCCTTTATTTTCCATACTCGGGCATGTAAAAAGGAGGGGGCTGAGCGTAGTGACACAAGGAGAATAGGGCATTGGCCTCAGGTCTTTTCTCGATACCCAAGAACCTACCAAACCCTCACAAGGTGACACTTAAATCCTTTTCTAATGCTCACTTTTATTTTCACTCCAACCTTCTCTTATTGCTATTTTTAGCTAGATGTCACCCCTAGGAAGACAAGGCATTAGCCCCGAGTCTTGTCTCGTCCCCAAGAACCTGCCAGGCCTTTGCAAGGCAATGAACAACTGCTTAAGGATTTTCTTTCTTTCATTTTCTATTTTTATAGGGATTAGAACCCCTTTTTACACACCTCTGCATATTCATACATTTTCTTTTAGATATTTAGGGTTTTTCCCTTTGTATCATCAATTTGTCTTTGGCAGGCTTTTCTAACTACCTCACACTAACAAGAACTCTTAAAACGGCCACCTAGCAGGTCAGTAGAATAGGGTCACAAGAACTCCTATCTAAAACAGGTCTTTCAATGCTTGACAATGCCTTTGTACGAGGCAATGACTACTCAGACCTTCCACATACATACTAACCTATACTTAGGACTTCATGCCTTAATTGATAGTTCCCAACAAACAAAAAGAAAGTACCCCTTACATACACATGTATCATTAATTGCTTAAGGGAAAAGGGAAAAGACTTGGAAAAGGGGACGAAACCACCTCGAATGGCCACAAGAAGCTCCTCTACAGCAAAGGCTCCCTCTAGTGACTCTATCAACCTGTATGATGCAATTACTAAAACAAAAAACTATTAAACGTACGTGCACCAAACAAACATATGGTCCTCTTGGCCTAAAGAAATAGCACATTTTACTAATTAGTAGCCCTCTTGTCCTAATAAAATAGATAAGGTCACTGCAAAACTGACTGGCCCTCTTGGCTTAATGAAATCAAACATTAAAACTCTTGGCCTAAAGAAATCAAGCAAACAAGCTCATATATAGTCCTCCTCGAAAAATTTTATAAATAGCCAACCAGATGCGCTAGCCTAAGGAGGAAATAGGGCTCTTGCCCTAAACTAAATACATCAAATTGTGACCCATACCTCCTACATATATAGCAAGAGACGTACACATAACATGTCATCTAATAAACCTATGGGCCCAACATAATAGTGGTAGATGGGTCTTGGCCACTCTTTGCATTACCCATACCAACCATCGATTGCCATATAACGTGTGATCTGATAAAATGCCCCACAAAAAACCACGTCCTATCTTATTATCAATAACAACATCTGGACTAGGACCACAGTTGAAGAAGAGGTCCTCTTCATAAGCAAAGTTGGCTAAGGAATCCGCAAACTGATTCCAAGAACATGGAACCAGTTGAAGAGATACGCTCTCAATTTCATCTAGGGTTAGAAAAGTTTGATGATACATGCAAAGGATAGGATTTCGAACTATGTATGTCCCATTTAGTTTATTTAAGATCATTTGGAAATCCCCTTTTACTAACAATCGCCGAATACCACCTTTCTTGGCAATATTCAGACCCATAATCAAGGCTTTATACTTCGCCATGTTGTTAGTGAATCCTACCCCCAAGATAAACAACTAATTTCATTCTAGCTACGTTGGGGATCTCGGATAACTACTCCAACACTCCCTTTTTTATTAGGGCCCCTAGACACTCCATCAAAGTATAATGTGTACGTCCACAATGGGTTTACACAACTAGCCATCAAGAACTCCCCTATTCGTAATTATGATAGTTAAAATTCAACATAGTTAGAGGATTAACTGACAGCTCCCTCCCACCTTCTTCATTAAACTCAACAGAAATGCTTGTTAGAATTTGTAAATAGTGATGGCAAAAAACTTTGATCTCTCACACTTTCTCAATCACTTTATATCCTTTGCTCCACCAAATAAGATTCCCCTAATGATATCTTTGCTCTAGATATGGGTGCTCCAAATAAGAAATTAACCACCCCATCAACCAATTTAAGCTCTCCTGCAGCTCTCAGATCAACCCCAGCATGGACCTGCAATGCATTTAGTGTGCTAGCATACTCAAAAATAATAATGTTTAATCTTATTAAGATTAACCTTATTTTTAAATTCCACGCCCTGTAGATTAACCAGTAAAGCCGTGGACTTACTTTTACCTATCCTAGCTACCTTCTTGTAAGGGCCATCCCATCTAGGTTCTAGCTTCCCTAGAAATATCTCCCTATGCGCATCATAGCTACCTATCCTAGCTACCTTCTTGTAAGGGCCATCCCATCTAGGTTCTAGCTTCACTAGAAATATCTCCCTATGCACATCATAATATAGAACTAACTGCCCCTTCTTAAAGGTATATTTCTTCGCTTTTAGATCATGCAGCTACTTCATCCAACATTTAGCTACCTCTTGGTGCAACAAACTCTGCAATCCAAGTGGGCTATGGTCATAAAATGCTCGAATAGGACATCTTCATCACCCAAAGAATGTTTGATTGCAAATCTTATGGTTGGCAACTCAATCTCTAAGAGCAAGACACACTCCTCCCCATAAACTAATTTGAATGGGGTGTGGCTAGTGGCTCGTTTAAACGTTGTATTGTATGCCTACACCGCCACATATAATTTCATACCCAATCCCATTTCTTTTCAGACACTATTTGTGACAGGATACCCACAAGCTACTTATTGGTACATTGGTGCGCAGATCGGACGCAGGTAGCTCACATAGTGAATTCCCAAAGGTCCCCAAGAACAAAGCACTCTACTTTTTAGCACAAAAACCAATGTAAAAACAAGCACGACATGAGACAAGAGACAAATTGGGTTGAATCTCCCCCATGCCTTGTGTGTGCGCTTCACAAAGCATGTATTTAATATATATTTCCAATCTTTTTGCTCAAAAATAGCCCAATTACAAAAATATACAAGCTTTTAGCTTTTGAGTTTGCTTTCTACCAAAAATAGGAAAATAAAGCTAATGGACGGTGCCCAAAGAGTCTGGCACGCCCAATCTCAATGTCCAAATAAAAATAACATATCCAGGCGCATAAGCGCATACAAAATAATAATAAATAATCGATGTCTCTATAGACATAATCAAAATATAGGCGTGGCGCCTATCAAAATATAGTCGAAAAATCGGAAACCCGCTAGACTCCAATGCTTTCCTCCGCCACTACTGCTATCTCTACACATCAACTGAAGCATTCACAATCGTTAGTAAAATAACACAATTAAACCGACAAAAGTGAATACCTAGCAGTCTTCAGCTACATAAATAAATCAACTGGTTAGAAACAAATCCTAACCTTAATTTATTACGAGTGCGCACTCTAAACTCATAAACGTTTATTAATTTAATATGCATTTTGCGGAATCACCCGCTATGGAATCACCCATGTACACACTAAATTAATGAAACGCCCGAAAAGGACAGGCGTCCCCATCAACTTCTCGCATAAAGAATCCTCTTTGCGTATGAGCCCCGGTCATCTAAGTTTACGGAATCCACCGTAAAACCTCACGGAATCCACCGTGGAATATGCCTCCTGGCATCATACCCCCGGGGTGGGATAGCAATTGACCTCAATTGCTATTAGCTCAATGTGGAGCTAACAGAGTGGGGAAAGCATTTAAGTCTCTAGCGTGTATCCATTGTGCTTCCTCTACAGGATGGTTCTTAAATTTTACTAGATATCTAGAATACCTTCGGCCAGTTCTAGTGGTCATGTAGTCAGTGTCTATGATGGCTTCTGGTTCAAGGATTTCAGTCTCTTCTTGTAGTAAAGGTGGGTTTTCATAGACAGGGTGGATAGGTAATTGTCCTCTAAATGGTCTCAATAAACTAATATGAAAGGTATTATGAATTTTCCAATGTGATGGCAGTTCTAACTTGAATGCATTGTCATTAATCTTGTGAATGATTCTAAATGGTCCGTAGAATCTAGGGGCTAATTTAACAACTGGATGTCTATCTACACTTTGCAGTCTACACTTTTCTATTCTAAGCCAAACATAATCATCAACTTTGAAATTCTTGGCTTGTCTTTTCTTGTTGGCTTGTTTGGTATATGATTGTTGGGCTTTAGCAATCATATCCTTTACCTCATCAAAAATAGTGTTATGCATAACAGCAATATCATCGGCACTTTGTATTCTATTAGACAAAGATGCAACAGGTGTAGATAATCTATGTCCATAAATAACTTCAAAAGGTGCTTTCTTTGTAGATGTGTGCGGTGTATTATTATAAGCAAACTGTAATAAATGCAAATGAGTATCCCATGTTTGAGGTTTAGAGATAGTGTATGCACGTAAAAGATCTAAAATAGTGCTATTTGTGGCTTCTGTTTGTCCATTTGTTTCTGGATGAAATGCAGATGAAAAATCAATCTTTGTGCCTAGATTTGCAAACAGTGTAATCCAGAAATTATTACAAAATCTAGAATCTCTATCTGAAATAATCACTTTCGGCAATCCATGGTTAGTAAAAATAGTTTTCAAAAATAATTGTGCTGCTTGTGATGCTGTTAAAGTTTTCTTACATGCAATGAAATATGCTTGCTTACTAAATCTATCTACAATTGTCCAAATCATGTCATGATTAGATTTAGTATTTGGTAAGCCAGTAATGAAATCCATAGATATATGTTCCCAAGGTTTAGATGGAATAGATAAAGGCATTAATAACCCATACTGTTTACCATGATGTCTCTTTATTCTTTGACAAATCAGACATTCAGAAACAAAATTAGACACATCTGCATCCATATGCGGCCAATAAAAATCTTCAGTTAACATGCGTAATGTAGAAATGATACCTCTATGACCTTGATATGGGGGACAATGAATTTCATTCAAGATAAAAGATCGGAATGGAATAGTAACACACAGTCTCTTTTCAAAGAACATGAATCCATCATTATATGACAATGAATCAACAAGAATGAAATTATTTTGAACTAATTTTTGCCAATCAGAATGAAAAGTAATATCCTGGTGATATGTGTCTTTCATAGCAATCAAAGAATCAAAAGATATGATAGAAATGTTATGAATTGCAGGTCTTCTACTTAATGCATCGGCAACTACATTTTCTTTTCCAGGTTGGTATTGAATGATAGGATGGAAACTTTGAATGAATGAAGCCCATTTGATATGACGGTCAGAAATTTGAGGTTGGCTAAGTAGATGTCTAATGCTTTGCTGGTCAGTTTTTATCATGAATTCTGAACCCATTAAATAATGCTTCCATTGTTTCAATGCTTGTACAACTGCTAAGAGTTCCTTGTCATAGGTGGAATATTTGAGCTCAGAGGGTTTCAGCTTAGAACTAGAATATGCTATTGGATGGTTATCTTGCATTAACACGGCTCCTATTCCTGATCCGCTAGCATCAGTCACAACTAAAAAGAATGGTCTATTAAAGTCAGGCAATTGTAGGACAGGGGCATTGGTCAATGCACGTTTAAGTAAATCAAAGGATTTCTGCTGGTTTTCAGTCCATTGATAAACAATACCTTTCTTAAGAAGTTTGGTCAGTGGTAAAGCAAGTAATGAAAAATTACGTACAAACTTCCTATAGAAACTAGCAAGACCAAGGAATGAACGTAATTCATGTACATTTTTAGGAATAGGCCAATGCAATATTGCGTCAATTTTCTTAGGATCAACTTTTATTCCTTCTTCTGATACAATATGACCTAGATATTCTATTTCTGTCTTAAAGAATTCACTCTTGTCAGGGTTTGCAAACAATTGATTTTCTTTCAGTAATTGAAAAACTAATGATAAATACTCATAATGCTCTTTTTCACTTTGACTGAACACTAAAATATCATCAAAGAAAACAATCACACAATATTGATATTTTAGAAAAATACGATTCATCATTCTACTGAAAGTAGCAGGTGCATTAGTTAATCCGAATGGCATAACTAAGAATTCGTAATGGCCAAACTGTGTCCTGAATGCAGTCTTAAATATGTCGGATCTATCTAACCTCACCTGATGATATCCAGATTTAAGGTCAATTTTACTAAAAATAGAAGATCCTTGCAGTTTGTCCATAAGGTCGTCAACTCTAGGTATAGGATACCTATTCTTTACAGTGATCTTGTTTAATGCTCGGTAGTCAATACACATCCGATAAGTATTATTCTTTTTCTTGACTAGGAGCACAGGTGCACCGAATGGAGAACTGCTAGGTCGAATTAAACCTCTATTTAGTAATTCTTCTACTTGACTCTGGATTTCTTTTTGCTCTATTTGATTGTGCCTATATGGGGCTTTGCAAGGTGGTTGTGTGCCAGGTATTAGGTCAATCTTATGGTCTTCTGGACGTGATGGAGGTAAACCTGGTGGTAGGTCTTCTGCAAAACAATCCTTAAAATATGCAAGAAATTCCTTATGTCTAGGGTGCATATGAGTTTCTTTTGCGTGTAATTCATTCACCCAAATGAGATATGATTTAGTATTCTTGCGTAGTGCACGTTTTGCTTGAGTATGCGAAAGCAGTGGAAACATATGAGATGCATGCATACCAAATAATGTAATAGATTTTCCTTGAAAATTTATATTCATTGTGTGTGTAGAATAATCTATATTGGGATTATGTTGGTGTCTCCATGGCATTCCTAGAATAATGTCGCTAGACTGTAATGGGACAACTAAGAAATTTCTTCTTTCAATATATGGACCAATTTGAATTTCTAAATTTTGAACTTCTTGTGTGCCATTGTACCTAGTACCTAAAAATGCAGCTTTTATGCGATAGTGCGTAGGTACAGTATGCAATTTCAATTCCTTTACCAATTTTGCTGAAATAAAGTCATGCGTACTACCGTCATCATGCAATACAGTTCTTTCTTTTCCATGCACCATACATTTCATAGTCAACAATGAATGTAAAGTAGGCATACCTGGTAAAGTGTCGGAAGTAGTAGTAGGATCATCTTCTTCTTCAGTGTAATCCGGCATATCCTCATGTTCGTCCTCGTCCATAGCTCCAAGGTAGTTGATATGTGCTGATGGCTTCTTTGAATGACAATTTGCTGCGAGATGGCCTGGCTGGTGACACTTGTAACATACGATAGGCTTGGCTTTGGTCACATTATTTGCAATGGCTGGGAGTCTGGGTATATTTGGATTTGCTTGTTGAATAGGCTTAGGATTTGGATTGACAGTGGATGGTAATGCGGGTGGTTTAGGCCAATTCTTGCGAAAAGATGGTGATGAAAAACGAGCTGGATTAAACCTTCTGAAATTTGAATTGAATTGTTTAGATCCATAATTACCGTTTGCTTGGAATGGCTGTGGTCGTCGATCTCTTCCACGTAACTTATCTTCAGTGTCGTGAGCTAAGGAGATGGCATCTTCAAGAGTAGCAGGCTTGAACATATTCACCTCAGCGTAGTAATGTCCAAGAAGTCCAGACATGTACTTCCGCTTATGGGTCGTCTCTGGTACGTCTTCAAGCATGCGTAGCTGTAGGAGTGCATTCCAAAAACGCTCTGTATACTGTGGTATAGGCTCACGGTCGCGTTGTTGCAGTAAATCCCATTGCTTGATAGCCTTCTCATGAAATTGCGGTGGAAGGAAATTTTGCATGAACTTCTTCTTAAAATCTTCCCATGTAGCAGGACATTCTATGCTCTTGCGGACGACAGTCCACCAAAGTGATGCTCTATCTATCAGATGATTAGTAACACACTTGATTTTATCTTTCTCAGGATAAGTTTCCTCATGGAAATAGTCATCAAACTGGCTAATGAATGATAAAACAGTCTTTCCCTCTCTTATGCCATTGAAAGTGCGAAACTTGAAACTTCGTTTACTTATCTTGGATTCCTTGCGAATGGTTTGTGCTTCAAGAGTGGCGTCGATGGTACGGCGTATCAAATCTTCAGCTTGAGGTTCTTCTTTGTCAGTGGACGCTCCTTGTAGCTTTGTCAATTGCGCTTGCAATGCTTGCCTAGCTCTTCGCTCTTCGTCCAATTGTAACATGATAAGATCCAGCTTTTGTTCCATGGTAGGCTCGGGTAGGTCGTCTTCAGCCATAGGATCATCCATATGTGGGGAAGTCATCCTGTAAAACTCAACAAACCTTTCTCACTCAAAATCAGTTAGCGGGATGAGCGTAGCTCAAATTTGGGGTTACAAGGCTATGTATTTTGGGTATTTTCTTCTTCAATTTTCAGAAATTCTGAAATATTTCTGTCGTTGTTTGCTGAAAGTACTTCAACGAAGTTGCAGATAGGTAAAACAGCTTGCTGCGAACAACTTTCCAGTTCTGAGTTTTTGCAAACGAACAAGTCTTCTAGGAGTTTCAAGCGTTAGTCAGTTCTGATTTAATCTGACTTGCAGAGTTGCAGACTTAACAGACTTGCAGGGTTGTGAACTTGCTGAACTTAGCTGACTTGCAGAACTTGCAGGACTTGATTAGTGTCGACTTGCGAAACTTGTCTTCTGGAGTGCGTGACCCGGAGTTTGGTGACTTCTCTGCCTTGTCTGACTTGAGAGTAGCTTAATGACTTAAGCTTAATAGATTAAGCTTAAGCTAATAAGCTTAAGAAGGAGGAAATAGGCCGCCGTTTTCTGATCGTGAGGGGGGGGGGGTCCGTTTTTTTCGCCGAAAATTTCGGGCGCCTCCTCTTGTAGGTCGATTTGAAGATTAGAAGCTTTTAAAGCTTCTTAAGCTTTGTCTTAAGCCTTTTTTTTAATGAAAGAATGAGAAAATTAGGCAAGCTTATCTGTAACTCCACGACTTCATGAAGAGAATGGATGAGTGGTCCTCCGCCGACAGAGAGTGGTCCTTCGCGATCTGATAGTGGAAATAGGGGTTCTTGATCGCCAGAAGTCTGCCTGTATCGATGGTTCGCGACGAGATTGACTGTAGAGGTCGTTTGTTCCTGGAGCTCCGCCTTCGCCCGAGATTGGTAGCGATTGGAAGCCCTTGATCTCTGCTCCGCTCTGATACCACTGGTGCGCAGATCGGACGCAGGTAGCTCACGTAGTGAATTCCCAAAGGTCCCCAAGAACAAAGCACTCTACTTTTTAGCACAAAAACCAATGTAAAAACAAGCACGACATGAGACAAGAGACAAATTGGGTTGAATCTCCCCCATGCCTTGTGTGTGCGCTTCACAAAGCATGTATTTAATATATATTTCCAATCTTTTTGCTCAAAAATAGCCCAATTACAAAAATATACAAGCTTTTAGCTTTTGAGTTTGCTTTCTACCAAAAATAGGAAAATAAAGCTAATGGACGGTGCCCAAAGAGTCTGGCACGCCCAATCTCAATGTCCAAATAAAAATAACATATCCAGGCGCATAAGCGCATACAAAATAATAATAAATAATCGATGTCTCTATAGACATAATCAAAATATAGGCGTGGCGCCTATCAAAATATAGTCGAAAAATCGGAAACCCGCTAGACTCCAATGCTTTCCTCCGCCACTGCTGCTATCTCTACACATCAACTGAAGCATTCACAATCGTTAGTAAAATAACACAATTAAACCGACAAAAGTGAATACCTAGCAGTCTTCAGCTACATAAATAAATCAACTGGTTAGAAACAAATCCTAACCTTAATTTATTACGAGTGCGCACTCTAAACTCATAAACGTTTATTAATTTAATATGCATTTTGCGGAATCACCCGCTATGGAATCACCCATGTACACACTAAATTAATGAAACGCCCGAAAAGGACAGGCGTCCCCATCAACTTCTCGCATAAAGAATCCTCTTTGCGTATGAGCCCCGGTCATCTAAGTTTATGGAATCCACCGTAAAACCTCACGGAATCCACCGTGGAATATGCCTCCTGGCATCATACATTCAACTTGTCCATTTGCCTACACGTTATAAGGAGTCATCTTGTTGTGATTAATTTTCCATGCTTCAGTAAAACTTTTAATCACTTTATTTAAAAAATGATTTCCACGGTCTGATACTATTTCCTTTGGCGGACCGAAACGACAAATGATCTGCTCAAGTAGGAAACTTGAAGTCTCTTTTGCATTGTTCTACCTCATCATCTCTTCTTTTGACCACTTTGTAAAGTAATCAGTTGCTACTATAATATATCTCTTTTGAGTAATAGACGATGGGGAAAAAGGACCCATAAAGTTGATGCCCCACTTCTCAAATGGAAGGATAGCCATAATAGGCGTAAGTGGTCACTTCCTATTCTCCCTACTGTCATGTCTTTGATATGTATCGCATCTCTAAGCATACTTTAATGCATCTTGTAATATGGATGGCCACCAATATCCAACTCTCCAGCAAAGTGCCCCCCACAAGAAAAGTCATGGCACTCTTCCAAAATAAATGGAACCTCGTCAGGCATCACATATCGGCAATAGATATCATCAACCCCCTGCCAATATAATGTCCCTACAATCAAGGAAAATTTCAAGGCCTATTGTTTAATTTTCCTCTTCTCGGATTTGGATAGAGTAGCTCCAGTCTCTCCTGTAGATAGATAATGTGTTATAGCAGCATATCAGGAGGGAATAGATGCCGTATCAATCTTAAACAATGTTTCCATGTCACTTCCTTCAGCCAAGACCTCTTTTGGTTCTTTGAAATCCACAAGACACTCTACAATGCCCTGTAGCTTTAGTGGCTTACTCTTAATCTCATTATCAAACTCCTGCAAAGTGATTAACCACTTTGCAAAACGATCAGGTAACTGTAACTTGTTTAGCAACAATCAAAGCCCTTCTGCCTTCATATAAAAAACCACCTTCTCATAGAGAATGTAATGCCTGAACTTTTTGGTGGCAAACACCATCACAAGGCATAACTTCTCCATATAGGTGTAGTTAATTTCCGATATGCCCAACTTTTGACTAGCAAAGGCTATCAGATGATACCACTTTTCCTCCCAAATTTGGACCAAAAAATAGCTAATACTATACATGGTGGTTGTTGAAAATATATAAAACATTTTGTTCCTTTTAGGTGCTTTTAAAACAGGTGTTTTGGCAAGCTCCTACTTCACATCATCAAAAGATACTTTTCAAGCATTACTCCATACAAACTAACATTTAAAGGACAATAGGTTCGATAGTAGCAATGTTATTTCTACCAAGGCATTGATAAGCCTTCGATAATACCTACTGATGACAGAAAGCTATGTACCTCCTTGGAGTACGCAGTGGACTCATGGCGACTATGGCCTTGATCTTTTCAGGGTCAGTGCGATCCCTACTGAACTAACCACATGACCTAACAATAGCCCATAAGGCACTCTAAATACGCACTTCCTTGGGTTAAGAGCTATGAAAATTTGCTTGCAACACTCAAAACACTTCCTCAAAATAATCAACTGCCTTTCTCTTATGGTGGCTGCCCCTACATCATCAATGAATGCTTTCAAATCCTCTGGGAGATGTCACCAAATGTGTTGTGGACTATTCTTTGCCATGAACCAGGTGCATTACATAAACCAAATGCCATCACATGGTATGCAAAGGTACCGATGATAGTAATAAATGTCGTTTTAAGCTTGTCTTGTTCAACAATCGCCATTTGATTATACCTCCCAAAAGCAATCCATGAACGAATATATTTTCCTACTCGCTAATTGATCCAAAATTATGTCAATAAACGGCAATGGGTAGTAGTCCTTAACAATCTGATTATTCAGCTCTCTAAAGTCTACACAAAGCCAGATTTGATTGTTCTTCTTCTTTCTTATCACAAATGGTGAACACCATTCATTATGTTGAACAAGGAAGATCAAGCTCGCTTTCCGCAACTTCTATAGCTCCTCAAACAACCCCTTCCTTGGTTCAAAAGGCATACGCCTTACTTTCTGATGTGCGGGCCGACTTTCTTCCTTTGGTGGAATGGTATGCACAGCTAGGCTAGGAGGAATAACTCTAAGTTTGTCATAGCTCCAAGAAAAGATGACGTGGAACTCTTGAATTAAGGACACATAGTCCTATCTTTCTTTTGAATTGAGCATGGAACCTAATTTGATTGGCCACGAATCGTTTGGCATACCAAGGTATTACGTCTGCATCTCTTATCCTATTTTGAGGCTCTATCAGCTCATTCAAAGTTATCTGATAAATGTCTTCTGTAGTGGACCCTTCTTTAGATCCATCACTCGATGGCATCTCACTACCAGATGGGTCATCTATTGTTTCTAGTTTAGTAGAGGACAAAGGGGCTCTCTCACTCTGAGGAGACTCAGGGTAAGCATCCACTATTACACGAGTGGCATCTCTACCTAGAATCACTCGACCAGTGGGTGTATCGACTTGACAATCTGTTCATAAAATCCATGGCCTGCTTAGCAAAACTCAATAGCTAAGATGTCTTGCAAACCTTATCACCCTAAAGTCCAGATAGCATTCTAGACTTGCAATGGTAATGTGGAATTTAGTGATGCAACCTTATGGTTGCCTTAGACTATCATCAGCCATCCTAAGAAGTGTGGATCCGTCTTTTTGAATTTCTAGACCTAGCCTCTCCATCAAGTCTGAACTCATAATATTGATGGAGGATCTAGTGTCCACAATAGCATGCTCCACTAATATTCCATCCACGTATGTTGAACCCTAGGACAATGCTTTTCAACATGAGTGAACAAATCTTCTTCCACTTATGCTATGCCCAAAGGTTCTAGATTATACCCAATACGTTGGATTTTCTTGAATACCTTGCGTACTCCTAGAGACAATTTAATCAATTGCAGGAGATTCACATTTTGTTTAACTTTACAAAGAGAACATGCTAGGTCAAAGTCGTGATAGTTATCAAAAGTTCTCTTCTCTTGCCAAACCATTCTCTCCTTTGGTCTTTGGACTAGCTTTGGTGCCTCTTTTTTTACTTTTACATTCTTTCTTGGCAATCCTTTATCCTTCTTGGGATCAACTTTACTATCAACATGCCTTAGAGGTCCACCTTCCATATCAAGATTTAGGACTTGCTTTCCACTAGCATCTTGCTTAGGGTTTTCCTCGATAGATTTTACAACTCCGTTGTCACCCTCTCTAGTCTTTTGACCTCTTGCTATGGCTTGTAGATTAGAAGTCTTGGCATCATTGACATGCATGGCCTCAATAAGGCTGACTCCACTTCCATGAGGCAACTCCTCTACAGTAGCCTTACCTTGTTGTAGTAATTGTCTTGGTCCCTCATCTTGCTGAATATTATTCCCTTGTGCACGATGATTAATTGGACATGCTTGTTTACTTTCTTGTTGGAGAGAACTGATCTTACTCCAATAGGTAGCAGCTAAGCGACCAGACTTTCTACAAATATCTCATTTGATATTTGGACAATTCCTAGGGAAATGTTGGCCACCACACCACTTACAGCTGAATCTCGAGGGGGCACCCTCTTTAGGCCGTTGACTCCCTATCAAATTCTGATGCTTCTTAAGGAAATTGACATCCACAGCTATTTATCTATCCTATTTGCTAATCATGTTAGTGTAGTGCTTCATCATATCCTTAACTTCACCAAGGACATTTGCGACACTGGACTCATAGCCATGATCATCAATGTGTCATCCCATCGGCCTAATCACTTGATTAGGAATTGGCCGCTGACCTACCAGGATAACATTAGGGTTCGTTGTTTGGTCTCCACCATTCAGTGGACCCATTTGACTAGCATAGGCATAGTCATATTGGGAGGAGCTGGTAACATAGGTGAATTTGGCATGATACTCCCTCTTCCATTCGCATTTGACATGGGGTCCCCTTGACTCCCATTGGTCAATACCAAATTATTACCATTCCAATTTATCCTTGTTGCATAAGCCATTGCAAGTGCAACTCTACTCCTTCTGCTAGGGTAATAGCAGTGTCAATGTCGACCAAAGCCAAAGCGACATTACTCATCTGCACTTGGATGTTAAAATCTAATCCATGTAGGAAATATTGCAACTGTGCAGCCCCAATGGAATGGGGATATAAGTATTAAGTTTGTGAAGAATTTGCTTTAATTTCTTAGCATAGGCCTAGACATTCTCATTTGGCTCTTGGTGTGTTACATTCAAGACACGCAATCAATACTATCCACCCCTCTCAAGGGCAAACTCTCTACGAAAGGCCATGAAGAATTGGTCAATGCTAGTTATGGTTCTGGTCTCTAGACTATGATATCGTACTGTTGCCCTTCCTTTTAATGTCGTGTTGAAGAACATCATTAAGTTTCCTTTGTCTTGAATTCGATAGTTGAACATGAGTGTTTGAAACTCAATAATATAGAGTTCTCCATCTTCTTCTACTAACCCATGGAAGATGGGCAAAGGTGCTCCTAATGCCGATAAATCTAGTGTCCTGGACTGGAATAGCAATGGGTTGTGCCATGGCTACAACCAAATTGACAACAGAAGTTTGTATAGGTAAAACTACACCTCCCCTTGAAGTGGGTTGATTGACTAGAAGAGGGGAAGTATTAGGACTTCCTCCTGCACTCAAAGGGTTGCTTGTGACACTTGGGTTATTCAAACCACTACCGCTTATGCGTATCAGGCTGCTCCTTTGAGGAGAATAACGCCTTATAATCTCAGCTTTCCGTCTAGCCCTCTCAGCACGTTCTTCTTTTTATATTCCGGCTTGATGGTTCTTACCAGAGGACATAAACAAACTATTTGGTCCCTGGAGACCCTAGATTTGGAACCACCACTTATTGGCGGCTCCCGCAAAATGCACGATTGAAGGGACCTAAAATGGGCTGCCAGCTTTGGCTACGACACTATCGGGACCTCATGCACACAACAAACAACCCCACCACACGGCCTCACGGGCCAAGAGCATCCATAATACACTGATGTACACTAGATAGACTTAATAATGCATTTGTAGCTTATATATGGTCCAATGGCCCTTTCCCCAAACTCCAACAAATGGAGTATCCCATACATATCGGCAATAAATACCATGAAGAACATACATAGGAGGCACCCCATCAGCTGATTGCCATGGCCCCATTGTGACTCTCCTACACCTCGGGGATTAGCCCCAAGATGTGTCACTCTAACATAAAGTACACATGATACAAGCTCCACTCTTTCATTTTGAACGTATTCTAGGAGATATCGTGTGTCCTTACCAAATAATTCCCCAAGAAAATGATTGACTAACCTATAGCTTAGGTCGTCTCACACACTCAAGCATAGGTCATCATAATGGAAAACAGGTGCTATGCATCCAATTCATTGTATTTTGATACCATGGTTGATATGCACATGCAAAAGTAGATGATCCTAAAGTGCTTGAATCTAATTTTCAATCAAAAATGTATCGTGCACAATCAGGCTTTCCAATGTTCATTTACTAACTCGTTGCGGCAATATAAGGATAGCACCGAGACAACGCTCATGCTACTATCCTCTTAATTAAAATACAACAAACCCTATATCACGATATGCATAAGAAAAATCAACAATAAACAGCACCCAAATCGCATCAGTCAAATATTCCACCACCTACTTTTAGGTATTGCTTCCATTGCATAGGTGTAGGGGTTCATTTTGTCATATTTTTATGTATGAAAAGTGATCAATCACAAATTGTGACAAAGAGATAGGGCAAACTAAAGCTAAACCTCATGCTTCACCACTGCCGTACATTCACAAACACTCATATTTTTTCTTATTTTTTTGAATCGTATTTCTATTTTTTTTCTTATTTTTTCTTATTTTTTGGAATTTATTTATCAATAATCAAACTTTTTTATTTTTTTAATATCAATAATTTTAACATACTTAAATTCAATTTATTTTCCATTTTTTCCCATAGGAACTCATTTCACCCACCCGAAATGATAAAACTATCATTTTACCCTTAAAAACAGCATTTCAAGTTTTGTGGGATTTAAATAGCACATGTAAATCATGAAAAAATCAAAATTTTGTGATAAACAACAATTAAACATGGTGCAACTAGCACTCAAACAAATTTTCATCAAATAAGAACATCATTTGTATCATAAAATGTCAAAAAACCTTCATTTCCTTCATAAAAAACAGACATACCGTGTTTCTACGAAACCCAAGATGCATTGAATGACTGCATGACCAGTGGGTGGAGCCTCCATCGCTCTTGATTTTGCGTTGCACATCAATCTTTAGCATCTCCATTAATCTCCATCATCATTTTCTTCAATCTTCTTCCCGATTCCTCCTTCAAGGTAGTGCACATGAACAACCCATAGACAGGAGAGAGAGAGAGAGAGAGGAGAGAGAAATACTAAATCTCGTTCTTTCAATCCCGACAGCCATTGGAGGAGTGGAAAGTGGTGATGGAAGGTGAAGACATCAAGCATCAGGCTGGTACGATCAGATGGTATGGATATATTTAGGTGGCATAGTCCCCCCTCCCCCCTTCCAAAACTCATCACCTGCAGATGTCGTCATTTGTCCTCCACGGCATCCAAAAAAAAAGGTTTCCCCCCAATCATCAAATTTTTGGGGGGGTGGGAGACCCCAAGGGTCACACCCTTTTGCCCCCTAAGTCTTTTTAGACTTGGTGCCCTTTTGGTCTTTGGCTCCGAGCACCCCCATTCTCACGTCCGGCATCGAAATTGCAATTTGAAAAATCCGGCACATCCGTCTCAAAGTCCCCACTAACAGGCATCTCTTGAAGTCTCATCTAACATCTTGAGAAATTATGGAAATTACCCAACCATCACTCGATGGGTCTTTAAAGCACGTTTGGCACCCGTCTCTGACTTGCAGCTTAAAATCGAATGGATTACAACTGCCACCTTCGACGAGGTTCAATTTTCTCTTGAACTTCAGGTTTTTTGGCAATTTTCTAGCACTTTTTTCGGGCCAAAAAGTAACTCTCATTGCCCATTCAAATGTTGATGCTGAATTGATTGCATAATTGCTATGCACTGCCTACTTAACTTGGATTTTTGTTAGATGATTGAACATTGATGCTATAAGACTGAAATAATGATGAAAATGGTAAGTGGGAATATTGTAAAAGCAATGAGTCACTACAAAAGGGTAATGCCCTATCCATAGCCCTTTCAATTCATTCATTTCCCAATACCCACTTGCATTTCATTGAAGAATTTAAAGGCTTTTTCAGTCAATGCATAGCATCCTTGTTTGATTATCCATTAGAATGTACTTGCCATGTTGGTTCTTACAAGGAAAAAGTGGATTCCAGGCAAGTTGGGAAGACAAAAGAGAGGTGACCCTCCCTTCCCAATTAAGACCCTGAATGGGGTGCACAACCCGTTGTCACAGCGCGTAGGGTTGAAGGTCACCACTGGGGTTTGGCAAGAGAAGAATGTATGGGGTTTCAAGAGCTTAGACTTCGAAGATGGTAGAGATAAGCAAAAGGGTTGAAGGTTTCAAGCCAAGTCCTTGAATATAAGAGACAGCAGGGCATAGGTAAATTCGAGGAGAGGAGTAGACGGAAGAGAAGGGGTTCGAAGAGATTGCAGATGTAGAAGAATACTCCCAAAAAGAATTAGAAAATATAGAAGAATACTAATAAAGATGAAGCTATCAGTTTCTTTCAGCATTGTGAGAAAATATAACTCTAATAGACGAAAACGTGTACAAATTAATACCTTCCTCTATGCTGCTCAGATTGCCAATCTGATGCTTCCAATGGCTCCGACAGGGGGGTTAAATACCAGGACACCTGACCAAAATCCTGCTAGATCACTCCTTCTTAATCTCCCACTTTCAGAGTGCTGTTCACAGCGATCGCGCGTCGCATGATTTCATTAATCTCTTTTTTTACATAAAATCCTCTCAAAATGGCTGAAAGCTACATGCTTTCTTTTACATGTCCTCCTAATCTAGAAGTTATCTATAGTTTTATGGATTTTTACAAGAGGTAATATCTACAATATCAAAAACTGACTAAAATCTAATAGTTTTGAACCATGGACACTAACACTAATGTCTAAAATGGTATTGGCTCTCTAAATCTAAAAGGAAGCCACACTCTAGATTTTTTTACAGTGTGTGCATAGCAGCATGACACTGGCTTGAGGTGGAACTTTGCACACACCTCTTGTCTCAGAGTCCATGCAATTTTCAAATTTAGGTGCATGTACATTTTCCATTATCAAATTTTGGCAGTAGTACAGTAGTGATCAACCCTATTCAGGGTACCATAGGTGGTTGAAGGTTCCATTGGAACAAGATTGGAAGAGGTGTAGGGCATCTCCTATTTTCAGGATATCTATAGGTGTTGGACATAGTTTTTACAAGTCAAACAATAGGTTTATACAAATCTATAGGTTATCCTTGAAACTTAAGGTGCCCCATAACCCTCTTTCGGTTGCTACAATGGTTTACAAGTGTTTCTTCCATTTAGGGTATTCCTACAAGGTCAAACAAGATACTTACAGGTGGTGGATAGGGTGTAGGAAATTCTTGTTTAGACCTAAAGATTCAATTGCAAAAAATTTTGTCACGGTCTGATTTGAGAACTTGATAGCTTCATTTGAAGAGGGGATCTTAAGATTTGATTTGAATAAAAAAATTTGGTGATCTGATGCCAAAAGCTCAAGTTATTACTGATTTTCTGACACTAGGTATACTGAGACGGCACCTAGACAACATACCCGGGAACAGTGTTTGACATTATTCCACCCAAAGTATCCAACCCAAGTCCATATCTTTTGAAATATGGTATATCCCTATATAATAAGATTCCCATAGAACTATCAAGAATTGGGATTGGTATTATATTTTGAGAGAAATAGGGGATTAATTGACAAACTATCTACTACAACATCATTGTCTCCTAATGGCCAGGAATAAAAAGAAAGATGGCATTACTAAAGCATTGAATGATGGTGTCAAGGACTTTCAAGAGGATCAAAATTACACAAATGAAGCCCATAATGTTAAACAAATAGATGAAGATTTAAGCATTGGGATTTCTTACAACACACATCAAGGACAACATGACATACATGAAGTGCATGCAGGGAATGATTATCTTTTACTATCAAAAGAGTTGGGACATGTCAATGAAGGCCTTTCTAAGGATTTGAAGACTTTTAATGAATGCTTAACACATATCAATCAATTTTGTTGCAAGGGATAGAATAAGTAAATAAGGGAAACTTTAATTTGCAACAAAATAACAAATCTTTATTCCAAGAACTCATCTCATCCATCAAGGAAATTGGGAGCAAGCCACAAAGGGAACCTCAAACTATTAAAAACCCCCATGCAATTCCCTTTGTTGGTAATCCTTCCCATCCAAAAAATGAGATTTCTCAGCCAAGTATGCACACTTTTGAAAAGGGAGAACCATCTAGAGTGAGGGGCAACTATCATCCTTCACAAATCCATGGCATTCATACCCCAAGGCCTCACTTTAGCAGCCCAAAAGATAATCATAGACATGAAGGGGAACAAGAAAACACTTGATGGGATAATGATTATCATGGACGTGACCCCTTTTACAAGTTTTTTTATCATCAACCCTCAAATGTACAAAAAGGAAATGGAGTCAACAATCAAGTTCATGAAGGTGGAAGGTATGATGAGTGAAGATCAGCCCATGACATCCCAAACTCAGAGTATGTTTCAAATGGTCAACCTTCATCTCATGGTTTTGGACCACCTACTTTTAAGCAAAACTCATGGAACAAAGATTCATGGAGACAAAATTCTTATGGGCAGCTATCTTACAATGAAAAAGAATATAAGGAAAAGATCAATATCACTAATTTCAAAGGAGATAACACTTCACCTTCAGAATGGAAGTAGTGTGGATCTTGAATTGTACTTCACCCTTTATCCTAGAAGTGAAGAAGCCAAGATTTATTTCGTGGCTCTTCATCTTGAAGGTTACACCCATACTTGGTAGCATTATATGCACAAGATTAGACAAAACTTTGACACTTGGGAGGAGTTCAAGCAAGCAATGATTGATGTCTTTGTTTCTCCTTTGGAAAAAGAAAGGCTCCAAAGAAGATGGTATGCATGTGCTCAAAGAGGAATGCCTGTTAGAGACTATTCCAGTACCCACTTGAATCTTTCCATGTATGTTGAAGGCATTTTAGATTTTCTAAGCTCAATAAATATATTTTTGGTCTTGACCCTGTCCTATCATTGGAGGTGGGAGCTCAATAACCAAAAATATTATATGAGGCCATACAATTGGCTGAAAGATACTCCTTGAAGTACAAGAGAGAAGCATGAGATTTCTAGCAAAGGCATATGGGCACTAATATTTCCAATCAACCTACAAAATATGGGCAAGTTTTCAGCCAATTAAGAGACTCTTTTAAGCAAAAAAATAGGGGTTATAATAGTCAAAACAGTTATAACAGCAAAGTGTCAACATTTTTCACTGTTTATGCCTCTAAACAGGGTGGAAATTATGCAAGAAACAGGACAATCTTTCAAAAATGTGGCTGAGACAAGATGCACTTTTTCAAGAGCGAAAAATGCTCCTAAACTATCCCAAAACAATTCCAACAACAACTTCCTTCCTCACAATAAGCTTAGAGAAATGCATGCAAAAGGATTATGCTTCAAATGTAGGGAGAAGTGGTCACAAGATCATAAGATGAAGTGTAAAGCTAAGAGCTCAAAAATCAACATGGTGATCACTCAAGATGTGGAAGTTGAAGAAGAAGAAGATCAAGAGGAAAATTTACTGCATGTTGATGCATACCCAATGGTTGAAGAGATTCATGAAGAAGAGCAAGCCACCAACGAAGAATTCTATGATCCCATGGTGGATTTCCATTTGATCCAAGTGGCACTTATCAATATCATACTTCTTTGTGTACCATCTCACATGATGCATGGACCGGTTACAAAGGAAAAAATACACTTGGACTCAAAGGTTTCATTAATGGCAAGGTTACACATATTTTAGTGGATACGGGCAACACTCATAGTTTCATCAACACCAAATATTTGAACGCGGGCTGAAGTTGCTACCCATTGATATGGATTCTTCCTTCTTGTGGATACAAGTTGCCAATGATGCAGATGAGTCTAGTAAAGAAGTGTGTCCATGTACTTCAATTGAACTATCACCCTCTTGCACAGTATAAATAGACTTGATCACTTTGGATATGGGACCTATTGACATTATTATTGGATGTGATTGGCTAAAGATACTTGAAAATTTCACTTTAGACTTGGAGCAAATGAAAATGGGATTTAATTGGCTGGGACAACACATAGAATTGAAAGGCATAGACCACAAACAAATAGAACTCATCTCCATGAAGAAATTGCGAAAAGAAATTAATATTAAGTCATGCATCTTCACTCTTTTGCTTGCGAAAGTAGATGAAGGGCAATCATCAAATCAACCATCTTCTTCTTCAAAGAAAAGGGATCCAAGATTGGAAGAGCTATTGAAGGAATACAAGGATTTATTTCAACCGCCATTATGTTTACCTCCAAAGCAAGAGGTTGGCCATCCTATTGATTTTTTGCCTACTAACACAAAGCCCATCAACAAACCTCCCTATCGCTTGTCCAAGTTTGAAAGGGAAGAAGTGGAGCGACAAGTCAAAGAATTGCTACAAATGGGTTTAATTTAGCAAAGTCAATCATTGTTTGCCTGTCTCATGCTCTTAGTCAAGAAGAAGGATGGATCATTTCTCATGTGTATTGATTATTGGGATTTGAACAAGTCAACAATCAAGAATAGGTATCCTATTCCCTAAATTGTGGATGAGTGTAAAGATGCAAAGGTCTTCACCAAAATAGATCTTTGATCATGTTATCATCAAATTCGAATGAAGAAGCGAAATGAGTTAAATTCGTTGGTCCTGGAAACAACAATAGAACCAAAATGTGGGAGCTTTCACTCAACCACTAAGACCCATGGACCACTTATCGCTCAAGCATTTCGACTCAAATGCTAATGGCTCCCTCTCACATAGCTATGCATACCCTCTATTGTACGAGTGTAGCAAGCTTACCTCCATGACCAATCAAGTACCCTTCTCTCTTGAACCTTTCGATAGCTCAACAATCTGAGATGCGAGCTTAAGAAACCTTAAATATCCACCTTCAAGCTCCATGCTCCATAGCCACATGAGACAAGCAATAAGCAGAAGAAGGAAAGAAAAAGAAGAGAGGAGAAAATGGAGAGCTTCTCCACCATGGTCCCTCACTCTCACACACTCACTCCCTCACTCTCTCTCACTTCCTCACTCACTCTCTCAATCACAAGCAAGAATGTCAAGAAGAAGAGAAGAAGAGAAGAAGAAAAGAAGAGAAGAAGAAGAGGAGAGCCACTTTTGCCATATACCAAGAATGAGCTTCTCTATTCACCTTTTGGCTTTTATGCATGCCATAATTCCTTTTGGGCACCCATCCCCTTTTTTGCATGACCGGTCATCTTGCTAGGTCCTCCTTTCCTATTCCCTTCTATATACACTATCCATTCACCTATGCCCATCTAGACATTACAAATTGCACATGAGGTAGCCTGGAACTCTTTTACAAAAATCTAGGGGCGCCTTTGCATTTTAAAACGTGGCTTTTCCTTTTTGCATTGGCATTGAACTTTAAGGGTTGCCCTTGTGCTTTTGGTCTTTTCTCCTCTTATTTCTTTCTTCAGGCTACCTTTTTTCACATTTTTTATTTTTTTAAAATTTTTCTTTTGCTTCATTTTTCTTTGCCTTTCACTGGGGTTAACACTAGGGGAACTGGTGAGGGCAGCAGGGGGAGAGTCTCCAACTACAACATTAGAGTCAAAAAGGAAAATATTAGTATCCAAGGCATCAACAATAGGGTTCAAAGGAGTGTTGATATCTATAATCTAGGAAGCCTTGGGGGAGTTGGAAAGAGTAGTAGAGGAAACCCCTAAACCATCATCAATCCAAGAGGAGCATCACTCCCCCACTCTAGTGATCCCTTCCACTTTATTCTCAGCAAAAGAGAAAGGGGAGAAAGAATTCAACAAAGATCAGTAGGAGAAGGTAGAACAAGCTACTAAGGAGAAAAAAGTTGGCCATGCCACTCAGCAGCAAGAAGCCTCAAGTGGAAGGACAATAAAAAAATATCAGGACTTAGAGCCATCAAGCCAAGGATGAAGAAGAAGGATGATGCTAAAAATCCCTATCACAAGAATCTAGTCCACCATAGAAGAAAATAAAGAACTACAGAGGGTAAAATAGGAATCTAGGAGACTTGCAAAGGAGTGCAAGAAGAAACAAGAGGAAGAGGAAGAAAGATGAGACAAATGGAGGATGAGTAGATAGCATTGGCCATTAGAAGATCAATAGAGCAACCCTCGCGATCTTAAGAGCTAGCTATGATGAGTCCCACACAAGAGGACTGTCAAGATTGTGGGAGAGAAGGAAGGAGTCTCACTTGAAGCTTTCTTGCTTGCACAATGGGGGAGTACACACAAGGGTGGAGGCTGAAAACAGTTTTCCTCTTCTTAGTTGTGTAAGCCAAAAGAACTCAAGTACAAAGAAATAGAAGAACCCTATATATGGGTCTCAAACCAAACTCAACTAACTAAGGTGGCATACTAACTGAGCCACGAACTAGAGTAGATAAGGATAGCTATCATGTAGCTATTATTCATGGGCGGTGTACCAACCGCGTCTGCAAAACTGACAAGTCGGTGACATAAATACACAACGGTCACCCTGGCGTATCACGAGTGGAGCTCGATATCTCAACACTCCCCCTTGAGCTCAATCCCAATTCCTGCACACCAAGCAGGTCTCTGAACTTGCGCAGCTTCTCTGCGCCCAATGCCTTCGTGAATATGTCAGCTACCTGATCCTCTGTGCTGACATAAACTAGATCAATAAGACCTAGTAAAGCCCTCTCTCGCACATAGTGATAATGCACCTCAATGTTCTTTGTTCTAGCATGATAGACTTGGTTATTTTCCAAGTGTATACTACTCATGTTGTCACAATAAATGACAACTGGCCCATCTGTAGACTGATGCATATCATAAAGTAGCTTATGCAACCAAGCTACCTCACATGCAGCCATTGCTGCACCCCTGTACTCAGCCTCTGTGCTCGACAAGGCAACTGTAGGCTGTTTCTTGCTACTCCAAGTGACTACAGCACTCCCAAAAGAGAACACATATCCACTGGTAGATCGTCTATCAGAAATACTACCATGCCAATCAGCATCAGTGTATCCATGCAGTTGTATCTGAACCCCAGTCTCATAAAATAGTCCATACTGCAATGTACCTGAGTATGCGTCTAGCCGCATCCAAATGCAATTTCCTTGGAGCCTGCATAAACTGACTTACCAATCCAACAGCATAGCTCAAATCTGGCCTGGTAATAGTCATATAAATCAAACTTCCTACTATGCGTCTGTACATAGTAGGGTCTTCCAGAAGCTCACCTGCATCTGCACTCAGCTTCACATTCTGCTCTAAAGGAACTGAAATAGGCTTACAGCCTGTCATCCCATATTTGGACAGCATGTCCAATCCATACTGCCTCTGCAAGAGCTGTATCCCACTTGGTGATCTAATCACCTCAATGCCCAAGAAATAATGTAGCTCTCCCAAATCCTTCATCTCAAACTTCTGCTTCAATAGCATTTTCACATGAAGGATATCTTCATCACTGTCACCTGTCATAATCAAATCATCAACATAAATGACAAGTAGCATAATACCTTTCTCTGTTTTTCTCACATAAAGTGAGAAATCTGCCTTGGAAATCTGAAAGCCAATAGTGACAAGATACTGTCCTATCTTGTCAGACCATGCTCTAGGTGCTTGCTTCAAGCCATACAAGGCTTTCTTCAACCTGCAAACAAACTCAGGATAAACAGCATGCACATAACCTGGTGGCTACTCCATATAGACCTCTTCTTGCAAATCACCATGCAAGAAGGCATTCTTTACATCCATCTGATGTAAAGACCATCCCTTTGATACAGCCATAGCAATGACTGCTCTTACGGTTTCCATCCTTGCAACCGGACTGAATGTTTCTTCATAGTCAATGCCATATGTTTGTACATACCCCTTGACTACTAATATTGCTTTGTATCTGTTCACAGAACCATCTACATTGTGCTTCACCTTATAAACCCACTTACAGCCAATTGCATTTTTACCTTTAGGCAAAGGTACCAATTCCCATGTAGCATTTGCTTCCAAGGCATCCATTTCTTCATCCATGGCTTTCTCCCATTTTTCTTTTCCCATGGCTTGCTCAAAAGAAGTGGGTTCTGGTTCCTGTATCACTTTGACCATATATGCATAGTGAATGGTTGTAAATCCATCATATTTCAGCCTATCCACAGGATACCTAGCTCTCGTAGACCTGTGCAAAGTAGGTTCACTCCCAAGTGCTCTCAAAATATCCCTGGTCTTCCTTACTCCAGGTGTAACAATAGAAGGAATACCCAACTCATCATCAATGCTCTGTTTTGAGCCACTAGATTCACCATCCACATAAGAGTGACCAACATTCACATCAAACATGGGCTGATCAACCTTCTCTTTTCCTTTTCGTGATACCTGCATACCACTATCTGCATTGCTTTGAGAAGATTCTCCTAATCTTAATCTGCCTGTCCATGGCGAAGAATGTGAACCACTGCTAGAGGACGCTCCAGGTCCACTAATATTTTGTGACTGGTGCTGTGAATTATGTGCAGCATTACCATTTTGTGCATCTACATCATCAATCACATTTATTGGTTTATACCAGCTACTCATCTCATCAAAAACAACATCTCTGCTCACTGTAAACTTACGAGTAGAAGGTTATAGCATCTATACCCTTTTTGCTGCAGAGAGTAACCAATAAAGATGCACTTCTCAGCTTTTGGATCCAACTTGGATCTCAACTCATCTGGCACATGTACATAGGCAATGCAACCAAAAATTTTCAAATGAGAAATATCTGGTTTCCTACCAATATACCTCTCCTCTGGAGTCATTCCATGTATTGCTGCAGTGGGAGTCCTGTTCATTATGTAGACTACTGTAGCAACTGCTTCAGCCCAATAAAAATCTGGCAAGTCTTTTTCATTGAGCATGGCATGAGATACCTCTCCAATATGCCTGTTTTTCCTTTTTGCAATTCCATTTTGTTGTGGGGTATGACTACATGAATATTGCTGCTTTATGCCATGCTCTTGCAGGAACCTTGCAAACTCATTTGAGAGGTACTCTCCCCCTCCATCTGACCTTAGGCATTTTATCTGCAAGCCTGTTTCTTTTTCAACCATCACTTTAAGAGTTTTGAAATGCCCAAAAACTTCACTTTTCTTTTTCATAAAATACACCCAAAATTTTCTGCTATAGTCATCAATAAAACTGACAAAATAATGACAGCCTCCAAGAGATGCAGCTTTAGTTGTCCACACATCAGAGTGGATTAATTCCAATGGCTTCTTACTCTCTTGAACATGTCTAGGAAATGGTTTCCTTGCCTATTTTCCAAACTGACAGGGTTCACATACCTTATGCATTTCTGCAACCTTGAATTTTGGCAAACCTGCAACAATATTTTGGGCCTGCATTGATTTAAGTCGCTATACATTAACATGACCAATGCGTTTGTGCCAGATATCAATATCTGCAACTACACCGGTCCCATGTGCAAACATTGCTGCACTCAATTTAGACATGTCTACATCCAATGTAAACATTCTGCACTTCTTCTTTCCTTTTGCTATCAAGCGACCTTTATTTTTCATATCCTCAACAAAGCATCCATGAGGATTAAATCTGACCTGCAAGCCCTGCTCAACCATTTGACCAACAGAAACCAGATTCTTGGTGATATTCGGGACATGAAATACATCGGATATGTATTTCTTTTTCCCATCCTGCATAGACAAATGAATTTTTCCAATCTGCACAATAGGATGTGCAGTTTCATCAGTCTCCACAAATCCCAGTTTTTCCATTTTTCTTGCATCCTCCATCCATTCTGCATGACTTGTCATGTGGTTTGATGCACCTAAGTCAACATACCATACATCATTGCTTTCTTCTGCACTTGTCACAGAATTGTTCATGTGCTGTACCATAAACAAGTGCTCATTTTTGTCATCACCCTGTCTACTAGAAGATGCATAATTCCCTTGTTGCAGTTTTCCATTCATGATGTCATTCTGCTTTTTATAGCAGTCTTTAGCCATATGACCCATTTTACCACAGTAGTAGCATTCAACATTATTGTTTTCATTTTGGCCTCTTTGCCATCCACCACGACCTCTTTGGCTCCCCCTGCCTCTAGAGTTACCATGTCCTCCTCCATAGGACTGGTTTTCTTCAGTTTGCTGCATATTCTGATTTCTACCACGGCCTCCATATCGGCCTCCTCTACCTCTGCCTCTACCTCTTCCAGCATTTGAGTAGAAGACAGCTTCTTTTGAAGTTCCTCCTGAAGAAGATGCACCACCATTTCTCTGCTCCTTAGAAATTAGAAGAGCAATCAACTCCTCAAAATCAGGAAATCTTTCACGAACGGAAATGGATGTTCGAAACTGTGCATAATCCTTTCCTAGACCATTCAAGGTCACAGAAACTAAATCATCATCTTCCACTGGCGACCCAATGGAAGCAAGTGCATCTGCAATCTTCTTCACCTTCATGTGGTAGTCATTGATGCTCATATTTTCTCTTTGCACATTATGCAACTCTTACTTGAGCTGCATTTTCCTGGCTTGCGTATTTGTGCTATACATTTTTGACAAAGTATCACATGCCTCCTTTGGCGTACTTGGAGCCCCAAGAGGAACACCAAGGAAAAGGGAATTCTCTTGCAAGAAAATCTATCTTGTAACATCAACAAGCTTGTTTATCATGTTTTATATGATCACAATGAAGAAAAGAACACCAGGCACAACAAATCTTCATACAGCATCATGTAGATCTCCCACGGTTTTTAATAGAATCAACCATATTCTTCAATATCTTCACAAAATCCATCAATAGAACAAAGAAAGCAAAGAAGTACACCATCTTTGAATGGAAAATACATCACATAGTATTCATCTTCAATACCTTCATAGTCTTCTCTCTCAATCTCTCATATACAATCACTCTGTTTGAGTAGAATTGGCTATCTCTAACTCTCTCTCTCTCTCTCTCCATCAATAATACATCATATCCTCACTACAATCTCTCAAAATCACTCTCAATAATCCTTCTTAGGTCGTGGATACCCCTCCCAAGAGGTATGTTTGATATGAAGAGTCACCAGAGCCACTACAGTGTCCTTTCATAGCTCACTACTGTCACTTCACTCCAGTCTTCTCTTGAGTCTTCAGCAGCTACTTCTTCCACTTCTTTCAGCTCTTTTGCACTTGTATTCACCTCTTTCTAAGGCTAGAAAACTTTCCCAAAGTCACACATACATTCCACAGAACACTTACAGAAGCATACAGAACAGTCTACAGAACAGTATCAGAACAGCTACAGTACAGAACAGAACAGAGACAGAACTGAAACAAAAGCTCTACAGAAGACCCACAGAAGGTTACAGAAGGTCATCAAAACCACATAACTCACTCTCAAACCATTCCAAACTCTCACAAACCATTCAATAAACTTTCACAATATCTCAATCTTCATCAATCAATACTCCATCCCTCCTTACAGAAGACAATCAGAACAAAACAGACCAAAACAGAGCAAAACATAAGGTATACAGAACCTATCAAAACCTATCAGAACATCACAGAACCACCAACAAACATCATGATCTTCCAAAACACAATCATTATCATCCAAAACACTCTCAAACCACTTCTAAATCAATCAATCATCTCATAAAATCAACCATTCAGCTCTCAAAAACAACAAAAATCAGCCAAAAAACAAATCATTTCAACACTCAACATATCCCCACACTTAATAAGGAAGCGTCCTCGCGACCCAGGAAAAAGGGAATACAAGGGCATTGAAAAGCTCAACTTTGATCGTCAATATCTTTTCACAAAAATAATCCATCCACCACGACCCCAACTTATAAACTGTTTCTAATATAAAAATACAAAGAAAGGAAAACCCTTTATACATTAATACCTCTTATCAAACTAAAAATCACAACAAATTTGTAAAGGATATAAGAGGTTGCTTCTTCTTCATCTGCATCTGCTTCAATTCTCCATCCACGACCCCAACACCACAAATCTCCAAAATGTAGCTCGTACACGAAATCCAATAGGAAACCACCACGTTCGTTTGACATAAATGAAGTCACAACACAAACACTACACACAACACAACCATCTGAATGACTTCTTTAAAAAGAGAGTTTTTTTTTAATGAAAAGCTTCCACCATACTTTGGAAAGATATCAATGAAGATGATCCCTCTTAAAAGATTGATGTTGTCGGAATCGATCCATAGATAAGGATTCATCTACAAAGTTTTTAGGAGGATTTTGAAAAAATTGGAGACAGCACATCCTTTCCAACAGGACCAGGTATCTGGTAGGCAAACAGAGGGCATGAAAATACAATATGTCCAACTGTTGGGAATCAATGCTAACATTGACATTCATGCACAACTTTGGAATAGGCTTGGAATCATTATGAGAGTGCCTATGCATATACGCCAGGTACCAAGCAAAGTGAGCAGTTAATCTCACTGAGGGATCTGCAAACTGTGAATACTGCTGGGCAAAATGAACATAGTTCTGATAAGCTTGACTGGAAGCTGTCCATTCTCCTGGAATTACTGGCCAATTAATCTGCGGTCCTGTAAGGCAATCATCCGAACTCCATCCCCTTCTTCTAGAAATCTGATTATCAAACCCGTCACAGTCATTAACCAACTAAGGTGGTTGAGATATAGAAGTGTTAGGAGAGGGTAATGGAATAAGGGAAAGTGGATGAAGGGAAGGATAGGAAAAATCATAAAAGGAAGAAAAGGTTAAAGAAGGAGTGGCAGAAATTTGTAAGGAATCACTAAGGAAGGGTGTTAACTGATAAATAGGAAATGTAGAGGGTACATGAATGGATGGAGAAGGACAAGGTGGAGAAGGGGAAAATACCCTATCCTCAATAAAGGAACAATAAGTAAAAATAGGAATTTGAGGGAAAGATGAAGGTTGAAAAAGGGGTAAAATAATGGTGGAATTAGATTGACAAAGGGAAAGATATATAGCATAGCGGTGTGCCATTTGTCGGTAATAGAGGAGGGTAGGAACAGAAGGTCCTAAGAGAGATCGTTTATGATAGGCATCAAAGAAGGTAGCATCAAATGGATTATGTTTTGAAAGATAGGTTAAGAGATCCATCCTCAGTTGATTAGTACTCTGGGCAAAGGTAGGAGCTGTATTTTGTCTTTGATTTAGGACCACCGAATCAATCATGGGATGCCACCAATTATCATGACAATCAGCTACTTTGGAGGAATAACTCTGGAACATGTCAGCTATGCGAAACTCCAAATGATTGACATACAAAATAGCCTATAAGACCACATCCCCTACATACCATGCCATATCTACCTCATCTGGAATTAACAAATCTCCTCGTAGATACATTATGACATCAACATGGTGTCTGACGTGACAGAATCCTCAAAGACCATTCTGACTACCTCTGTCAACAACTCAGCAGACCAAGCCCCACTCAAGCCATCCTCTGGAAAAGGTAAATCCATCGTGGAAAGCTTCATATAGAAAACCAACTTCTGTAAGTGGTAGTGGACAAAGAAAGAATGGTCTGGTGAGACATATTCCTGAAACTGCTCAAAGGTAGACCATAACAAGTCCATTCTAGATTGCAATCTTTCCACTTTATCTTGGAATAGAGGGCACAAAGTAGCCTGTCTCTGAAGAGTAGCCAAGTCCTGCTGTGAAAGAGAAGGAATCAATGGAACATTAGGGCTTGGAGAAACAGAGCGGGACTTTGCAAGCTGATCTTGCAACTGCTGGATTTGGGAGGCTTGGTTGGCCACTGTGTCATTAGCAGTCTATAAAGCTGAAAGTTTGTCATCTAAGATAGCTTGGAATTCCTTCGCTTCTCGGGACATCCTCTCCTTCTCCTCTGAAAGGCTAGTAACCTGGGATTGAGCCTCGAGTAACTGGGTCTTCAATGAAGAAATCTCATCGCTTTGGGTGGCAACCAGTTGGGTTTGCTGTTCCATTTGCTTAAATAAATCTGCTAGGGTATCCTTAGGAGAAGCTAACTCAGATGTTGCCTTATGCAACTGGTCCTTAGACTGCATGAGCTCTTCATAAAAAGACTCGTACAACTGTTGAACACAGGCTGTCACTGACAACTCAATGGAACTTTGAATATCCTTGCAGAGGAAAGGAATGGCATCTCCTGAGACGAGACTGTTCAGGGAGGGAACTGATATGTCCAAGGATCCTTCTCGATGTGCTTTGAATAGGTTATTGCAAGTGAGATACCCAGGGAGTTCACTGCCAAAAGTAGCAGGGATGGGCACTGAAGGAAGTACAAAAGGAGCTTTATCCGCTACCCTCTTCAAGCGTTTGCGTTGTATGACCAGGGGAGGCGGAGAATCATCATCCTCTATGTCAATGGGTTCTGACTCTTCTGAAGGTGGAGGAGGAGGTACTGGATCTGATGGAGGAGGTGGAGGCATAGTCTTCTGTAAACCTGAATAGGCCAAGAAGGCAGACAAATATGATCCGTATGTAACATTGGTAACATTACCCCTGGTGACTTTAACGAAATGCTGATCCATTTTAGTGAGGAGGTAAGTGCTCCAATCAATAGCAACTCCTTTCAACACCATCCTGGAAGCTGTGAAAAGCTCTTTAGACAAATAGTGGGATGGCGTTTTGGCAGGCATAAACCTGTCCTGAAGGAACTGACAGATCGTCTTCCATACGGGATCAGTGATCATAGAAAAGGAAACTCCGGAAGAGTTTATCACCTTCTTAACATCGAGGATTTCCCTTGTTTGCTTTTACAACAGCTTTAGAATCTCGTCATTAGAGAAAAGCTGACGAGTGGTCACAAAAGGTTCACCTTTAAAGGGTAGAGACAAAGCCTTCCCTAAGCCTCGAGATGTCAAAGTCATAGACATGCCCTGGACTACGGCTGTCTTCTTGCTGTAAGAGGCCAGGAACTCATCACATAACGACGGATCCTCTGGAAGCAATGGAAAAGGAGTGGCCACAAAAGCAGGAAGGCCCGCCTTTGTGAGAGGCTCAAAAGTAAGTAGGGAAGAGTAATCCCTACTAACTAATGGGACGTACTGGATAGGGGGAGGAGCATGAGAAGGCGACATTCAGATGGTTACAACACACCACAAACACAGACAATCAAGGAGAATGCCTACAAAGCAACAGACAAAAAACCAAGGATAAGAGAACAACCAAACAAGAAAACGTGACTCGACCAACTAACCCCAAGCAAACCACATCCTAGAAAAAATTTGACATGACCTTGAGACAAATGCGACCGAAAGCTTCATGCGATGCATCAGACAAACACCCAGAACCCCGTATCAGGCAAAAAAAGAAAAAAACTGCATACCGTACCCTGAACCGTAACAAAGATAGGAAACCAAAACAATACCACATCCGACACACATCAAGACTACATCGGTGATAAACCAAGACTGGACCATGAAAAATAACGCTAATGACTGCGCATACCCATCCCACGAAACGGTTCATTAAAAAGGGGAAGTAAGTGCAGTGAGGGGGGATTAATTTAATGAAGGGTTGATTTTAATCAATTATTAAAAATGGGTGAATTTTTATTAGGTGATAAACCTTAGCAAGAAAACGGCAGTTCCTGATTATAAATTAAATTACCAATTATTAGGTGAAAACGGTGCAGTTATTCGTTTCCCGACTTCGATACCCGACTGGGTCTCTAAATGCAAATTCATTGATTACAAATTAACGTGATGTGGAGCGCTTTTTTGCCAGCGTGTGCTCATGTGACGGCTGGTTTATTTTAATTAAAAATTAAAGTGCCTCTGTAGCGCACGTAACGTGTGCGAAGTGAACGGCTGGTTTATTTTAATTAAAAAGTATGTGTGTGTTGAGCGCGAATGCGCGTGGAAACTGTGAGTGAATAAAAGAGTTCATTTTAACAATTAATTTGTGATTAAGGGGAAAATGAAAATAAATAAATCACATAAAATAAATACCTGGAAGGGGTGTGTATGTAATGCAGAAATGCGCACTCCTCAATCCAAAAATATCTGGATTTTTTTCGCGAGACAGTTAGTTGGGGTGTTGGATGAAAAAGGGGTTTTTTTTAATGGTTTTTTTTAATTTATTTGTTTATGTTATGGATTTGTGTGATTTAGTGTGAAAGAATTTAGGTGTGAAAGAAAATATTATAACAGCTAAGAAAAATATGCCAAAAATAAATAAAAATGGGAAAGAAAGGATGAGGAATTGTTTAGAAATTAATTGGGAATTTTTGAGTATTTTTAATGAATATTTATCATATTTTTGGGTATTTGGAAAGAGTTTGGAATTTTAAAATGGGCAAAAATAGTTGTTTTTGAAATTATCAAGTTTAGAAAAATAGGGCCATGGGGTGCAGAAATAAGAGGAAAATTTCCGAGAATCGTGTGTAATTTTTTTTTCAAAATTGGAAGTGTCTGTTAATGATATGTTGTTGCATTTGTCAATGTTTTTGTGTGTTTGGTTTGTGTGTATGTTTGTTAATTAATCAATTGTTTGTAAATATGGGTTCCATATAGAAAAATATTGTAAAGTGAAAAATGAATAGAAAAAGGTCAAGGGGGTGAGGGGAATTTTTGGAGAATTTGTTAGAGTTTTATGTTGTTTGTGGGTATTTTTTTATGAAGTTAAAATGATGGTTTTGTTTGTTTTTTATTTAAACGCGTGTTTTGTTTTTTGTTTTTTTTTTAAGGGAATTTTGAATAAATAGGACAATATGGAGTTTTTTTTTTGAATTGTTTAATAGGAAATTTTAGGTTATAAATAAATATATATATATATAATGGTGGAAAAAGGTGTCAGTAATTTTTGATAAAATTCCAAAATTTATGTCAAATTTGTTTATTATTATTCTTGAATTGTCAGTGTGTTTAATGAAGGTGTGGATTTTAAAAATTGATATTCGGGATGTCAAAAAGGAATACCCGGACACACGTGACAGCTGCGCGTGCATGAACCAGCACGCACCACCTCAATCGTCAAATGCAAACGCGCGTCCTACACATGAACAGCGGCTAAAAGATACTCCCGCGCGAACAACGCACATACCTCACCGCGCACACGACCGACAGGCGGGGGAGGGTGAGGTGAAGCCAACGGGGATTGGGGGGTGGAGTCTGGTTACGGGGGTTGAGGGAAATTTATAGGAGGAAGGAGGGGTAGTGAGGGTGGGGGGTTAGTGGTGTGTGAAGGAGGGTTTGGGGGTGTGTGTATGGGAAGGAAAGAAGGGGGGTGAGGTGGGAAAGGGGTTGAGTGGGGGGGTTAATGGGGGTTGGGTGATGAATGGGACAGTGGGGGGAAGGGGGGGCTTAGGGAGGGTGGGTTGTAGGAATGGGGGTGGGGTTATGATGGGTGGGAAGGGGGGCTTAGGGAGGGTGGGGGTGTGTTTGAATATGGGTGGGAAGAGGGGTTAGTGGGGAGGTGGTTTAGTGGGTGGGAAGGGAGGTTAGTGGGGGGGTGGTTTATTGGGTGGGAAGGGGGGTTTGAAAAGGTGGGAAGGCGGGAGGCGGACGTGGCGAGTGAGGCAGCGCCGCACGAAGAAGGCCGCGGGGGCAACGGCCAAAAGCGGGACGGGGCGCTGCAACGGGCCTGGAGGCTGGTGATGTCCGGGAGGGCGCTGCGTCAGGCAGATGGAGGCGCGCGTGGCGAATTTCAGGCGGGTGCGCCTGGCTAGCAGAGTTGGAGGAGGAAGCGTAGCCAGGGCACGGCCGGCGTCATCGTCGGCGGCGGTGACGACGGAGCCACTCGGCGGGAAGACCTCAATAGGCGCCGTCGCCACGACATGGAGTGGGTGGGCCGCGCGAGCGGCATCGAGTGCCACGTATCGGGCGCCGGAGGCTGTGCCGGAGGCGAAGCCCACTCAAAAGTGGCGTTCGGCGTCAGACTGCTAGAGCTGAGGACGGGCCGGTCGGCGGGCGCCCTGGATTTGATGGGCTTTGTGGGCCGTGTCCTGGCGGCGGGCGGAGGAAAGGTTGAGCTCGGCGAACGGGAAGGAGGAAGAAGGGGTGAGCTTGGGGGTGGCGTCCTTGCAGCGAGGCCAGCGGGGCTGGGGGTCTGGGGCGGGTGCTGCAGGGCTACCAGGAGGCGGACGAGGGGAAGGAGAGGGGAGGAGAGAAGGAGGAGAGAAGGAGAAGAAGAGGAGGAGGGGGGGAAGAGGAAATGGCGGGGAGAAGGAGGTAAGGAGGTAGGGAGAGGGGGGCACGCAGAAAATGGGAAGAGAGAGAGAGGGGGGCAGTTAGGATGGGAAGGGGTCGAGGAGAGAGAAGGGTAGGGTGGGAGGGCCATGGGAGGGGGGTGTCATAGGGGAATGGGCAGGGGCCAATAGGATGAGGGTGCCCGAAGGGTGGGGCACCCAAGGAGGGGCGGGGGGAGGGGTAGGGGTAGGGGTTAATGGGCAGGGGCCCATGCAAGGGGCGTACCCCCTCGTCCCGCGCGCGTGCGCGGGGCGAGGGTAAAAAAATTTGCCGTGACGGGATTGAATGGGCGCCAGAACGTCGCAACAGGAAACGTGGAGGCGATCGAGGTGCGTTAAGACGCGTAAAATTGAAAAAGGCGCGTTCACACGCGGGACGGAGCGCACGAAAACACATAAAAAAGAAAGAAAATTTAATAACGCCCAATCCAAACGTCAAAACGAAATAGCATAAAAACAAAAAATGGGCAGGACGACAAGGGGAAAACAAGGAAAATATGCGACGGAGGTTCCAGGAAGGGTAAAGGGCGGTCACATGCAAAAAATCCAAAAAATGAACAAAAAACGCAATTAAAAATGAATATCGAAAGATCCGTGCATCGGAACGAGGCGCAAGAAAAAGGAAAATTGTGCAGAAAGACGTGCTCGAAAATCCTAGCACATCAAAATAGAGTTCTGACTGAGATAAGACGCGTTCACGTGGGAAAAACCCAAAAAACAGACCCAAAAATGGGATCGGAAATTAATATCGGACGAACCGTGCATCGGAATGACACGCAAGAAGAAGGAAAAATGTCCGCAAGAAGGAGTGACACAGGGTTATCACGTTAAACCGCAGGTCCGGTGGAAGGAGGAGGGGTTCACATGCGAAAAACTCCAAAAATACGCCTGAAAACTCATTTAAAAATTAATAAATAAAAATCCGGAAGTCGAAAGAGGGGGGAGGAAAAAGGAAAAAGGTGGGGGAAGACACAAGGGACACGGTTGGCAGATCAAATTGGAATTCCGATGCAAACAGGGCAGGTTCACATGGAAAAATGTTAAAAAGATGCACGAAAAAGTCTTAAAAAACCGGAAAATTAATAGTGGACAAACCGTGTAGCAAAATGACTCGGAGTAAAAAGGAAAAATGTCAGGGGAAAAGTGGTTGGCAGGGCTATGATGTCAGAGCATGGTTCCGAAGCGAGAAAAGCGCGTTCACATGGGAAACCGGCTAAATTGCACAAAATGCTTCAAAAACTAATAACTCAAAAACCGTGCACCAGAATAGGGGTAGGTAAAAAGAAAAAATGGTTAGGGAAAAGGGAGGAACAGGGCTATGAGGTTGGATGTGGACTTCGGTGAACGTAGGGTGCATTCACATAGTAGGACCTCAAAATCAGGGAATGAAGGAAAACTATAAGGGAACAGCCCCAAGGGTGGGTGGAACATAACCGGGTGGGTGGGAAGGAATCCCATTAGGGTAAAAGCAAGGCATGGCAAACATGCATGAATAGGGTAAGGCATATGCAAAAGGATATGCAATGTAGACGCGCAGGGACGCGTCCCCACACTTAAGACCTTAACGGATAGGGTTAACCGAGCAACAGGGACCTAGGACCACGCCATAGACCATCCACTAACGTCCCCACACTTAAAACATGACCGTCACTGAGAAACCAAAGTAGGAGGGTTAGAAAAACTTGGCCCGTTTCGTCAAGAATCAAGGTTGAGTGTCGATGGCACGTCCAGTATGGTTGTCGGTGTTGGAGGGACCAAGGCATCTTCTCGGCACACGTCCGTCATGGAAGGGACCACGCGGCAATACCCAGGGAGGTAGCTGGTTGAAGGAATCGCAGGAAATGCGTTGTCGATGATGAGGGATACTATACTCAACTCGCAATCACTCAATTGGAATGAAAGAACAGTCACTCGCCCCATGACTAATATCACTTGAGGAAAAAGGATTGAAACCCATATCTCATACCTGGTTGAGGAATCGACAAGGGGGGAATGGTGCAGAAGGAGTCTGCCAGGGTATACAGTTGATGGTGCAGTAGTGAGTCCAACCCGTCTGGCATAGGTGCAAGGAGGAAGGCAAGGGAGCCTTATGGTGCAATGTACAGAACAGGGTGATGTGTCTTGTGATGACAGCAAAGACCCATCCCGTGGGTGCATAGGGAAACGGGAACATACCTGACTCCAAGTGTCGTAACGTCCCTCAATCTCACCTCTCGGTAATTGATTGAAGAAACTCCAGTCACACTCATCCCACCCTCTGTCTCACTCTCTGTTGATAGTTACAGAAGGGCAGCCTTTTCCTGAAACCCATTGATGTAATCCTCACAGTCACTTGTGCAAAGATTGTATGCCTTGTGCGCATTTGATGGTGCAACTGTGCATCCCGCCTGTGCCGGCATACGGTGCAAGAAGGAAGGCCAGGGAGCCTTATGGTGCTGTGCACAGAAACAAATTGTGCTTTGTGCATTGAGAGGCCCATCCCGTGCGTGCAACACTCCATTCACACTTCTCACCTCTCATTTGATTTGAAGGGAAAAGACTGGTCTCTCCCCCCACCCTCTGTCTCACTCTCTGGTGATAGATACAAGAGGGCAACCTTACTCACTTCCCCATCCGGTTAGGATGAAAGCTCACATCACTCGATTGTTTGTCGATGAAGATCGTGTCATCAATTGTTGAAGAGGCGTACCCAGGGAGGTAGCCATCAAATTGAACATTGTGTTGAATAGGACATGTCATCTGCTAGAGGACAGGTAGTCACTTTGCAAAGAGACCCAGGACACAGCGTACCAAGGGAGGCAGCTTCGGAATTGGATCCTGGGAATATCAATTAATGAATCCCTTTCTGGACTGCTGGGTGTTGCCACCTTTTCCACAGCCAGCTTCCCGCCCAAGGGTGTTTACCACCTTTTCCTGGAACGAGGCCTGCTATGACAGGGAATTGCTTCCTTTTCTCTCATAACAGATTTGTTTTTTTTTTTTTGGTGTTTTTTTTTTCTTCTTCTTTTTCTTGTTTTCCCCTATTCCCAAGGGTGTTTCCACCTTTTCTCGAAGAATAGGTCGGCATGACAGGGACCTAAGTCCTTTTCTCCCATGACCAATATGTTTTGTTTTTTTTTTCTTTTTTTTTTCTTCAAATTGGGCAAGGGAATGGTAGAACTACCATTTGTCAGAACCAACCTCGCCACTGATGCTGGTGGAAAATAGAGGATAAGAGATCAAGGCTGGAAGGGGGGTTTGAGGGGACAAAGGGTTGCGTCCATTTCATCAGGACTGACTGAAGAACGGCTATCAGGAGTAGCATCATAAGAAGTACAGTGCCGTGCCAATAAGGGAAAGGATCAAGTGACCGTAATTGTCAAGATCCCCAAGGAGGGAAGTACTTCTTCAGGCGATATCCATTGATCAGAAAGGGATCATCAGAGGCATCAACGGTCTGCACTTGGACAGAGCCATTAGGGTTGACGGCAAGTACCTTATAGGGGCCCATCCACCGTTGTTGGAGCTTGCCAGGAAACTTGCCAAATCGTGAATCATAGGCCAGGACCAAATCACCTTCTTTGAACTCCTTGTGCTTGATGAAGCTGTCATGGTAAGCCTTACATCGAGCTTGCGTGGCTTCCATGCACTGTAGAGCCATCCTACGAATTTCGTCCAAACATTCCAGGTGCAAGAGACGGCGTTGTAGTGAATCATCGTCCCCCAGACGCTCTTTGATAGCCACTCTCAAAGAGGGTAGTTCCAGTTCAATAGGAAAAACAGCTTTTGTGCCATACACCAGCTGGAAGGGTGTCTGTCCTGTTGCTGCTTTATGGGAGGTTCTGTATGCCCAGAGGGCCTCTGTAAGTCGATCATCCCAATCACGACGATGTGCGGCAATCGTTCTTGTCAGGATCGAGCAGAGGATGCGATTGGTGACTTCGACTTGGCCGTTGGCTTTGGGGTAATAAGGAGTGGACTTGCAATGGCGGATCTTATACAACTCTATCAACTCTTCCATGACTTTGTTAAGGAAATGAGTGCCTCTATCACTTACCAGCTCTAAGGGACTACCAAAACGGGTGATGATATTCTCGTACATGAACAGGGCCAGGCTGTTACCATCGTCCCGCTTTAGGGCTTTAGCTTCACACCACTTTGTGACATAATCCGTACATACGAGGATGTATCGGTTCTGTTTCCTTCTGGTAGGAGGATCGATCAGTCCTACGAAGTCAATGCCCCACTTCTCAAATGGCTTCAAAGGAAGGATAGGTTGCAATGGCATGGCACTTGTCTTCGTGGGTTTTTCCATTCTTTGACAAGCATCACATCTTTTACAGTAATCATAGGCATCCTTATGAATGGTAGGCCACCAATAACCTGCTAGCAGAGCCTTCCTGGCTGTAGCTTCTCCTGCAAAGTGACCTCCACATGGCTCGTCATGGCAAGCCTTCAGAACAATCCCAATCTCTTCTCCTGCAACACATCTTCTGAGCACTTCATCTTTGCCTTTCTTGTACAGTGCACCGCCTAGCAGGGTGTAGGGGGCTGATTCTAGCATGAGCTTCTTCCTTTCCCGACTAGAAATACTAGGAGGATACTGTTGGGTTGCCAGCAGATTGGCAATGTCTGCATACCAGGGAGTTACAGTTTCTACCAAGAATAGGGAAGCATCAGGGAGGTCTGGGTCATCCTGCTCCTCATCTGCAGTTTGTGGGATACGCGACAGATGATCAGCCAAAACATGGGAACGACCAGGCTTAGTAATCACCTCAAAGTCGAACTCCTGGAATAAAAGGAGCCATCTCGTCATTCGTCCTTTCACATCTGCTTTGTTCATCAAGAAGGACAGGGCCTCATGATCCACATAAAATTTAAAGTGGGTGGATAGAAGGTAATGGCGAAACTTTTCCAAGGCAAACACCATTGCCAAGCACTCCAGCTCTGTCATTGTATAGTTCCGTTCCCTATCAGTGACTTTTTGGCTTGCATAATAGATTGGTTGATCCAGCTTTGAGGAGCCCTTCTGGCAAAGGACAGCACCTAAGCCTTCAATTGATGCATCAGTGTGTACATGGAACTCTTTCGTCCAATCAGGAGGTTGCAGAATGGGTGCCTCAATCAGACACTGCTTCAGAGTGTGGAAGGCTTTGTCACATTCTTCCGTCCAAGTAAACTCTGCGTCTTTCCTCAGAAGCTTATGCAAGGAGGTTGCCTTTGTTGCGAAATGAGCTATGAACCGTCTGTATACAAAGCCTGGGAAGGTAGAGTCAATGTGGCTCCATGCGTGTGAATCCGCTGACATTCATTGAAATCCATCTGTGGACCTATTTTGCGCATGCCACGTTGTCAAGCTCGCCATGCTAGACGTATGAACCATGTGGTTTATGCGGGGAATAAGCGGAAAGTGTCTGAGAACTTTTTGAGGGATGGTTTTCCCTTGCAAGTCCTGTCGATACCTGTGAGCACCACACTTTGGACATGTTTCCATAGTCTCATATTCTCCTCAAAACAATATGCAATCGTTGATACATGCATGGATGTTATTGTAGTCCATGCCAAGCTTCCGTAAAACACGTCATGCATCATCACGAGACTCAGGCATGGTATTTGCAGGTGGTAATATATGATATTTCAATAACCTGAAAAAAATCATAAAACACCTTGAAAAAGCACAAATGTTTGTAATAATAGTGCCAATTTTTTTTTTTCAATGAAGCGTATGTACAAGGTACCTGAAAAACTCGATCACACTCGTATCGCTCCACCTGTATTTGGCTTGCACACTTAAGAGTGCAAGCAGTGTCTTTAGCCGAGATACTTGGCACCCATCATATAATGGTATGGATGCTTCCTCTCTAAGCGGATCAGAAGTATCGACATCCATGGGAATCAATGCATCAATCATTGCCTCCATCTCAGGTTCCAAGATTGTAGGTAGGTCTAGAAGGTTGCCTGTCTCCTTTGGCATTAACGGTATAGATTGGCCTTGCGAGTGGTGGATTGGCTCCTGCACTCCATCCATCACATGCCCACATACTCTTCTAATTGGCCGCAAAGGGTGCACTTCCCCTTGGGATGAGACATCACCTCCCTAGATAGAAAATTTGCCATCGAGACCCAATCTTATTGTATATGGTATTCAATTAGCTTGTGAGTACAATGCATGATTGATATTAACTTCAAATTACTGTTTGCTGAAAATCCACAATCGCCTGATCAATGATCTCAGATTGAAACTCGCCAAATCGTCGTACGTGTTCTAGACAATCGGCGTTTTCGTCTAATTGCTAGCTTGCATTGAGAGCAAGGACATGGGACACATTGATTAAGATACCTCTCTTTTTCTCTCTCTCTCTCTTTCATTTTTTTCTCTCTCCTCTCCCTCTCTCATTTACCTTTCTCTCTTTCTCTCCCTCTCTCATTTCGTGTCCCTTCCTCACCCTGACCCTCTCTTTTTCTCTTTCTCTATTAGATTTAATAAAATTTTCTCTTTTTCTCTCTCCTTTCCCTCTCTCATTTTTTTCTCTCTCCTCTCCCTGTCTCATTTTCCTTTCTTTCTTTCTCTCCCTCTCTCATTTCCTCTCTCTCCCTCACCTTGACTCTCTCTTTCTCTATTTTTCCATTAGATTTAATGATCTTTATCTCTTTTTCTCTCTCCTCTCTCTCTCTTTTCTCTTTCTCTCTCCTCTCCCTCTCTCATTTCCTTTTCTCTCTTCCTCTTCCTCTCTCATTTCCTCTCCCTCCCTTGCCCTCACCCTCACCCACACCCTCTCTTTCTCTATTTGCCTATTATGTTTAACATCTTATCTCTTTTTCTCTCTCCTCTCATTCTCTCTTTTTTCTCTCTCCTCTCCCTCTCTCATTTCCTCTCTCTCCCTCGCCCTCACCCTCTCTTTCTCTCTTTCCCTATTAGGTTTAATGGTTTTTCTCTCTTTTTATCTCTTCTCTCTCTGTCTCTTATTTTTTTCTCTCTCCTATCCCTCTCTCATTTCATTTTCTCTCTTTCTCTCCCTCTCTCATTTCCTCTCCCTCCCTCACCCTCACCCTCTGTTTCTCTCTTTCCCTATTAGGTTTAATGATTTCTCTCTCTTTTTCTCTCTCCTCTCTCTCTCTCTCATTTTTTTCTCTCTCCTCTTCCTCTCTCATTTACCTTTCTCTCTTTCTCTCCCTCTCTCATTTCCTGTCCCTTCCTCACCCTGACCCTCTCTTTTTCTCTTTCTCTATTATATTTAATAATTTTTTCTCTTTTTCTCTTTCCTATCTCTCTCTCTCTCTCATTTTTTCTCTCTCCTCTCCGTATCTCATTTCCCCTTTTTTCTTTCTCTCCCTCTCTCATTTCCTCTCCCTCCCTCACCCTGACTCTCTCTTTCTCTATTTTTTCCATTAGGTTTAATGATCTTTCTCTCTTTTTCTCTCTTCTCTCTCTCTCATTTCTTTTTCTCTCTCCTATCCCTCTCTCATTTCGTTTTCTCTCTTCCTCTCCCTCTCTCATTTCCTCTCCCTCCCTCACCCTCACCCTCACCCACACCCTCTCTTTCTCTATTTGCCTATTATATTTAACATCTTATCTCTTTTTCTCTCTCCTCTCATTCTCTCTTTTTTCTCTCTCTCCTCTCCCTCTCTCATTTCCTTTTGCTCTCTTCCTCTCCTTCTCTCATTACTTCTCCCTCCCTCTCCCTCTCCCTCTCTCATTTCCCTATTATGTTTTTGTCTCTCCCCGCTCTCCCTGTCCCTGTCCCTCTCTCTCTTCCTCCCCCTCCCTCTCTCATTTCCTCTCCCTCTCTTTAATTTCCCTCTCTTTCTCCCTCTCTCATTATATACAAATTATACAAAAAATAAATAAAAAAGAGAGAGAATACACTCTCCCTTTCTCTTGTTCTCTCATTTCATCCCCCTCCCCCTTCCATTTCCTCCCTCTCCCTCTCCCTCTCCCTCTCCCTCTCCCTCTCCCTCTCCCTCTCCCTCTCTTTCTCTCTCTCTCCATCCCTCCCTCTCCCTCTCCCATTTCCTCAATCTCCCTCTCCCTCTCTTTCTCTCTCATTTCCTCTCCCTCTCTCAATATATATACACAAATCATATAAGCAAAAGTAAAAGAGAGAGAGAATGCACTCTCCCTCCCTCTCCCTCTCCCTCTCCCTCTCCCTCTCTTTCTCTCTCTCCCTCTCTCATTTCCTCCCCCATCCCTCTCCCTCTCTTTCTCTCTCTTTCTCTCTCCCTCTCTCATTCCCTCTCTCGCTTCCTCCCTCTCCCTCTCCCTCTCCCATTTCCTCCCTCTCCCTCTCTTTAATTTCACTCTCTTTCTCTTTCTCCCTCTCCCTCATTTCTTCTCCCTCTCTCATTATATACAAACTATACAAAAAATAAATAAAAAAGAGAGAGAATACACTCTCCCTCCCTCTTGTTCTCTCATTTCATCCCCCTCCCTCTTCCATTTCCTCCCTCTCCCTCTCCCTCCCTTCCCCTCCCCCTCCCTCTCCCTCTCTTTCTCTCTCATTTCCTCTCCCTCTCTCAATATATATACACAAATTATATAAGGAAAAGTAAAAGAGAGAGAGAGAATGCACTCTCTCTCCCTCTCCCTCTCTCATTTCCTCCCCATCCCTCTCCCTCTCCCTCTGCCTCTCTTTCTCTTTCTCTCCCTCTCTCATTTCCTCCCCCTCCCTTTCCCTCTGCCTCTCTTTCTCTTTCTCTTTCTCTTTCTCTTTCTCTTTCTCTTTCCCTCTCTTTCTCTCTCATTTTCTCTCCTAAACAAGTAAAACAAGGAGAGAATTAAACCCTAAACAAGCAAAAGAAGGAGAGAATGGACTCCCCGATGACATATGGCAAGGGTTTGGCGGCTCCTCTTTGCGATGAAGGATCCTCCTCTCCTTCGCGAATGGCGGCGGCGGCAGCGGCGGCAAGCCTTCTTCCTCTCCCTCTCTCACCCTATGCAAGATGGTCGCTCTCTCTCTCTCTCTCTCGCTCTCCCTCTCGAAACGTTCAACGAAAATGCGCGAAATGAACCCACACTTGGGTTTCAGCCTGTTTTTTTCCCCTGTGGGGCGTCGCTATTTGCATCATAAATGCAACATAAATAGTGACACCACTACCTGCATCGCTACCCGCCATCGTTATACGTTACAATCCTTATAGTGCATCTATAATGTATAGACAAGGGATAAGTCGATTGTAACCCATCTTGATGCTGGACCATAGAATACATCTGATACACATAGCAGGTTTCAACAAAATGCTATGTATCTCGATACATGTTCTACCACCAGTATTTTTCTTTGACTTTAATAAAGGTTTCCCATATACCTCTATGACCAGCCCACAAGCTTTCATGAGATTCCTTCATTACCTATAGTTGCAACCTTTTATTACCTGAAACTCGGACAGGCGCTCCTTTCTTCTTCTTTGCGTGCTTCCATAGATGCCCATTTTTAAGAAAGAAGCCATAAGCTTTCCTCTTAATATGCTTGAACTCTTCATCAGTCCAAATCTCTTTCTTCTTCATTGTGCTTAAATATTGGTCGAATCTTCTTCATAATCTTCTTCATGGAAATGAAGTAGAACTTGAGCAATGCAATGAGCATGCTAGCTTCTAGTTGACCACCCTTCTTCCATAGATAAATCTTTGATGTTTGTTGTTGTATGCTGATTTACAGCAGTACATTTTCTTGTTCTTGATGTACTTAATGCTATACCATTAAAAAGATCATCTTCACCTACAAGATTCATCTTTGGGTTTGTATATGCAACAAACTGAAAAGTTATTTTTAGCCATTGAATGAAATCCAGCAAGTATAGATTCTTCAGCTTCATCTTCTTCCATTAGCTCTTCTTCATTGTCATATCTTGCATGTGACAGCATGTCAACAACTGGATTCACCTTTCTTGCAACATGCTTTAATTCAGGGTTGAGAGATTTAATATATGCCATCCATCTTAACATAGCAATGTCGGGTGTAGAGAAGTTGGCAATCATGCCCAAGAGTGGAAGACAATTAGTTTCTACCACTATAGAAGCACCTATAAAGTATTCACAATCACACTTTAATGCTATTACAACTCCTCACAATTCCCTTTTTACTTGTGCATACCTTCTTTGACATTCATTGAGAACCTTTGCTCCAAAACAAATTGCATACATGTTACCTTCAAGGTCTTCTTGGCCAACAGCCCATCCTATCCCAATGGGACTTGTATCCACAGTAAGGATGATGGGTTGACCATTTGAATAATCAGCCCTTTTGAGAGTGGGGGCTGAAATTAACAACTTCTTTAGTTTGTGTATAGTGAGAGCATACTCTTTCCCCCGAGAGAATCTTTGGCATTTTCTTAATAATTGATAGATATTTTCGGCTACATGAGCAAAATGTGGTATCCATACGAGAAAGAAATGGAAGAGTAAGTTGTGGAATAAAGTCCCTTAAGACTTTATGTATGGCATTCATCATATGGGCTACGGAGTTTGTTGCACCTTGTGGTAGAGTGCACATGCAGACCAATCCAAGAGGTGTCTTCATTGTGGTAATGTCTTGGCTTTCTAATGAAAGCTAAAATTGATTATATCTTGAATATAGGTCGCCCATATAATAAATTTCTCTACCTACAAAAGCTTCATCAACCTCGTCAACAATTGGACCCGAACCAACATTTCAGATTGTGAAACGATTAACACACTACTGTAGATCTTGCATGAATTGTAAGGATCAATTTTTATTGGGTACCGTAAACCATTGATTTATACTTTTATTGGGTACCATAAACAAAAGGAAATAATTTTCACCTATTTTGAGCTCTTTTATACTTTCACATGTGAACTCGTGACCAATGTTGGGAGGATCACGAAGACTTTGCTGATTTGCTACCCTATTAGCCAGCCCTCCACAAGAGGCAGTGAGATTGCCACGTGCTTGACTTTCTTATCCACCATCTTGTATTTTTTCTCCACTTGTGCTTCAGTCTTGTTGAGTAAACCAATGCCTTCCTGCTCAACAAATTCTTGAATTATTTGATAAAAATCTAATGTACATACTTCTATGGACAGATTTTTAGCGTGATTTTTTGTATGAGCAGCTGCATATATTTTAGCCAATGTATCAGTAGTAATCAGTCCAAAAAACCTGAAATATCTTCATTTTCAGCCATTAGGTCATAAGTTTTGAGCACCCTTTTTACATGACATAAATATTTTCTTTCAGCTTTAATCATGACTGGAAGAGACTTATAACAATCCATACTATTGGCTGAGCATACATACAAATTTGCTAGAGACACAATTTATGTAGTATAAGGAGGTTTAATCTTTTTATATGACGCACTGTCACAACCTCCTTTTACAACAGTGCAACCCGAAAACCCTTGAATTCTTGGGCATTAGGAGGCACAAGATAATCACACAGTCGATCTCTATTTCGATGATGGTTAACACACACAGTAAGAAATTGGACAACTTGTTCATTATCCTTGCTTTAGATTCGAGCATAGGAAGAACCATCATCAAGAGCTTTTGTTTCCAAGCGGGCTTAAAAAATGCATGGTTGGCAAAGAATGATAGGGTAACTACAGGAGTCTTGAACAAAAAAGTAAAAGCTATCTTTTATATCTCCAATAGTTACTTGCACATAAGGACATGCAACATATAACTCTCTAGAAGAGTTGTTTGCAGCTCTCATTCACCAACCTAGATCAACATCTATGGTCCATCCGCCGCTTTCATAGATACTCCTTGCCATGATGTTTATCTTAGAATCATAGCCTAAGAGTGCAATACATGATGTTTCTTTTTCTCCAATTTTGACAACTTTCTCTGTTGTTGCTCTTGCCCAATGTGTACGGGCCATGCATGTGCTGTAGATGACCTTCTTTTTGAGAGGTGGGCTACCCAATTGGTTTGGACCAGCCAACCATTACATTTTTAGCCTTCACTTCTTTAATTTTTGCATCCATGCTTTCTTTATATTTATTTTCAATTGTTGCAATTAACTCTTTAACTGCTTCAAGTTAAATTCCTCATGCAGTCAGCTTCTCTTCATCTTACACAAAGACTCAAAGATCTTGCAAAAAAGTAGTATTGTTTCTTCAGCATCATTGCCTTTTTCTTTTGATTACATTAATAATTACATCATGAAATTCATGTTTGAAAATTCCAAGAATTTCACCTAAGGTTAACTCAATTTTACTTCCCAGAATTTGTTCTTTTAGAACTCGTTTGAGATCAGTTGTTGTTCATTCTATGTCAGACTATAATTTGTAGCATCCTGGCTGCTTGCCTTTCTTCTTTTCTTTGGTCTTCTTTGTTTGTGGAGCATCTTCCATTTCTTGATTTGGGGTTATATTTTCAACAAGCTTTGGTTGTTCAGCCATTCTTCTAGTTACCCGTGTTGGAGGGCCAGAAGAGGAAGGCCCTGGTTCATCTTATATTCTTCTCTTTTATTCAATCAAGATTTCTTTATGATTGATGTCAGCCAAATGTGTAAAGGAAAAAAATGAATCTACCGATTTGTTCCAACCAATTATTCCTCAAATGCACTGACTGGCATTAGTCAAATCATATTTGGCTACTTTGCCGTGTTCCATTTGATCTAATGCATGCATCCATACTTTAGATTGCACATTAGCTTTACATGCTTTCAAATTTGATTTAGTTGACTCAATTTGTAGCCCATAGGTAGCTGCATCAATTGCTGCATAGGCATTCTTTACAACTAAATCTTCTAATCTTTTCTTCATTCCACCATTGCCTAAATTTGGCTCCACTAGTGGAAGACCAGTTTTAGTTGCATGATATTTTCTATCTTTCAAAAAGACGAGCTTTTCTGCTTCAGCCTCACGGAAGGTAGAACACTCCCTCTTGTCATGTTGTTGGCTCTCATACCAAATACATCGCCTCTTATAGCCTTCTCTCATGGGTCTTTGAGTTGATGATCGTCCTTGTTCAACAACTTTGACATCCAACTTTTCCACCTTGGAACTAATTTCTATAAGATTCAGATGAAGGTCACACATGCTTTTAATGAGTTCATTCATTTTTAGAAGGAATAGAAGAAGAAAGAGTTGGTTGATTAGTCAAAGGAATAGGGGATTTTGAAGGTGGAACAAGCTCCATCAATGGAGTTGTTGAAGTTGAAGTAGAGCCCAATCTTGGTTGCATCCGCTCTCTCCAAGCAATCATGTTAACTGCATTAGTAACATTTGTCCATGCAGTCTTGACTCCTAATTTGAAGGTAGCATCTTATAGATGATCAACAAGCTTCTCTTGCAGAATGGGATCTACAGCCTTAAGGAATAATTCAATCTTTTGACCTTCCATACTTTGTTGGTCTTCAGCATCAAGTTGCCCAAATTTACTTTCAAACTCATGGTATAAAGCTATTGTAGCTAAACCTTTGTTGGGTTTCTCAACCCAATCAGTGAAACTTTTATTCGTCATTAGGCTAGAGTCTTCTAAGAAGAATTCTTCATGTAGGACTTTTTTGAATGCATAGCCCAATCCACATCTCACTGAAAAATACCATGAGTTCTCTCTTGAAAACCATAGTCTGGAAAAAAAAGTGACTCCATGCATGTTGTGGTACACCAAAGAAGAGCATTTTCTCAACATACAAGTGAATGAAAATAGAGACATTTTGACTATGAAATTGTTTTAATTCCTGCCCAACTTTCTCTAAGGTCTTGATAGCTATGGAATCAATCTTCTCTTCGTCTTGCCTTTGTTGTTGTTGTTGTAACATTTGGATTTGTTGTTGTTGAGTTTGCTGTAGTATGTGCACCAATTGTTGTAGAGTATCTCCTGAAGAATGCCCCATCTTGGAGTTCTCTTACACCGACCTTCACGTTGGGTTCACCAATATCACACACGTAGGGTTGAAGGTCACCATAGGGGTTTGGCAAGAAAACTGGATAAGATAGATAGAGATGTGCCTTCCAGAGATAAGTAGATTACAGAAAATGTTTAAAGGTTCAAGAGGTACTTCATGGTCAATCACAGCGGTTTGAGAGAAAAGAATGTATGGGGATTCAAGAGCTTAGACTTCGGAGATGGTAGAGATAAGAGAAGGGTTGAAGGTTTCAAGCCAAGTTCTTGAAGATGCTAATAGAGATTCCAACTACATGTTCTTCCTCTATGTTGCTCGGATCGCCAATTTGATGCCTCCATTGGCTCCAAAAGGAGGGTAAAATGCCAGCACACCTTACCAGAATTTTGCTAGATCAATCCCTCTTCATCTCCCACTTCAGAGTGCTCTTCACTACCTAAAAATAGCAATCGCGCATCGTGCGATTTTGCTAATGTTTCTTTTTACATAAAATCCTCTCAAGATAGTTGAAAGCTACATGCTTTTTTTTACATGTTATCCTAATCTAGAAGTTTTCTACACTTTTATGGATTTTTATAAGAGATAATATCTAAAATATCAAAAATTAGCAACTTGTCCAAAAATCTAATATTTTTGAACCATGGATACTAACACTAATGTCTAAAGTGGCATTAGCTCTCTAGATCTATAAGGAAGTCGCACTCTAGAGTTTTTCACACGATGTACGCATAGCGGCACAACAACATGGGATGCATGATGCACTAACAATTTCCTGTTTGTTCAATTTAGCAACCCACTGGAAGTTGGTAGAGAGAGTATTCTTCACAATATACACTATTGAAACCATCAGAAGCTGGCATTATTATGATGATGGCACAACAACGATCCTTAGAATAATGAGTTTTGATACCTTCAGAATGGAATATCTTCCTCTCGGTAGTGGTTTGAAATCCGAATTCGAAGACATAGAGAAGAAGGAAGTAGAAAAGATGTTGGCCAGAGAGTCCTCTAGAGATTGAAGCCCCCTCTAATTCTATTTTGTTGAGTACAAACTAACTTGATGGAGCCAACCCTTGATGAATGATGCAATCAAGAGGCTAGCACTAGAATGAGTCTTGAGGTACGTGAGAAGAGAAAATGTAAAAATCAAGGCCGAGAACAAGCTTGTAGCAAAAGCCTCCTTTGACGACTTAAAAGCACTCTTTACAAGAGTTCCCATGGCGACTCAAGGTCACCTTCCTAGTCAAAATTTTCCAAGAAATATTGATGATATGCCAGCAAATGTAGTCCCATTGCCAATTTTTAAGGGAGAGTACAATGAAGACCCTGATCTTCATGTAGTAGAGTTTATGGTACCATGTGTGGCTAACAATGCCAGAACCCCTGAGCATTGGTTAGCAATACTCCTCCCCACTTTTAAGGGTGTGGTGTTTCAGTGGTATGAAAGACAAGCAACAAGAATTTTTGTCACATGGGATGACCTAAAGTTGGCATTCCTCTCACTAAATTTAGGCGTGAAGGTTTTGAAGAGAGGATGTGAGAGGAGTTTATGAACCTGAATCAATCCTCTAGAGAAAGAGTAGAAGCTTATGTCTTGCAAATGAAATCCATCTTGAAGAGATGGAACAATTCATCAACTAGAAAGTAGTGTTCCTCATAGGCATACAACTAGAAGTTTGCAAGTTCATGGAATTGAGAAGACCAGTCAATCTTCAAGCTACAGCGGAAGGTGCAAGATAGTATGACGAAGTTGAAGCAAGGTTGTCAATGACCTCAGAAAGAGAAGTCTTACCTCCTCCCATGCCAGGAATGGCATGTCCACCAGGTGTAGTCCTAGGAAAGTTCCCTACCCCTACCCCCAGATGCAAATAGTGTCACAGTACAATGCACCTAATCCACAGTGGGGGTAGACGATAATGCCTCAAATGATGGTTCAACCACAACAACAATGGTCTCTAACAAATCCTCCAATGGCGGCTCAACAACAATGGAATCCTACTCACTGGAATCAACAAACCCAAGTCTCAACAAGAGCTTTGAATTAGAACTAGAATAAAGGACCTTCTGGATCAACCCAACCTGTGTATGCAGTAATTACAGAAGCTTCTTAAAACCCTACTACAAGTACTTTAGGAGGTGAAAATTTGAAGGACTACCTGTTTAATTCAATGGCAAGTATCAAGAAAGAGCTTATGGATGTGATTATAGAGCAGCTACACATTATAGACGCTGAAGGTGAATATTGTCAATATATCCACTCCTGTGGGAGATGGGAGAGTTGTGATGCATTCTAATACATGGTGCAAAAAGTGCCATCAAGCAGGACATTTTGCTATTAAATGTACCCGAAAACCAACCATTCTTAGAGCCTTACGTTCATATTGTTTGAGGAACAACCATACAGAGGATATCTACTCTCTGAAAGAGATGCAGAACGAAGAAAGAAAGATGAAGATGCAAGATTCAACTTGCTGGAATCCAAAATGACAATGCAGGACATTGGACCAAATTAGCCTAGGGAGTTTGGTCCTAATTTTTGTCCAAGGAGGTTTCCCTCTCAGAGTTACAAAGGACGATAATCTAGCAGTGGCGAGAGATCAGAAGTGGAATGTTACAAATGCAAAGAAAAGGGTCATATCTCACTGAATTATCTAAAACCTAGAAGATTTGTGGATTACAAGCCCTTATGCCATCGATGCAAAGGAGAAGGCCACACTGCAAAAGATTATCCAAATCCAGTCTCTGTGAAATCTACTTGTTCTAATACCCAACAGAAGCCCCAAGAACCTGCTTCTAATTTGGTGGAATTGGAAGTGGCCACAATAACGCAAGCAAAGAAAGGAGAACCCGTAGTTCCAAAAGAGAATTTTTCTTCTACCAAGACTGTGAATTTCAACCTTCCTTGGGAAAAGCAAAACAATGCAATCCAAAATAAGGAAGTACAAAGTACTACAGAGCCAGAGAGAGCTACAGAGATAGTTGTAGAGACAAGACCAAAGGTCCAGGAAATAGAGGATGCAGAAGTACCTCCTTATGAAGAAAAAAAATGAAAGATAAAAATGGGTGTGGCCCCATTTCTTAGTAGATTGGAAAAGATTATGGATCCTATCAAAGAGTATGATTTGGTCAAAGACCTAGACACCTTTAAACCAAACCTAACATTTCGACAGTTGCTGATGCTATCTCCCAGTTGCCAAAAAAGATTCAAAATTATCTTGACAAGAAGACGTGGCCTAAGTATTGCTCCCCCAACAACAAAAAAGTCCAACAGAACCTCAAAACCCGTGAAGGAAGTAGATGTGGCTAATGCCTTCTTGGATCCTGGAACCCCAAAGATTGGTGTATGGATGGAAGGGTGCTTTATTGCAAATGCATTGATTGATGGAGGCTCATCAATAAACATAATGATGGATGTGACAATGAAGGATCTAGGCTTGCAAGAAATGCAACCTACACAGTGGCTTATCAGATTGGCATATCAAAGCAGAATCAAACCATTGGGCATCCTCCCATACGTAAAAACAACCCTTGCAAGAAGAGACTATTGGCTGACATATTTGATGGTCAAAACAAATTCTTAGAGGACCTCATACCCTGTATTGTTGGGAAGACCTTGGCTTTTCAAAGCAAGAGCAAGGATGGACTGGTTCAAAGGAACCCTAACCCTTGGCAGATGACCTAATAAAGTGGTGTTGAAGTTATATGGATTGCAAAAAGGCAATGGATCTACATCCATCGAAGTCATAACAAACTCCTCCAATGAAGTAATAGATGGTACATTAGGAGACAAAGAGGCTGTCAAACAGATATTTTCCAATAAAATAGAGTCACAGTCCGTAACAGTGGGCACTGTATGCCAACTACCGAAGGAAGCAGAGTCTTTGTCCATGGGAGAATATCTCCTGTCTAAAGTCGAATTGACTTTTGAAATCACCTCTAATAGAAAAATAGAAGCATGGACATAGGCAATTGCAAAGTCAGAGACAGAGTCAGAGGCAGAGATAGAAGCAATGACAAAAGCAGAGGCAGAGACAGAAGCAGCGACAGAAGCAGAGACAAAGATAGAACCAAAACCAAAACCAGGAGTAGAGGACATAACATAGAGCTTGTTCTTCTCTTATAGAACACCCACAAATGTAGAAATAGAAAGTGAAGAGGATGAAAGCGATAATGCAGACAAAGATTATGAAACCAAGCTAGAAGGATTTATCCTACTCATAGAAGACAGAGATAAGGAAGACGTTCCTAATGTTCGTGAAGCCTCAGAAGCAAAAGTTTCCTTTTTGTTTGACAAAATGATTGTGGTACCCTTTGGATCGACCCATGAATCATGTCATACACAAAGCCTTTATAAGAAATGGATTAAGAAGAATAATCCTTTCTTCGGCAATGGCTCTTGTTGTCCAAAGTTAGCCTTCCTTAAAGAACATGATGACAATGTACCTTGCCAACAACCCTCAGCATTGCAGCTCAAATAGAACGCATGAAGTTCCTATTATGTAACGATCTTGGATGTATCTTCAGAAGATGAATTCTCAAGCCAAGAAGTAACTCATCCCCAACCCAAACTCGAAACCTCAATGATACCCTTTCAACCTCCCAAAGAGCAAGCTAAGCCTCCATTAAAAGACAATAGTAATTCAATTACATCATCTGAAGATGACACTACTCCGTTGAAGGAGTCAGATTCGTATCCAGAAGCAATCCGTGGGACATTTATCCGTGAAGTGAAAGGTGAAACACAATTAATATTTCTGGATGCTAATGGTACTGAACGTCACTTGAAAGTGGGTCTAAATCTTCTAGAAGAAGAATTAGTGGTCTTGCGAGATCTACTAAAGGAGAACTTAGACGCGTTTGCATGGTCGTATAAAGATCTAAAGGGGATTGATCCCACAGTATCCCAACACCACATCGACTTAGAGCCTGATGCTAAACCTGTGAGGCAAAGACAGAGGTGTATGAATCCCAATTATTCTACTCTGGTGAAGGTTGAAAAAAGCATGTTTTCGCACTGAGCGAAAGCACGAAGCACTTGTGAATAAGATTGACAACAGCTTTCAATAACAAGGAACTCATCAGGAGATATGATAACATCAAGGAATCCACTATTAGGAGAAGATCCCAAAACATGGTTGGGTGCCCGAGAGCCCCCTCAGTAGGACCCTAAGAGAACACAAAGATCTAGAAAGTGACAACATAGAGGATCACTACCATTTCATCAGAGAGATGGTTCTTGCAAGACAAGTTGATCTTATGCATGTGAAGACTGATGAACAGGTAGCGGATATCTTTACCAAGTCCTTGGGTAAAGATAAGTTTTGTGGTTTTAGACAGCTGCTTGGAGTACATATGTTGTCTTGAGGTTGAGGGGGAGTGTTAGAATATCAAGCTCGTACATGTGTGTTTGACCGACATGAGATGGACATAGCTAGTCTGGCTAGATCAGTTAGGTGTATTAAATAAGTCGGTGTTACTTCTAGTGTGAATGGTCTTTATGACCTTAGGTTGTATATGCACTATGAGTGTGCAAAATGAATAAGAAGAAGAATAGAGAGTGTAAGCATGTTTGCTTCACTCCGTGTTGCTCTCCTTCCTGCTTCCATGAAATCTAACAGATACACCCGTTGGTTGAGTGATTCTAGGTAGAGGTGACAATCATGTAATAGTGGATGCTTATCCTGAGTCTCCTCAAAGCAAGAGAGCTCCTCTATCCTCTACAGTGTTAGAGACATTAGAAGATGTATTTGTTAGTGAGACATCATCAAGCGATGGATCTAAAGAAGGGTCCACTACAAAGGACATTTATCAAATAACATTGAATGAGCCGATAGAGCCTCAAGATAGAATAAGAGACATAGATGTAATTGAGCTAGAACTTGGTACACCAAATGATTCGTGGCCAATCAAATTAGGTCCCATGCTTAGTTCAGAAGAGAGAGAGGACTATGTGTCCTTAATTCAAGAGTCTCACGACATCTTTTCTTGTAGCTATGATGAACTTAGGGGCATTCCTCCCAGCCTTGCTGTGCATACCATTCCTCTAAAGGAACGAAGTCGACCTATATGTAAAAAAGTAAGGCACACGCCTTTTGAACTAAGGGACCAATTGTTTGAGGATCTACAGAAGTTGCGGAAAGCGAGTTCGATCTTCCCTATTCAGCATACTAAATGGTGGTCACCAATTGTGATAAGAAAGATGAAGAATAATCAAATTCTGCTTTATGTAGACTTTAGAGAGCTGAATAAGCAGACTGTTAAAGAATACTACCCATTGCCATGTATTGACCAAATTTTGGATCAACTAGTGGGTAGGGAAATATATTCATTCATGGATTGCTTTTCAGGGTATAACCAAATGGCGATTGTTGAGTAAGACAAGCTGAAAATGACATCTACTACTATCTTCGGTACCTTTCGTACCATGTGATGGCATTTGGTTTAAGTAATGCACCTAGTTCATGGCAAAGAATAGCCGACAAGACCTTTGGTGGCATCTCCCAAAAGGAGTTGAAAGTATTCATTAATGATCTAGGGGTAGCCACCCCATAAGAGAAAGGTAGTTGATTATTCTGTGGAAGTGTAAAATTGAGCATTGCAAAGAAATTTGCATAGCTGTTAACCCATGGAAGTGCATCTTCGGAGTGTCTTATGGGCTATTGTTAACCCATGGAAGTGCATCTTTGGAGTGCCTTATGGGCTATTGTTAGGTCATGTGGTTAGTTCAGTAGAAATTGCGACTAACCCTAAAAAGATCAAGGTCATAGTAACCATGAGTTCGCTACATACTCCAAAGGAGGTGCATAGCTTTCTGTCATCATCAATAGGGTATTATCGAAGGTTTATAAATATGGTTGTGATAGGATTTGAGGGTTCGTGAATGCCATGACCGTAGAGGTCCTTTCTAAGATCGTGAGACGAGAGGGCGGAAGATGAAAGAAGATGAGAATCAAGATGAATATCGACCAAGGACCCATAATTTTATTTCAAAATCAACTACATCAAATACAATGAATAGTGATAGGGCAAAACCCAAGATGATTACAATTCCATCAAACACAATTTCCTATCCTGCAATTTCGGACTCTCTTCAAATTCCAATAGCATCAGAACATCGCTTCCTCTTCTATAACAGTCTCTTCCTCTTCAAAAACTATGAATGTCTTCTTAATGGCATGTGAACCAAACTCTTTAATACATGAAGTTTATTAACTTTAAGCTTTTAGCTTAAAAAGCTTAAATATCCTCATGAACTTACAACAAAGCTCTCGGCCTCCATCTAATTCACAAAGCACCACAATAGAAATGAGGCATAGACGCACAAAGTCGGGCGCGTCTATCATTGCGTCTATATGTGCGTGTAAAAGAGTGTGTAAATAGATGCGAATTTTGCATCTATATATCCGCATAAATAGACGCGAATATAGACGCATCTTTAGACGCGTAATTATTTAACCACCTGAAATTGGACTTAATATAATAAAAAAATTAGAGTTAAAAATTATTTTTGCATTGCTCTCTAATGAATGGCAGATCCTCCAATTGACAAGCCTGATATAAGTAATTAGCGGCAAGCGACAGAAACCGTATTATACAATTAGTAGCAAGCATTGCATGTATCTCGTAATTTCTCTACTTGAAGATGATAAAAAATAGTTCCTTTTTATTATGAAAAATTCAATTTAGCTTTAAACTTGACTATTGATTCTTGAGTATGCACGTGTGTGCATGATATTTTCCATAGAATTAAGAATACACATTGAATCATTAAGCAAATTAAGTATGTTATAGTGAATGATCCATCTCATCTTCAATGAGATGAGCCCTTGCTAAACTATCTACTTCTAGATCTATGTTACCAAGAGGCAACGAAACAAATAAGTCTATCCCACTATCAGATGTGTTGCTATATTGCTCAATAACTTCATCAATATCATCAATCACATTATTGTTCTCTTCTGCGTTTCCTTGAACATCCTCGTGAGGTTCATCTTGTACTATATCACGCATATCATCCATTATGGTGTCATCATGTACATCATCATTAATTGTTGGATTGTCATCTGCTATCTCTATGTCGGTAATATTACCATATATTGGTTTTGAACGATTAGATATATGGATGAGATACCACCATCGGTTATTGTTTACCATTGGATGATACACAACCTGTATTTGAAAAAAAAAAGCAAGAAACTTAAATACTTATTATATTGTGTATATGTATCACATGTATACATATACAAAAATTAGATTTTGTATATATACCTGCTTGCATTGTTGAGGTAGTACTAATGTGTCATTCTTGTTTTGGTGAAATTTTGTAGAGTCAATGATTACAAAACCACTTGGATGACGCCTGATTGTGCAATGCTCACCATTTGTTACCACTTCTTTAAACCACTTCACATCCAGTACATATATAAAGAATCGAAGCTTTAGAATATCTTGGACCAAGCCACAATAATCTTCCATGGTACCATTGGCATCCTCGAAGTGAGCAAGGACACCACAATCTTGGGTATTTTTCTTTTCATCTATACGTTGAGTTCGAAGATGTTTACCCTCACACCAAATAGCATTGAATAATGTGCACTAGTAGTAAAAGATTAAGATCAAACATGTCAATTTTTTAAATATAAAATATAACTTATAGAAACAAATTAATTGATAGTATGTCTCACCTTTGATAAGCAACCTCGTGTGTATTCCCACTCTTCTTGAGATATATTAATTTCCTCCTCTTTTTCCATTCTCTCAATTTCCTCATGTAACCAATCGATATCAATATGACATGGGAGCGCATTTAGATGATCTGGAAATGAGACATTATGTCCATATCTAGTGCGAAATGCTTGTCTTTCGCTTTTTCTTCTTCCCCTTGCTTCATTATATAGTGTCACCCATTTGCTCATTATATCACTATTGAGCACACAAAAACTATTTAACTTACGAAGTTCTTCTTTTGTTAACACTTTACTCATTTCTTTTCCTTGAGGTATTATAGAGGTCATCCTCAAGTCTTCATCATCGTTCCATAGTCATGGTTGAGAGGGGTCCATTTCAGCAAGATATTCAGAGATATAAACAAGGGATGATTGCATTAACCAACCCTCAGCCATGCTTCCCTCATGCCATGCTTTTTGCCTCACAAAATCTTTCAAGGTTTTCGTGAAGCGCTCAAGAAAAAACATCCACCTTGCATGAATTGCCCGACAAAGTGCGATCTCATCAATCAAATGTACGAGTAAATGTAATTGAGTAGTCAAAATGGATTGAGGAAAAATTTTCTCCACCAAACAAACCACCTCAACAAATAATACTTGAACATCTTGCAATGTGTTTGGATCAATTTCCTTCGAGCTCACGTATCTATCAGGATGTATTTGACAATTGTTTATTTTTGTGTAGAAATTCAAAGATATATAATGAAAAAATACAATGTATACACACCTCACAAGCTCTCCCATCTTGTAAATGATATCACGTACATCTTTGGATACACAATGGGATATGCTAGTAGGAAGTACGAACTGAATGTAAAAAATATTCATAGATCAAATGATTAGTTGAGGAAAAAGTCATCATACCCCAAAGTTTACACATAGTTACTCCACTAATTACTATATTCATGGTTAGAGATACCCTTACTTGAATCATTTTGTGCCAATTGTGGAACTTCAAACCAGATAGTTGCTCCACACCTCTTTTCTTTTTCTTTATGACGGCTCCCTTGAGACATTTCATACATCTTGTGGGTGTTTAAAAGCTACATATTTGTTCCTTCACTATTTTTTCATCATTCTTTGACAACATCCAAGGTGCATAGGGTAGCTCAATCTTTCCTCTGGGTCCAATGTGTGGCCAGGCTTGTCTCATGTGACCAATGTTACGTAAATCCTCCCTTACATGCCATGCATGTGGATTTATGTAACATTGGTCATGCATCTGGATTATGAAGACGCAATGTTTCATCCTCACTTGAGGATGTACTCGTTGACTCATCAGCATGCACCGCACTAGGTTATGACAACGACATGATTAAACCTAATTCATGACAACATCAAATTTGTTATTCATATGTTTACATAAAAACTTCAAGCTAGCATATTAATTATTCTAAGATCTCAATTTTAAATACACAAAACTTATCATAAATACATAAAAACTTATGATAAGAACTTACTATCAAAACTTATCTTAAAAATAAAAATTCATGATAAAAGCTAAATGTGCGTCTATATATGCATTTACCTACGCGTCTAAATCCGCGTCTATTTGTGTGTCTAACTTCACGTCTATACGCACATTTACGTAAACTTAGACGCATACATACACGTGAAAATAGACACAAACGTCAAAATTCAAAAGATACTTGAATCATTTCTTTTCAAACTGCGCCTTTCCTTTCCTACATCCCAGCAGGAATTGCAACGGGATGTGCCACCATGGTAATGACTAGATTTGTTAAAGGAGATCAAACAATCGGAACTATCACTTCACTTAAAGTGGACGGACTAATGGAAAGGGGGAAAGTACTAGAGCTTTCTCCCCCTAATGGACTATGCATCGAGCTAGGGTTATTAAGATCCCACCCTTGTACAAATATTGGACCACTCCTTTGTGGAGAATATCTTCTATTTATTTCGGCTTGCCGTCTAGCCCATTTAGCTCTTTCTTGCTTTTGAAGCTCGGCTTGATGGTCTTGTGAGCATATCTCACTAATTTTTTGAATACACTAATGAATTAGTCCCAATTGATCGAGATTCAAAATTTTCACTTATTAGCAGCTCTCTCAAAAAACGCACCACCTCTCGTAACCTAAAATGAGCTCGACACTGGCTATAAGCATTAGTTGGGCCTCTCTATACTTAAAGAACCCAACCCCTCGGCCTCATGGCCAGGAGCATATAGGGACACATTACCCTGACTGCTATCATAAATCTTCTGTTTATTTTAAATTGTAGTCCAACGATTAAGCCCCACACTCCTCAGAAGGAGTCCCTACACATAGATCGGTATAAAATACATCATAATCACAAACAGAAGGAGGCACCCCTCAAGCTGAATGTTGTGGCCCCATTGGAGCTCTCCTATACCGGGGGGATTGGGCCCTCAATGTACCACTAACACAAATAACACAAACATCACAAACTCCACTCTTAGTTTAGAACAATCCAAGAGATAAGATATTTCATTACTTAACAGTTTCCCAAGGAACCCGAATGCCTAAACCTATAGCTTAGGTATCTCAACGTGGGTCATAAGTATAGGAAACCAATTGCAATGCATCCAAGAGTTACCATGTGATATGCGCAATACAATTATAAATGCCATTGTGCTCCAACAATTTATAACTTATAAATCAACGTTGTGAACTAGAACAAACATTTCTTTTAATGATTTCAGCCTACACGTCATGCTTCATTTACTAAGGGTTAGCCCCGAGCATCCTCGTACTGCTTGACCCCTTTTAAGTTAATTTATAAACATCCTATATGGTATGCACAAACAAATAGATCATAATTTCAAATGTTCTCATCAATTAATCAGCATCAAAACCCCTCTTCCCCCTACTGTTTAGGTTGTGCATCATTGATAGGTGTAAATAGTGATTTTTTCATGTGTTTTTCTTGTAAAAAGTGGTAAAAATGGACTTTAATATAGAGACATGACTGAATTGAGGCTTATCCCTCATGCTACAGGCATGCTGTATATTCATGGACATAAACATATTATTTCTTGATTTTCTAGCGCAAAAAACTAAAATTTTCATTTTTTTCACTATTTTTCTTCAGTTATCTAGATAAAAATTTTGATATTTTTGATTTATGGATTAGGAATGATCACAATTTCTAAACATTGATTTTATATTCACTTCCACTCCATATGAATCCCAAAATCTCCAAAATTTATCATTTTCATAAAAATCACATAATTGTAAGTTTTGCATGTTTTGATATAAATTATTAAACAACTAAATTTTCTAGTTTTCTTCAATATTTTTGATAAATTTTAGCATTATCAATCAAACGAATCCATTTATAAACAATTTCATCAAACATCTTTCATAAAACGAATAAAATGAGTGCTTATGCATAGAAACATGGATTTGGAGGCGCATATTTAATGGTTGGGAGACCGTTGATGCTCATTTATGGCCACTAACCCTCTCTCCAACTTTGATCTATGATCTACTCTGCTCTGATATAATTATTTCATTAGCATCTCGCATCCAACTCATTCCCTTTCTTCCATAGATTCATGCATGTGAACAACCATCAAGAGGAGAGAGGAGGGAGGAGTGAGAAAGACTAGATTTCTAGATTCATCACTGAGTAGCCATTCCTTGATCTGAAATCAGCAGTGGAGAGTGAAAATTTGGAGGAAGTGCTTACCAATATATGTTACAGGGGTTGCTTGTAGGCTTCCATGGCCATCTCCACCAAAAATGTCGCCTAGAGGGGGGGCGGCACGTTTTGAATGGCGCCATTTCAAAATGGTGCCCCCCCCCCCCCCCCCCCCCCAAAAATCACAAATTTTTTGGGGGCATTGGCTCCCCCCAAAGGACCATGCCCAAATTTTTTAAAATCTTGGCCATTTTAACTTTGGAACTGTCTGGCCTCTCGTCTCTCGTCCATCCACAACACTCGATTTCTGATCCGAAAAATCCTGCTTGACGATCGACTCGACATCACGAATGGTTGGGAAGTTGTCTCTCTTCAATCTAGCTATCAAAAAAAGTACTAAAAAACCGCACCCATCGCAATGGCCAAAGTTTTACATTTCCATCTTCCTTGGTCTCTAAAATTGTTGTTCATGTTTCGCTTCCATCGGCTTTAAATTTCTACCTGAAAATTGCACTAATCCACTCCGTTTTGGCACTTTGCAGGTCTTTAAAATCTGCTCTCACTCTCTGACATACACACTCTCCCTCTTTCACACTCCCTCTCTCCCTCTCTTATACAAAAGAATGAAGCAAGAGCAAGAAGTAAGAAGAGTGCAAGTTTGGCACACTAAGAATGAGCTTCTCCATTCACTTTTTGACTTTTATACATGTCATATCTCCTCCTTGGGTGGCCGTTCCCTTTTTGATCCGTTCTTTGTCCATTCCTCCATTCTTTTTCCTCCTTTTCATTACCATTAGCCTTAGCCTGTGCCTCTCATTTGTTACAACTTGTACGATTGATGCTCTTTTACAAAATAAGTTACAATTCACACGGTGCTCTTCTTGCTAAAATATTAAGGTGTGCTTATTCTTGTTTACTTCCTATTACATTTAGAAATTTTCATGTGTTTTGTGTCTTCATATTTTTCTCAAGTGCATCTTTTTCCTTTGTCTTTCTCTTGCCTTGGGGCAGCAATTTTCCACTTACAATTTTTCAGATCTTTTTGTCTTGGTCTTCTGAGGGTTAACATTACCCGTCCTAGCTCAGTGTAGTGCCATGGCACTTGATGTTATGGGCTCAAAAAGTTGAGGGTCGATGTGGAATGGTTCTTAGGGCCTTTAGAGAGGTAGGTCATATTGGGGATGCTCTATGAAGCAGGTTTTGAAGGTTGCCAATCTTAAAATTAGATGGTTGATTGAAGAAGGCCTCCATAGTTATTGGCTTGCCATGCCACTACACAATGTACCTAAAAATAAGAAGAGTATACTTCTTAGGGGGGGGTCTACCTTACCATGCAGTGCATTATGCAAGTGATGGTGGAATTGGAAGATGGGTCAGGCCTAAGGTGTTGTCCCACACTTGAGGGCTTAGTTTGTGTAAAGGAAGGTGTTGTGAGTGACTTAGAAAGATAGGTCTATCAAATGTTATGCACTTGATGTATTCTAAGTTGTGAAGTGGCAGAGGGCTAGGGTGGTCCTTAGGTGTAGTGATTGTGATGCTCATAAAGTACAAATGGATGGATTTTATTTTTGTTTCCTTTTCTTTTCCATTCTTTCTCTTCTCTTTTTTCTTTCTCTTTTTTTTCCTCTTTTTTTTTTTAAATTACAAGGGAGCACATTAAGTGGCATCGCATTCAGGCAGGGGGGCTAGGTTGCAGCGGCGAGACTTAAGGGATTTTCTTAGGAAGGCTCTACTTTGCATATAGCCCTTCAAGTTAACTCTTACATTGAGGGACTGTTGAGAGTGGAAAAAGATTGAATTTTTTATTGATTTTTGTTATTTTTGAGGACTGAATGATTGATTTTTGATGGATTTAGAGTGATGTATGGTTGTTAAAGGAAGTATTTGTGAGTGTTTTGGATGATATTGATTATTTTTTGGAAGTTCATGATGATTCTCAGTGGAGATATGAAGCTCTATGATGTTCTGATAGGGTCTGATTGGTTCTGGATACCTTCTATATAGCTTTTATTTTGTTATGATTTTCTTCTGTATGAAGTATGGATTGATGCTTGATGAAGATTGAGATCTTTTGGAAGCCTATTGAATAGTTTTTGATAGTATGGAATGGTTTGATTATGAGTTATGAGGTTCTGATGACCTTCTATAACCCTTTGTAGACCTTGTGTAGAGCCTCTGTCTCTGCTTTGTCTCTGTACTATAGCTGCTCTGGTACTGCATTGTAACTGTTCCGTAGACCTTCTGTAAGTGTTCTGTAGAATGTATGTGTGACTTCGGGAAAGTTTTCTAACTTTTAGGAAGGATGAATCTAAGTTCAAAAGATCTCAAACAAGTGAAAAAAATAGCTGCTGAAGACTAAAGAGAAGATTGAGTGACATGACAATAGTGAGCTGTGAAAAGACACTGTAGTGGCTCTAGTGACTCTTCATATCATACATACCTCTTAGGAGGTGCATCCACGACCTAAGAAGGATTATTGAGAGTTATTATGAGAGTATTGTAGTGAGGATATGATATACCATTGAGAGAGAGAGAGAGAGAGAGAGAGAGAGAGAGAGAGAGAGCCAAAGATAGTTAATTCTATCAAAACAGTGTAATTGTATATGAGAGATTGAGAGAGAGAACTATGAAGACATTGAAGATGAATAATATGTGATTGATTTTCATTCAAAGATGCTGTATTCCTTTGTGTTCATTGTTCTATTGATGGATTCTATGAAGATGTTGAAGATTATGGTTGATTCTATCAAATCCATGGGAGATATCTACTATGATGCTGCGTGAAGAATTGTTGTTTTCTTTGTTTTGGTTATCAAAAGAATGAAATAAAAGCTTATTGATGTTACAATATATATTTTCTTGTAAGAGAATTCCCTTTTCCTTGGTGTTCCTCTTGGGGCTCCATGTTTTTGGTGCACAGTCGGGGAAACTTGCCATCAACAAGCATCAAAAGAGGTTGAAAATGAAGGAAATGGCATTGCCAAGAAGAGGAGAATTCAATGAAAGTTTGCAAATTTCATTCTTCCACTAAAGAGTTGGAAATTATTATTATCAAAGCCACTTTCCACAAGAAGTTCATCCCACAATGGCAAAAACATATCACCATCATGATGCATGCTCTATGTGGTGGAATGTTTCCTCTTCTTGTTGAAGCAGCAGAAACTTGCATCTTGGTGGAAAACTGTTTGGGAACAAACTGAAGAGCAGAAACAGAGAGAATGACCATCCATGGAAGATTTGGCATTCAGTGCCAGACATCATCAAGTGGGAGATTGTGAAGAAGCTTCAGGAGTTGTGGTCTGTGGAGGTTCACGAAAACAAGAAGGAAAAGAGTTGGAATTTGTTCGTGGATGCTCAACAGCAAGATACGTGGGATGCTTGGTGTATTGACAATCTTCTATTTGTCCAATTAGCAACCCACTGGAAGTTGGTAGACAGAGTGTTTTTCACAACATACACTGTTGAAACCCTCAGAAGCTGGCATTATTATAATGACACAACAACGATCCTAAGAAGAATGAGTTTTTATACTTTTAGAATAGAATATATTCCCCTCTGTAGTGGTTTGAAAGCTAAATTCAGAGATGTTGAAAAGAAGGAAGTAGAGGAGATGTTGGCCAGAGAATCCCTCAGAGACTAAAGCCCTCTCTGATACTATCCTATTGAGTACAGACGAACTGGTTGGAGCCAACCCCTTGATGAATGATGCAATAAAGAGGCAAGTGTTAGAACGAGAAAAGAGAGAAGGAAAAAATCAAAGCTGAGAACGAGCTTGTAGTAGCAGAAGCCTCCTTTGACGCCCTAAAAGCACTCTTTACAGAAGTCCCCATGGTGACTCAAGGTCCCCTTCCTAGTCAAATTCGTCCTAGAAATATTGATGACAGGCCAGCAAATGTAGACACATTGCTAGTTTTTAAGGGAGAGTACAATGAATACCCTGATCTTCATGTAGCAGAATTTATGATAGCATGTATGGCTAACAATGCCAGAACCCCGGAGCATTGGTTAGCAATATTCCCTGCCACTTTCAAGGGCACGGCGTTTCAGTGGTATGAGAGACAAGCATCAAGAACTTTTGGCACATGGGACGACTTGAAGTTGGCCTTTCTCACTAAATTCAGGCGTGAAGGTTTTAAAGAGCGGATGCAAGAGGAGTTCATGAACCTAAGTCAGACCTCTGGAGAGAGAGTAGAAGCTTATGTCTTGCGAATGGAATCCATCCTGAAGAGATGGACTAACCATCATCTAGACGAAGGCATTCAGAAATGAGTGTTTCCCAGAGACCTACAACCAGAAGTTCGCAAGTTTGTGAAATTGAGAAGACTAGTTAATATGCACGCTGCAATGGAAGGTGCAAGATTGTATGATGAAGTTGAAGCAAGGCTATCAATGACTCCAGGAAGAGGAGTTTTACCTCTTCCCATGCCAGGAATGGTATATCCACCAAATGCAGTCCCAAGGGCAGTTCCCTACCCCTATCCCTAGATTCAAACAGTGCCGCAGTATAATGCACCTAATCCACTATGGTCGCCGCAGACGATAATGCCTCAAATGATGGTCCAACCACAACAATAGTGGCCTCAAACAGTTCCTCCAATGGTGACTCAACAACAGTGGAATTCTACCAAGTGGAATCAACAATTCCAAGTCTTAGCAAGAGCTCTGAATCTGAGCCAGAACAAAGGACCTTCAGGATCAACCCAACAAGTTTATGCAGTAATTACCGAAGCTTCCCAAAATCCCACTACAAGCACTTCAGGAGGTGAAAATCTGAAGGACTACTTATCCAACTCAGTTGCAAGTATCAAGAAAGAGCTTCTGGATGTGATTACAGAGCAGCTACAGACGCTGAAGGTGAATACCCCCAATATATCCACTCCTATGGGAGCTCGAAGAGATGTGATGTGCTCTAATACATGGTGCAGAAAGTGTCATCAAGCGGGACATTTAGCCATTAAATGTACCCGAAAACCAACCATTCCTGGGGCTTTCTATTATTACTGTTTGTGGAAGAACCATACAGAGGATATTTGCTCTCTAAAAGAGATGCATGAACAAAGATAGAAGGATGAAAATGCAAGATTCAACTTGCTAGAATCCAAAATGACAACACAGGATATTGGACCAAAGCTTAGAGAATTTGGTCCTAATTTTGGTCCAAGGAGGTTTCCCTCTCAAAGTTTCAGAGGACGACAGCTTGGCGGTGGTCAGAGATCAGAGGTGGAATGTTATAGGTGTGGAGAAAAGGGACATATCTTCCCAAAATTTCCAAACCCTAGACGATCTGTGGATTATAAGACCTTATGCAGCCGATGCAAAGGTGAAGGCCACACTGCAAAGGACTGTCCAAGTCTAGCCCTTGTAAAGGACAATGGCACTGATAGCCAACAAAAGGTACAAGAGTCTGCCTCCAATTTAGTAGAGTTGGAAGTTGCTGATGTTACGCGCATCAAGAAGAAGGAACCAGTTGTTCAGAACGAAAATAATTCTCCTACCAAGACTGTGAAGTTCAACCTACCCACAGAGGGACAGAGTAGTATAGAACAGAATAGTGCAGTACATAGCATTGTAGTGCCATAGAGAGTTACAAAGACAGTCCTAGAGACAGGACGAGAGGCCCAGGAGATGGATGATACAGAAGTACCTCCAGAAACAGAAGAAGTGCCGATGTTGCAATTACTAGAAGAAAAGGGAAATATGAAAATGGGTGTAGCCCCATTCCCCAACAGGCTGGAGAAACCTGTGGATCCTATCAAAGATTATGACTTGGTTAAAGACTTAGATACTTTTAAATCAAACCTAACATTTCGATAAATTTCGATGCTATCTCCCAGCTGCCAAAAGAAATTCAAAAGCATCTTGACAAGAAGACGTGGACTAAGGATCGCTCCTTCAACAGCGACCAAGACCAATAAAGCCCCAGAGCCTGTAAAGGAAGTAGATGTGGCTAATGCCTTCCTAGATCCTAGAACCCCAGAGATTAGTGTATGGATAGAAGGATGCTTTATTTCAGATGCATTGATTGATGGAGGATCATCAGTAAACATAATGACAGATGTGACAATGAAGGACTTAGGGTTGCAAGGAATTCAACCTACACAGTGGCTTATTAGATTGGCAGACCAAAGCAAAATTAAACCGTTGGGCATCCTCCCATATGTAAAAACAACCCTAGCAAGAAAAGACTATTGACTGACATATCTGATGGTCAAACCAAATTCTTATGGGACCTCATATCCTCTGCTATTGGGAAGACCTTGGCTTTTTGAAGCAAGAGCTAGGACGGACTGGTTCAAAGGAACCCTAGGCAGAGGACCCAACAAAGTGGTGTTAAGGCTGTATGGATCGCAAAAAGGCAATCCACATCCATCGAAGTCATAACTAACTCCTCCAACGAGGTAACAGATGGTGTATCAGGAGGTGAAGAGGCTGTTAAGCAGATCTTTCCTAAGAAAACAGAGGCACAGTCCCTAACAGTGGGCACTGTAAGCCAACTACCAAGGGAAGCAAAATCCTTGTCCATGGGTGAATACCTCATGCCTCAACTAGAATTAACTTCTAAAATCACCTCTGTCAGTGAAATAAAAGCATGGATGTACTATTCTCCCTATTACATGACAGTCGCAGAGACAGTACATAGGTAGAACAGTTACAGAGCAGAGACATAGCGGATATAATACAGATACAGTACAGTTACAGAGCGGATGCAGAATAGAGACAGAGCGGATACAGAGATAGTCATAGAGACAGTAACAGATATAGAGCCAGAGCCAAAGCCAGAGGCAGAAGCAGAGTCAAAAGATGTGATAGAAGTAGAAGTAAATGTAGAGGCAGAAGATATGTTCTTCTATTACAGAGTCTCTACAGAAGCAAAGACAGAGCCCCTAGAGGAAGAGGATGAAAATGATGAGGAAGAAAGTGAAGCAAGTTATGAAAGTTCAGATGAAGAATTTACTCTAATAGCGGATGATATTGTCGATGTCCCTATAGAGACCTCAGAGGCCAAAGATCTCAGGGTGCTGGATGGAATGACTATGGTTCCATTTGGGTTGATCAATGGACCACAAAGTATGTAGAATCTGTATAAGCAATGGAATAGAAGCATAAAAATTAAGTTCACCAATGGCTCATGTCGCCCTAACCATTCAGTCCAGAGAAAAGATGATGATGATTCTTCTTGTCAACAAAAGCTAAAGCCCTCAAAGCCTCGGCCTCTAGAAGGTCCGTGCTATGTGACATTCCTGGACGCATCTTCGGAAGATGAATCCCTAAGTCCAAAAGAAATTACCACTCACACAGAAGCAAACACCTGATACCCTTCGGACAACCTCAGCAGATGAATGAGTCATCTGTTCAGAAGGAGGACACTGGTTCTAGTGGAACATCAAACAAGGATACTACTCTCTTGAAAGAGTCAGACCTCTATCCAAAAGCAATCCATGGGACATTCATCCGCAAAGTGGAATGTGAAAGACAAGTAACATTCTTGGATACTAACGGTATCGAACATCACCTGAAAGTGGGCCTTAATCTTCCAGAAGAAGAACTAGTGGTCCTGCGAGACTTATTAAAGGAGAACTTAGATGTGCTTGCTTGGTCATACAAAGACCTAAAGGGGATTGATCCCACAGTATGCCATCATCACATTGACCTAGAGCTTGATGCCAAACCTGTAAGGCAAAGACAAAGACGTATGAATCCTAATTACTCTACTCTGGTGAAGGCCGAATTATTGAATTTATCTCATGGCTAATAGTGAATGGGTTTCGCCCATTGTGGTAGTACCCAAGAAGAAGGGGAAACTTTGCATATGTATGGACTTCTAAAAGCTGAATTCGAAGACAAAGAAGGATCATTTCCCTATCCCTTTTACAGACCAACTATTGGACACAGTGGCAGGCCATGAGCTATATTCCCTCTTGGATGGATTCAACAGATATAACCAAGTCCAAATCGCGAAGGAGGACCAATCCAAAACAACCTTCACCACAGAATGGGGGACCTATGCCTATAGAGTGATGCTATTTGGGCTCTATAATGCTCCTGCCACCTTCCAATGAGTAATGATGGCTGCCTTCCAGAATCATTTTCATGATTTCATTGAGGTGTGTCTTGATGACTTCTGTGTCTATAGCTTAATTTGTGAGCATTGGGGACACCTAGAGCAATGCTTTGACAGATGCCGAGAGTATAGGATTTCTCTCAACCCCGACAAATGTGTCTTTGGTGTCTCATCAGGAGTTCTTTTGGGCCATATTGTCTTTGCACAAGGGATTGCAACAGACCTGGTGAAGATCAAGAAGATTGCCGCTTTAACAGCACCAACAAACCTCAAGCAATTGAGAGGATTTCTTGGCCATGTGGGCTACTACAGAAGATTTATTGCACATTTTGCAACCAAGGCAGCCCCTCTGCACAAGCTCCTAAGGAAATATGTGGATTTCCTTTGGACTGATGATTGTGAAGAAGCCTTTCATACCCTAAAATAGTGCCTTATCCAAGCACCTATCTTACAACCTCCTGATTGGACAAAGGAGTTCCATGTGCACACAGATGCATCGGTTGAAGGGCTAGGTGCTGTCCTATGTTAAAAGGACCCCTCTAAATTAGATCAACCAATATATTATGCAAGCCAAAAGGTCACTGATAGGGAATGGAACTACATAGTGACAGAGCTTGAATGCTTGGCAATGGTGTTTGCACTGGAAAAGTTTCGACACTATCTACTGTCAACGCATTTCAAGTTCTATGTGGATCATAAAGCCTTGCTCTTCCTGATGAACAAAGCAGATGTTAAAGGATGACTGATGAGATGGTTACTCATCTTCCAAGAATGATTTTGAAGTGGTCACTAAGCCTGGTCGTTCCCATGTCCTAGCTGATCATCTATCATGGATCCCTCAACCAGAAGAAGAGGAACATGATGATCTAGACCTTCCTAATGCTTCCTTATTTCTAGTTGAAACAGTTACTCCCTAGTATGCAGATATAGCCAACCTCCTGGCAACTCAACAGTATCCTCCTAGCATCTCAAGCCATGAGAAAAAGAAGCTTTTATTACAATCATCCCCCTACACTTTGTTAGGCGGTGCACTGTACAAGAAAGGCAAATATGAAGTATTACAAAGATGTATTGCAAGGGATGAAATCGGCATAGTATTGAAAGCAAGCCATGATGAACCCTGTGGTACACACTTCGCAGGAGAAGAGACAGCTGGGAAGGCTTTGTTAGCAGGATACTAGTGGCCGACCCTCCACAAGGATGCATATGATTATTGTAAGAGATGTGATGCTTGTCAACGAATGGGGAAGCCCATCAAAACAAGTGCCATGCCATTGCAACCCATTCTTCCCCTAAAGCCGTTTGAGAAGTGGGGGATTGATTTTGTGGGTCCCATTGATCCACCCACCAGACGGAAGCAGAACAGATACATCTTAGTGTGTACGGATTATGCCACAAAGTGGTGTGAAGCTAAAGCCTTAAAGCGAGATGATGGTAACAGCATAGCCCTGTTTATGTATGAGAATATTATCACCCATTTTAGCAGTCCCCTTAAGTTGGTAAGTGATAGAGGTACTCATTTCCTTAACAAAATCATGGAGGAGCTGACTGAGCTGTATAAGATCCGCCATCATAAGTCTACTTCCTATTACCCCAGATCCAACGGCCAAGTTGAAGTCACCAATTGCATCCTCTGCTTGATCTTGACAAGAACGATTTCCGCACATCGTTGGGACTGAGACGATCGACTTACAAAGGCTCTCTGGGCATACAGAACCTCTCATAAGGCAGTTACAGGACAGACCCCTTCCTAGCTAGTGTATGGTACAGAAGCCGTCTTCCCTATTGAGCTGGAATTTCCCTCTTTGCGAGTGGCAGTTAAAGAACACTTGGGAGATGATGAGTCACTTCAACGCCGCTTCCTGCACTTGGAATGCTTGGATGAGATACGGCAGATGGCCCTACAATGCATGGAAACCACTCAAGCGTGATGCAAGGCGTATCATGACAGTTTCATCAAGCACAAGGAGTTCAAAGAAGGTGACCTTGTCCTCGCCTATGATTCGAGATTTGGCAAGTTTCCTAGCAAGCTTCAACAATGGTGGATGGGCCCGTATAAGGTACTTGCGGTCAATCCTAATGGTTTTGTTCAGGTGCAGACCATTGATGCCTCTAATGATCTTTTCCTAATCAATGGCTATCGCCTGAAGATGTACTTCCCTCCCTGGGGATCATGACAATCACAGTCAACCTACCCTTTCCCTTTTGGGCGACGCATTGTCCTTCTCATCATGCTTCTGATAGCCCTTATGATTCTTCTCATGAGGCAGTCTCGTTCTGCTAACCCCTCGCAGAAACATCTCAACCCGACCTTGTTTTCTTCTCGTGTGATCCAACAACGGTGGCGAGGTTGGTCCTGATACATGGTATTTCTATCATTCTCTTTCTTAATGAAAAAAAAAGAAAAAAAAAGAGTGAGAAAAAAAAAACAAACGAAACTGTTATGGGAGAAAATGAAGAAATTCCCTGTCATAACAGGCCTTGTTCCAAGAAAAGGTGGAAACACCCTTGGGCGAGAAGCTGACTGTGAAAAAGGTGGTAACACCCCATAGTTCAGGATAGCTGACTCATCATCAGTGGAACCTTTCCAGCAAGTAATTTGAAGCCACCTCCCTTGGTGCGCTGTCTCTGTAATATCAGTGTGTCTACCCTTCTTAACAGATGATCTTTCCTACAAGTCATTGAAGTATGAGACTTGTTGCTTGCCTCCCTAGGTACACCTCATCTTCAAGATCCTGATGACAACAACATTCGACATTATCTTCATTACCATCCCCTTGAGTGATGTGAGCTTTCATCCTAACAGGATGGGGACGTGAGTATGGGCTTCCCTTTGTATCTATCAAAGCGTGAGACAGAGGGTGGGCTGAGTGACCAGTTTTTCCCTTCAAATCAAATGAGAGGTGAGATGTGTAAATGGAGTGTTGTACGCACGGGATGGGCCTCTCAATGCACAAAGCATGATCTGTTCTTGTGCACTACACCATAAGGCTCCCTGGCCTTCCTTCTTGCACTGTATGTTGGCACAGGGTGGGATGCACAGTTGCATTATCAATTGCGCACAAGGTATATAGCCTCTGCACAAGTGACCGTGAAGATTACATCAACGGGTTTCAGGAATGGGCTGCCCTTTGTATCTATCAACAGAGCGTGAGACAGAGGATGGACTGAGTGTGACTGGTGTTTCTTCAATCGATTATCAAGAGGTGAGGATTGAGGGACGTTACGACCCTTGGAGTTCGGTACGTTCCCTCATTCCCCTATGCACCCATGGGTTGGGTCTCTGCCATCAGCACAGGACACGTCACTCTGTTCTGTACACTGCACTACAAGGCTCCTTGGCATTTCTCCTTGCACCTATGCCAGACGGGGTTGGACGTACTGATGCACCATCAATTGTGCACCCTAACATACTCTTTCTACACTAACCCCTTATCGATTTCTAAACTGGGTGTGAGCTCTGGGTTTTCATCATTATTTCCTCAAGTGATGTTAGTCATGGGGTGAGTGACTGCTCTTTCAATTCATTTGAGTGATCGTGAGTTGAGTGCAATATCCCTCGTCATCAACGAATTTCCTGTGATTCCTTCAACTAGCTACCTCCCTGGGTGTTGTCGCGTGGTCCCTACCACGAAGGACGAAGGACATGTGCTGTGATGACACCTTGTTACCTCCTGCAGCCGACAATGATACAAGACGCAACCTCGATAGTCGACATTCCTCCTAGGCAATATGGGCCAAGTTTTTCTAACCCTACACCTTTTGCTTCTTAGTGATGGTTATGTCTTAAGCGTGGGGACGTCGTGGTTGGTCTAATGTGAGGTACCAGGTCCTTGATGTTTGGTTTACCCTTCCTGCTAAGGTTTTAAGTGTCGCGTCCTTATGCGTCTATGATGCATATCTCCATGTATATACCCTATCTGATCATGCATCCATGCCGTGAATTCATTTTACCCTGATGGGGTCCCTTCCCCACCCTTTCGTTCTATTTCACCCTGTCCCCGGGGTTGTTTCTTGACCGTTTTTCTTTATCATTTGTTTTGTGATTTATCCATGCAAATGAACTACCTATTTTTTCTTTTTACCAAGCCCTGTTTCGACAGACGGTTCTAAAGTTATTAATTTTTGAAGCAATTCCTGTAAAATGGACGGTTTTCCATGTGAATGCGTCTCTATTGCTTTAGAACCTTGATTTGATGTGCTAGCCCTATCCTACCCATTCCTCCTGACATTTTTCCTTTTTAGTTCCTGCCATTCCGATACACGGTTCATCCGTTATTAAATTTTTCGAGATTTAGACCTTTTCATGCCTATTTTTTACATTTTTCCATGTGAACCTACCCTATTTTCACTGGAATTCCAATTTAATTTGACATCCATGTCTTGCCAACCTTTTTTCCACTTTTTTCTTTTTTCTCCAACCTCTTCCGACTGCCGGATTTTTAGTTATTAATTTTTCCAAGTGTTTTTTGGTATTTTTTGTGTTTTTCCCACATGAACCCCTCCTAAATTCCCCCAAACTGAGTTTTGATGCACCAGTCCAGTGAATCCCTTTCTTTCGAACATTTTTCCTTTTTACTGTCCTCTATTTCGGCGCACGGTTCTTCTTGTATTAATTTTCGAGTCCATTTTCAGACCCATTTTTGGGGGTTTTCCCATGTGAACGCATCCTATCTTGATCGAAACTGTATTTTGTTTTGATAGAGTTGTAGGACACATTGTTCTGCACAATTTTCTTTCTTTCTGCACTTCATTTTGATATGTGGATTTTTTGATATTAATACCCATATGTGTCTTCGGGTTTTTTTTTTGCGTTTTTCCCATGTGAACACCCTGATTTTGCCCTAGACTCGATGTGGCATGTTTCCATCATTTTCTCCTCATCTCCCGGCACATTTTCCTTCTTATGGTTTTTCGATCGGATGAACGGTTTGGATTTTATTAAATTTTCTTCATTTTTCCCGTGTGACCACGTTTCTTGTGTGACACGCGTGAACGTGCATGTTTTTGGTTTTACGCGCCTCGGGACGCCCCTGTGGTGTCCGTGGCTTGCACGCCGTCGTCCTTGCCCCATTTGACCCCGTCATTGCAAAACTTTTTTTAACCCCTGCCCATGTATGCGCACAGGATGGGGGTGTGTTTCTTGCCCCTCCATTTTCTATTTTTTAATTTAATTTTTCTTTTTCCATTAAAAAACAAAAAAATAAAAAACACCAAGAGAAAAAAAATGATACGAGAAAGAAAAAACTAACAACAAGGACACAAAACGAAGGAAAAAAAACTGAATACATAATAATAATAATAATAATATTATTATTATTATTAATTAAAAAAGAACCCACAAAGCAATACCAAACGTGAAAAAAAAAGAGACAACAAAGAACACAAAACAAAGAAAGAAAAAAAAAAAAGAAAGAGAGAAAAAAAAGAGAAAGCAAACAACATTTTAAAAAACAAAGAAAAAAAACGAAAGACAAAAAGAAAAAAGGAAAGAAAAGAAAAAAAAAACACATACCTATTGTCCCATTGTGCCCACGTCCCCCCGTTCCTTCCTCCTTCCTCCTCCCTTTCGCCTACCTCTTCCTCCTCCCCTTCTTCTTTCTTTCCCTTCTTCTCCTCTCCTTCCCCTTCTTCTTCTTCTCCTTCTCCTCCTTCTTCTCTCCCCCCCTTGGCCGCCCTGCTGTCGTCACCTCCAGTTGTCGTTGCTCAGCACCTGTGCCGCCCCCGTCACCTCCAGTCGTCGCTGCCCCAGCGCATGTGCCGCCCCCGTCACCTCCAGTCGACGCTGCCCACACCCTAGAATGCCGCCTCGACACCAACCTCCTCCACCTCCACCTCCAGTCGTCGCTGCCCTAGCACCTGTGCCGGCCCCGTCACCTCCAGTCAACGCCGCCCACACCTTGGAACGCCGCCTCAACACCAACCTCCACCACCTCCACCTCCTCCTCTACCACCACCACCACCACCAACTTCCTCCTCCTCCTCCTCCTCCTCCTCCAACCACCCTACCCCCTTTGGTTAGTTTCTAACCCTAGTTAAAGTAACTAACCTAACACTAGTTAGTAGCTAACTAACCCTAGTTAGTTACCACTAACCCTAGCTAACTAACCCTAGTTAATTGACCCCTAACCCTAATTAGTCTAACTAACACTTAGTTAGTCTAAAGTAACCCCTAGTTAGATTAACTCACCTAGAGTTAGCCTACCCTCACCCCCAGTTAACTTAACTTACTTCCAGTAAATTAACCTTACTGTAGTTAACTTAACTCACCTACAGTTAACACTAGTTACAACTAACATAACCACAATTAGCCTCTCTAACCCTAGTTACATTAACCAACCTTTAGTTAGACTCTTAACCCTAGTTAGACTTATTGAACCTAACCAGACCTAACCATACTTAACCTCCCCAACTAGACTAACCTAGTTAACCTGACTAACCCTACTAACCTAATTTACCAGAGTTAACCTCACTAACCCTACTAACCTAATTTAACATACTTAATCTGACTAACCAGACTAACCTACCTAACTTAATTGATTTACTCAACTAAATTAACTTAATCAACTTTCTCAGACTAAGCTAACTTAATTCACTTAATTTACTTAATTAGCCCCTGTTCCTGCCTTTTCTCTTCCGTTATTTTTCCACTGAGAATGGGTGTGCTAGCAGGCGTTCACGCGCGAGGACACGCTTTCGACTTGTCCATGTGGTGGAGTATTGCAATCAGCCATTCACACGCAGCTCGGGTACCGCCTCTTATTTTCCAACCTGCAAATATATAAAAATACATAAAAATAAACATAAAATCCATAAAAAATCCAAAAATTCATTAAAAATTCCCAAAAAAAAACCAATATTGTTGAAATTATTTGAAATATCTTTAAATTGGAAATGTTTTAAAAATGTAAAAAATTTAAAATCTGAAATTTCCTTCAAAATTA